>NC_045776.1:663333-995000 GCF_008692025.1 Phocoena sinus | reverse complement strand
GAACCAGATGAAGATGATGGACTCGGTCATGAGCTGCCCCCAGATGACCGCCCTCAAGTCCCTGGATAACGGGTCCGGGGAGAGCGACCGTCTGAGCAACGACTCCTCGTCAGCTGTGGGCGACCTGGAGAGCCGGAGCGCGGGCAGCCCGGCCCTGTCCGAGTCATCCTCCTTGCAGGCCCTGTCGCCCGGGAACAGTAACAGCGAGAGCCTGCCTTCTAAGTCCCCGGGCCTCGGCACCCAGGAGGAGCCGCCGGAGACGCCACTGAAGACGGAGAGGCAGGACAGCCCGCACCCCGGGCCCGAGAACGGAGGGGCGCTGGACCTGACGGCCCCCCACCCCGGCCGGCCGGCCATCAAGGAGGAGGCCCCCTGTAGCCTGCTGTTCCTGAGCCGAGATCGGGGTAAGTGTGCGAGCACTGCGTGTCGTGTCTGTGCGAAGCCTTTTGCTTGCAGGAGCGCGCTGCAGATCCACCTCCGCAGGCACACCAAGGAGCGGCCGTTCGTCTGCGCGGCCTGCGGGCGCGGCTGCTCCACCCTGGGTAACTTAAAGCAGCACTTGCTGACCCACAGGTTGCGCGAGCCGCTTCCCCAGTTGCTTGACCCCAGCTTTGCTCTAGGTCCCGGCCAGGGCACCCCGAGCCTGGGTCCCGGCTCCGCGCCCGCCACGATCAAAACGGAAGTGAACGGGCACAGCAAGGCCGGCCCGTTGGCCGAGGGCCCGCCGCTGCCGGCTCCCATCCAGGTGCCTGCGGGGCCCCCGACGGTGATGAGCCCAGGCCTCGCGCCCATGCTGGCCCCCCCGCCGCGCCGGACGCCCAAGCAGCACAACTGCCAGTCGTGCGGGAAGACCTTCTCCTCGGCCAGCGCCCTGCAGATCCACGAGCGCACCCACACCGGGGAGAAGCCCTTCGGCTGCACCGTCTGCGGGAGAGCATTCACCACCAAGGGCAACCTCAAGGTGAGGGCCGCCCGGGAAGCCCCCGCGTCCACCTCCTGTGGTCCTGGCCAGGGGCACGGCTGCTGCGGAGCCCCCGAGAGACAGCGCGGCGTGTGCCTGCATGGCGTGTGGTGTGAGCGCGCTTGTGTGTTATGGGTGAGTCTGCACCGTGTGCGTGCCTGCGTGTGCGCGTTGCCTGCGGTGCTCCCACACGTGTCCGGTGGCAGCGAGGAGCTTGCCTTCCACGCGGGCCCGGCCTCCCCTTGAGGGGCTGGTGCTGCCTGCGTGGCTGCAGGGCGTCGGGGTGACACTCGCTGGCTGACAGGGCAGGCCCAGGGCCGGCGCTGCCCGGAGTCCAGTGGGACGCTGATACCAAGAGAACCGGGCCTGTAGATGCTCGCAGGTGACGCAAGTGATGCGAATCCCGCCCCGAGGCCAGGGGTCAGATCTGTGGTTTTGGCCACTTGGCTGCCACGAGGGCCCAGCGGGCACCTGGGGGAAGCTTCCCAGCCTGAGGGCCGGGGGAGGGGAGGACGGTACGACGACGTCACGGTCGCGTCTGAGGTACGGCCACGCTGCCCGTTTTCCCCGGAGGTGTGGAGTGTGTGGCCGGGCACCGAGGACCCATCCAGGGCCGTGCCCACACCCTCAGGGGAGTGTGCCGCTTTGCAGCCCACGTCAGGCGCCTGCGTGGGTCTCAGTGAGCCCTCAGGGACCTGTGGCCTCCGCTTGCTGGTGGCATGAAAGCCGCCCGAGGGCTCTGCTGACCACAGGTGCCCAGACGGGAGAAAACCAGGCACGGGCACAGTGAAGCCAGGGGTTCTGGGGGGCGGGGCAGGAGCTTCGGGACCCTCCGGGTGGCCCATGGGTCTGACGCCTTAGGGGGAAATGATTCCATCAAGCCGTGCGGCTCATCGGTTAGCTCATCGGTTGGCTTGTTTGCTCTGTGTACTTGACCAAAGGAAATGTTGCAGGTTCAAATATAAGACGCTCAGAAAAGCTCACCTAACAAGTTTGTTGTCCCAAACGAATGCTTGGGCTGGGGAAGAGGGGAAGGAAAGGAGCTGGAGGGAGTCCCCAGGTCCCCGGGCGTCTCTGTGACCCCAGGGCTGGGTGCGCTCACGCCGAGGTGTGTCTCGTGTCCCCCGCAGGTGCACATGGGCACCCACATGTGGAACAACGCCCCTGCCAGGCGCGGCCGCCGCCTGTCGGTGGAGAACCCCATGGCCCTGCTGGGTGGTGACGCCCTGAAGTTCTCCGAGATGTTCCAGAAGGATCTGGCTGCACGGGCCATGAACGTGGACCCCAGCTTTTGGAACCAGTACGCCGCAGCCATCACCAACGGGCTGGCCATGAAGAACAATGAGATCTCCGTCATCCAGAACGGAGGCCTCCCCCAGCTCCCAGTAAGTCTCGGGGGAAGCGCGCTCCCCTCCCTGGGCTCCCTGGCTGCCGGGCTGGACAAGGCGCGGCCTGGCAGCAGCCCGCCCATCGCAGGGCTGGACAAAGCCAAGTCGGACGCGGGAGCCGGCCGGCCGTTCACGCGGTTCATTGAGGATAACAAGGAGATCGGGATTAACTAGCCGCGTCCCTGCCCTGTGGGTCCCCTTCCCCGTTCACCCAGAGCAGGAAAGACGTCACCGGGTGGCTGCCCGAGGTGGCCTCACCCGCTGCCCGGTGCGCCTTTCGCCGTGAGCTTGACCATCCTCGAGAACTCGGCAACCTTTGAAATAGATTTAAGTCAAAAAGAGACGTCCTCGGAGAGCCACCTTGGGAACAGAAGGGGCTCAGAGCACATCCATTCCGTCCCTCCAAAGCCCAGCAGTGCCCAGAGGGGGCTCCCCGCCCTACTCCAGGAAACTCGTTCAGTGGTTTTGTTCGAATTAGTTAGAAACGTGAACTCTGTCCTTAGAACTCTTATCTCGAGGACGTGGTCTGGCGCTCCCGGCGCCGTGTAGCATGGCAGTACCTTCGTCTGTGGTATTTATGATGTTAAGGTGATGCGGGTAACAGGCAATTACAGCCCAACTTTAACGGAAGCTCCTGTACTGCAGAATACGTCCGGCTGTGTGATTTTTGTTTTTTAAAGCAAGATTTGTTTTACGATAAATAAGTGGGTTATTTCCGTGCAGGCAAAATCGTGAAGTTCTGTTAGGAGAGCGCATGCTTTTCGTGTGCAAGCACCTGTCGGTAACAAGCCTTTTTTTTTTTTTTTTTAATTTAAATGTTTGTAGCTGCTATGTGGATATAGTGTTCTCTAGTGTGGTGTGTAGCCCAGCAGTTGGGAACAAGTTACAGACAGACACCACCGTGAATTATTCACAACGTTATAGCAGTTGTGGGTACATATCTCGCATTATCAAACCTGTACAATAAAAAGGTAATGTTTGTATAATGTGGTTGAAAACTCTTAATATATACTCTTGCACTTTTAGTATTTTGTATTTAGGGAGGTTTGTCTATAATTGGAAAATTTTAAAAGATGTATTTTATAAATAGTACTTTGATTGAAGGAAAATGAAGAGGAAAAAAAAAAAAAAAAAGCTGTTACAGTCTTAGGTCAAACGGTCTGAGAAATCTGTGCTCCTTAAGCGGAAGAGCCTCCAAGACTTGTCAATTCCTCAATAAACTAGGGCCTGCTGTTTCTTAAATTAAATGATTTCACTTTTCTACAAAGCCCATTTAAAAACTTGACCCCCCTAAGAAAACTTCGATGAATTCATCTTAGGACTGTGACACCAGTACAAGCCAGGAAGTAAGCAGGAGAGCGCTGCGTAGGTGTGACGCTCCCGTAGCCTCTGCTCTCTTTCTCGCACGCCCCCGAACGAGAGTCTGACTGCCTGCGAGGCCTGCTTTCGTGCTCAATAAACTGCAGAGATGTGTCGGGTGTCAGGCAGTAGAATCAGTCATAACCGGGACGTTTTTCTGAGTTCCTGATTTATTTATTATCTTCTCAGATGAAAACAAAGCACACTGTCATCTGATCAAAGCACAGTCTCGTGCTGGTGATTCTGCCCGTTGCCCCATGTCAGGAAAGGGCCCTGGGCAGGTGCCGGGCGGCGGGGCTGAGCCAGGCCCACACAGAAGTGTTGTGTGCTCTACCTCATTTTGTGCGTTGCAAGCGTGCTGGAGTCTGAGACCGTGAACTTCCTCTGGCAGGGCTGTCCCAGGTCGTCGTGGGTGGCCGGGTGACAGTGCGAGGGGCTGAGTCCCCGAGGAAGCAGTCGAGCCTTCTCAGTTGAAACCGAGAAATAGGACCATCTTTCCAACACAGCCACAGCAACGAGTCACATCGTGTCACTGAACAGAGTTTCAAAGACTCACAGATAAGCAGACCTAGCCGTGATCTCTGTCGGAAATGAACCCTGAACTCTCCAGCTCTGTTTCCCACGCAGATGGGATGGAGTGTGCCCGGGGGTACCCCCTCTTCTCACGGGATGGGTCGGGGGTGTCCCAGCGTCGGGAAGAGAAAACTGAGGTGCTTGGTGTCGCTGTGTTTCAGCAGTGAATGTTCTTATTATTTATGTGTCCTTCTTGGTGTGATTTTTTTTTTTTTTTTTTCCTTTTTGGTTAGTATTTGGTACCATGTAGTGTTCTCTCCTCGCAAAAGGGTGTGTATATAACGTGAGAAAAGAGACATGTAAAGTGCTGTAAATAAGATGGCTCATGACGGGACAGTGAGACTGTCCCCACCCTGTGCTCAGGGCGAGGCCGTCCCTCTCCGCATGGTGAAGAGACACTATTTTTCTATTGCAACACCGTGTAGGGCCAGGGGCCTCCCTGAACCAGTGGAGAATTGTTACCCAGATCCAATATTTTTTATGATGAAATCTGTGGCTTGACACATCTACTGATTGAAATGGATGTCTTAGTCTAGGTTCCTATTTTTGTCATACGGAATTGAATAAAATGCAGGATGTAATATTATTTCTGAATGGCGTTCCTTGATTATTCTAATGGAGAAAGTGGAATTTGAGGTTACGGTCATTGATGGTGGACGTATATTCGTGGTGTTTCTCCAAGGAAAGTCACTGGGTTCTGAGAGCTTAGATTTATTAAGCCATATCTAAGTGTGTCTTGATTGGTCTCGAAATTTTCATGTTTCACCTTTTTCTAAAATAAAAATGCAGCCTCCTAACTGTGGATTTTTTTTTTTTAATTTACGTCTTTGATGGAAGAAGATGTAGTAGAAAATGCTTAATTATTAGAGACTATTGGCAGTGTCCAAAAACGACTACACTCTGAATTACCATCCCGTTGTCGGCACTGAGGGAAAATAACGGCTCTTCGGGTCCCTTGAAAACTAAACCTCTGTGCCTCTGGCGACAATTTGGGAGGGAGGTGTAGGGAGCGCAGTGTGGCCGCTGTCGGCACCCTGCGCCTGTGAGTTCCAGATGGAGGGTGCCCTTTGCTTGAAAAGAAGCTTTACCTTGCCGATAACATTTGAGAAGACTTAAAACTTTAAATCATTTAATAGCTCCTGGATTACAAGATATACAATCCATTTCTTCTTTTTAAAAAATAACTACTGATACCTAGAAGCCACGGTAAACTTCACCTGGGAAATGCTGGGTGATTTTGAAGGCGCGGTAAGGTACTAACCACTAAACTAACTGCCCAGCCTCCCAGCAGGTATTGTATAATCATAAGCCTTAGGAATTAAACCCTGTTGATTGCCGAGCTAGAGAGGACTCATGAGATACAAACCTCAGATAGTAAAGTGACTTTTTTTTACACATGGTAAGGAAACAGCGAAGATTTCTACAATCATTTAAAGTAATTAATATAAGTTAAAATGCAAGGGAAAGCAAAAGAGATCTACTTCTTATTTCAAAAACGTTTCCAACATAAAAGCAGAGGTGTTCGGGCTTCACGAGCCTGGGTATTTACTTCTTTCTGACATCAATTCTGGCTGCTCAGACCATATATCAAAGAATCATAAATGCCAACAATCCCTAAAAATTATTTGTTTAAATATATATCTATTCTGAGTTCATTACAGGAACCGTTAACATTTCAGACTAATTAAAAAGTATTGCTTAAGGGCTCAAAAGCAATTGTTTTTAAACCCTCACTGTTTAATTTTGTCCCCGTGGAAGCTTGAAGGCAGCCTGGGTTCCCTGCCTGCTTTTCCTCTGTGCTTGGCAGACAGCGCCCAGCTCCTGCTTCGGCTTTAAGAAGCTGCAGCAAACATCAGGGGTGTTTCTTTATTAGCGGGCTGCACGGACGTTTCCAGCCCGACCGCCTTCAACTCACTGTATTTATTTTGGCTGTCTGTCTAAACCGCGGAAGTCCAAACCCCTCATTTCTTTCCTCTGGTGCATGCTCGCGGTGGATAGTAGTGTCACATACGTGTAATTCTGCGTCCTGCCTGTCACCTTGCGAGCATGCCTGCCAACCTGTGGGCCTCGGAGTCCGGTCTTTGTGCTTCAAATCCTGTGCTCATTTGCTAATTACCGGCACCGAGGCACCCGTTCGTTCCTTCAAGAAGTTTTTTAGGGACACTGCTTCTTTGAAAAACAGAGGCTGTGAAACGTCTCTATCAGCAGCAGGTCTCTTGGCCGGTTTTTAGCTACAGGAAGAATTCATCTACAAGATATTCAATACAAAACTAGGGAAAAAATGAAGTCCCCCTTTTCTTTTGCACTTAAGTGGGAAATACTGCATATTGTTTCAGCATTTTTTATGAAGGGAAAACTTTAAAATGAAATCACCATAGAAACATTGTCCTGCCGTTCTCCTGTCCACAGTTTTGTGCCAAGTCACCAGGCGTGAGCGTGTGGGCATCGCCCCGAGTGGCCCAGGTTGGCTGCTCCGCAGTGAAGCTCGGGCAGGGGACAGGTGGGGACAGGGCCAGGCTGCCCCCTTGCCTGGCTGTGCCCTGTGAAAGCTGCAGCCTTCCCTCCTCACTCTGCTTCCTGATCTGTAACGACGGGGGAGAATTTGATCCTTAAAATTTCCTCTTCTAAGAGCCGGTGTTTTTTTTTTTTTGAAAGAACTACTACTAATGTACATCTTTCTCCCCCCCCCCCCCCAAATTAACTAGACAGACTAATTGACGGTATTTGTACAGAGAGAAAATACAAATGATTACCTAAGAATATAAATACTGAAAGATCTATTACAAATGACTTTGCTAAAGAAAATATGTGGAATCATGTTTGGACCATGAAAAATGTGTTGGCGTCTTTGATTTTTTTTTTAATCATTCAATTTATTGAAGCTTTTTAAAATGCAACTATATTTAAGGTAAAATAAAGTCAATCTCTGTGTACATTATGCTGACTGCACTTTCTATCAGAAAAGAGACTCTTTTTAATGGTTTTTAATGGTTTGGGTTTTGTCCTGTGCACTGCACACCTCACATGCAGTGCCTCCTTGAGGTGATTAACATACGTCTATCTATACATCAGTACAGTCAAAAGAGGATGCAGTTAAAGGCAGGTGTTATCTCTCGTCCTTTTAGCGAAAGATTGAGAACCGAACTATTAACATCGGGTGTGCTGTCCTGATTCATAACCGCATCAGCGGTCTGTGGTCTGACTTCTTTGGAAGCCTTAGAGATTGTACTTGGGGGCCTCTACCTCACCCCCTTATGGCTGAATTCAGGGTTGCACCGAGCGCCACACCCAAGCCAGGGGGAGATGATCAGAAAGTTGGCGAGACAGGAAAGAGAGGAAAGGGGTGTCATCGATGTAAGAGTACATTCGTGTTCTGTTCCATCAAAGGTTCTCTATGCCACTAAATGGAAAACATGATTCATAAGCCCCCCCTGAAGTAAAGGGATCTGTGCGTATCCGTGTGAATCACTCACTGTATCTGATTCAAACGTGGAAATAAATGTCTGATTACCGTAGTCCCAAATGTGCTTATTTGTGAACATGGGAATTTTATAAATTCCCCCAAACACTTTCTAAGCTGGTCTGTTGTGCGTATTTTTAAATCACAGTGTTATCTATAAATTAGGAAAGTTGCAGAAGTGTGAGTTCCTTCGCGTTCCACCTGGCACTTTCAGTGCTCACTGATTCCATTTATTAATTTTCTTTCTGGCTTAACCCCCAGGACACCTGAATCTTCATAACTTTTTACAGGTAGAGACATAAATATTTAAATGACCAAAGTTGTCACATTTCTTTTATAACTGGCGTATCTCTTGATTATATACATGTTATAAAGCGTATCTGTTTTATTTTACTTTTTCTATTTACGGTGTCAAGGACAGCTTAGGAAAAGCTCTCGTTATGACCTAAGCTTACGCAGAAGAAGAAATATGTCACACCTGCCCACAAACACCACCGCCGAGGAAAAACAGGCAGGCTTAGAAAAAATATTTTCCACCCTTCGGATGGTGAAAGTTTTAGGGATACGCAGTAGGAGAAGCATATAGAAACTTCCCCGCACATTCAAATAATTGAGAGATAAGTTAGATTTTTGAATTCATTTTCCTTGACTAATAAGCCTAGAGTTGTTTGGGTTTTTTTTCCCCCTAGGAAATCGGCTGGTCTAGGAGCAGTTCTTGGGGTAACGACTGTGCTTGAGAGCAAGAAGCATGAACATCTCCTTTAGGTTTTGTCTTTCGGCACTTCCATCCTTTATTTGGTTTCTTGTTTGGGGCTTTTTGTTTTGCTCTGTTTCTGATGTTTAGTAACAGAGCTTTAGGTGCTGCCCCTAAATGCAGAGGCAGTACGGGTAGGGCTTTGGGGTCACTGAGAAAAGAGTTCTGGAACCCAGATGTTTCCTATTTGGGACTTGAAAAAATTGTAGATAATTGAAAAGAGGTAGGTGCTGTGAAGGCATTCTCTTCTAAAGGTGAACAATTCACTTACGGGACATCGTCTGCAGGCACTTGGGCTGAATAAGTCACCCAGCCAGCGGATAATTTCACCCCCGAAATGACTATAGCTCTTTATTGACTACATATGGAGAAAAGACCACCAGCTTATAAGAGAAGCCAGTCTTGAAACTGTACCAGCAGTGGAAAAAGACACTAACAGAGACATGAAGAATATAAAACTCACCAACATCTCAGAGAGTTTTATAGCTGCATTAACCTCATAGATTTTCAGTTAAGAGCTATAGGCAATTTAGGAAAATGAAGTTGATCAATAAATATTTGTAAATGATTAGCTTTTCCTGAGGACAGCTACACATTTTTCATAACCTCAGTACCTTTTACAGGACTTGAACAAATCCTGGCATACTGTTTAAGGTAATGAGTCTCCCAACTCATTTGTTACAGTGAGCTCCTTCCTCATCCGCTGAAAGACCCTTCCTTCACGTTTCTCCCTTTGCATCGCCGTCCCTTATCCAGAGTTTATCTCCTGGCTTGGTGTTTCTGTTTTTTCAATTTATGTTTTAACCTTGATTGTGCCACTCCTGTCAACTGTTTTGCTGGGGAGCAGTAGGAGAGCAAGTTATAAATTACAAATCATAATTCGGGGGAGTCCCTGGCGGTCCAGTGGTTAGGACTCAGCGCTTTCACTGCCGTGGCCCGGGTTCAGTCCCTGGTCGGGGAACTGAGATCCCACAAGCCACGCGGTGCGGCCAAAAACGAAATAAAAATGAAAATAAAAATCATAACTTGGTCATTTTCAAGGCTGGTCCCTGAGGCTAAGCTCTGAGCCCAGTCATCTTTCTCTTCCACCGGGCTGAAATACTCAGTTTTAGAAATATAGACTCTGTCTTCGAAGAAATGAAAATCGTGGCTGGACTTGGTATTAACTGAAGACGAATTCAAAGTTTCCTCACAAGTCCTGAGAAGGGAGACTCGGAGATGAGTTAGCGTCTTGACGCCCTCCCTTGTCTGCGGGCTTCACTTTGGCTCAAACAAAGCGTCCTCTGTGGTGCTGAGGACTTACCTGGTGAGCCCCGTGGAGCCAGCTGAGGAGTGCGCCTGCATGTCTGTGCAGGGAGGGGGTGAGAGACAGACAGAGACCCGTGCACCGCAGGGCCCATGCGTCTGCTGCCTGGAGACCCAGCCTCTTGCTGCCCCAGGACTGATACGATCCTGAAGACGACAGTGAACCGTGACCCAGTAGTTCACGTTGCCTTTCTCGTGTGGCTGATGGTATCTGACTTGATTTGCCTTGGGTGCATGAAGGGAATAAGTGTAGGCTATTTAAAATTATAAGTGCATTAAAATAGTACTTGTAAAAATCAGAGGAAGAAAGTACCACCACACCCCAAGTCAAGCCTTAGTGAATGAACTACAAAGAGAACGTAAGTACGGGATCTTGAAGAGAAATGGCATTGCCTGGCCCTTGATAAAGCTCACGTTTCAGCATATTCTTCAACCCCGATGTTCATCTCATCAGTGATAAGAACTAAGTTGTTTTGAGCTTCACTGTTTTGTAGAAGTTTCTACCTTATTCGTAAGCTGTATGTGCCTGAGAAAGCAGCCCTTTAAGAATCAGCTTTCTGAGGACATGCACTTAATTCAGCTTAGCAAACACCTGTTGGTCCGGAGTAACAAGTTGAGCTTTTTGAGCAGAAAATAAAGCTGAGCTTAATTGTTTTACTGCTGCACACTCCCTGAGGTGAGAGAACGCGAGTTTCTCTAAGCTTCGTGGGCAGAGAAAACAGTCGGCGTATGTTTGCAAGGGCAGCTTGGTTGCTACGTTGGAGACTATTGTGTCTCACATGCACTTTAAAATGGCGTATTCGGGGCTTCCCGGGTGGCGCAGTGGTTGAGAGTCCGCCTGCCGACGCAGGGGACGCGGGTTCGTGCCCCGGTCCGGGAAGACCCCACGTGCCGCGGAGCGGCTGGGCCCGTGAGCCGTGGCCGCTGAGCCTGCGCGCCCGGAGCCTGTGCTCCGCAGCGGGAGAGGCCACGGCAGTGAGAGGCCCGCGTACCGCAAAAGAATAAAAATTTAAAAAATCGCATGTTCGGTATGATTTGCATTTACCCTGCTTTTGTAATTAAAGAGATAGGAGCTTTTCTTTGGGCGCATGGGAATTCCATTAGCAGGGCGTTGGGTGTGAATGCAGCCTCCTCTTGCTTCCAGACGAGGCCCTGTTACACAGACGTGTCTTTTTCCCCAGCAGTGACATCACGTCCCCACCTGCTGCTTCTCCGGGAGCTGCTGGGGGTTACTTTCCATCCGTGGGCTTACTGTAGCCCGGGATCTTTAAGGTAGAGTCTGTTTCCTTTAGAAAAGTGAAACCAATCTTGAAACTGCAACCTTTCTAAACATATAAAGTACAACACTTTCCAAAATTAACAATAAAATGGGGTGCAACACAAGTCCTCTGGCCCTTGGACGCAAGGACGCCCCCGGGTACCTGACCCTTCAGGGATGGAGCTGGAGCGCGGGTGCCCTCCTGGCTTCCGGCGGCTCCGCTCTGCCCCGCACTCCCGTGCCACGGTCCTGGCCGGGGGAGACCAGCCTCACGGCTCCTCCAAGAATCCCCCGCGCGCCGGGTTCTGCCCCCAAAGCGCTGTGTCGTCCTCGGGCGTCGGCCCCTGTGGACGGGCCGGGCCTGTCCCTGCGGGAAGAGCCCAGGCAGCCCAAGCGTCCCCAGCTGCGGGGTCGCACAGACTTGCCTTGTGTGGGCATTCGGGGCGCCCTCAGCGCCCGTCCCCGGGTGCGCACGGCGCGTTAGAACTCGCGACGGCACAGGGTGGTGGGCAGGGCGGCCCTGAACGCGCAGGAAGCCGCACACCCACCAGCTGCCCGGAAGCGACTCGGGGCCCAAGGTCGGGCGGCCCCAGCGGCGGCCCAGGAGCCGCAGGCTCCACCTCGCCCGCGGGGTGTCCTCCCGCAGGTGCCGGGCCGGCGCCGCCGCCTCCCAGGGCTGCTGCCCAGTGGCGTGCCGCGGGTAGGAGGGTGCTCCCTCGCCGCCTGGGAGCCCCGCCGTCTCGGGCAGGGGCCTCTGTCTCCGCAGGGGTGACCTGAGCCCATCTCTTGGGCAGTTTCCCGTCTCCTGGCCTACGGAGATCCTGCCACAAAGACCACCGGTGAGCGTGCGGGGACGGCGTGGGCTCGGTGAGGCCTCTGCGGGCTGGGGGGTGCCGGGGGCCCCGCAGGCCTGGCCGTGTCCAGGCTGAGATCGTGGAATGAGCCGTGGACACGGTGAGACCTCGGCGGGGCGGCTGTGCCGCCCCACGGGCTCGGTGGCCGTGAGCTCTGCCGGGAGACGGTATGAGGCGGCTCCAAGTTGCATGCGTACACACACACCCCGTGCCGCCTGCACACTGAAATTCCCTAAGGTCCACGGTCTGCTCTGCCCGTCCCCATCCCACAGGGCAGGGGGCTTCCCCGGGGTGTCCTTTACGAAGTGGGAGCCGACAGTGCTTCCTCTTCCCTCTTTCTGATCTGGGGTCTGCTCACTAATGAGCCACGCTAGTTAGCTCTGGTCACTGAACAGAATTAACCTACAAAATAAGGGCAAAGTATAATACACGTACGCACAGCGTAGAGGGCGGGATTCGAGCAAGAAAAGTCTGTGCCTGGGACACATAAGGGTGATAAATACAACCAACATCTGTTCAAGCCTTTAACAGTCCTGACTGCATTCAGGAGATGAGAGATAGATAATAGGTCGGTAGGTGGATGGATGGATGGATGGTAGATGGATAGATGATGGACAGATAGATGATTGATGGACGGATGGATGATTGATGGACAGATGGACGATGGCTGTTTCCTGTACTGTTGGAAGGAGTAGAAGATGAATGAAATTCACTTCCTGCCCTCCAGAAGCGGCATTTAGGCAAGAGACACCCCCTGCTCAGACCACGCTGATGCCCCCCGCCCCGCGCGCCGTGTTATTTCACCCTCAACCTTTCACACCTCCCCCTCTTTTCAGTGAGTGTTCTGTCCAGCTCGGCAGTGGCCCTGGAGCTGGGGTGCACGTCGGAATCACCTGGGAGCTGGTTACTCCGCAGATCCCTGCGCCCACCCCGGAGGCTCTGATTCACCAGGTCTGGTATGAGCGTGGAGATTTTGCGTTTCTAATGGGTTCCCAGGGGATGTGGGTGCTGCAGGTCCAGGGACCACACCTCGTGAAACCACTGGTGTAGTCACCAGAGCAGGGCTCTCAGCCCTAGCCGCTCATCAGAGTCACCGTGGAGATTTCCAAACCCAGCCAGCCTCTCTCCTGACCGAGTGAATCGGAACCACCGAGGGTAAAGCCCAGGATTCAAAACCGCCCCAGGCTTTGCAAAAGGATAACGTCCAGCCCACCTGGGGAATCTTGTTAAAATGCAGATTCTGACTTGATGTGTCTGGGGTGGGGCCTGGGATGCTGCATTTCTGCCAGCATCCCAGGGGAGGCGGCTGCTGCTGGTCCTCAGCAACGCTCAGCAACGACAGAGGAAAAAGAAGTTTTGAATGCTGCTTAAAGACAGAGGTTCAGCACCACCTGGGCACCCAGAGTCCACATGCTCTTCTTTTTCCTGAGAACTTTCTATCAGTTAAGTTTGCATTTGGCCACAAATAACAGACGCCCCATCTAACAGCTTCAGTAGGGGTTTACTCTTCTCATAGAACCCAAAGTCCAGAACCGGGCAGTTGCTGGGGATGATTCGCTCGCCCATGGTTGCTCCCAGAGGCATTAATGCGCTGGTTTGTCCTCACGCTGCTCCCTCACGACCACAAGGTGGCTGCTGCTGCTCCAGGTATCGCACTCATGCTCGCACGCTCATCTGTGTCGGCACGTGTGGCGTCCATGTCAGAGGCCTTCTCCTGGCCCGCAGCCAGTGACCCACCCTGGCACCTGCTGAGTGCCAGAGCCACACTGCGAGCAGACATGAAGGCACTCGCCCTGTGTGTAGCGGGTGGTTCTGTGGGTGATGGTAACCCCAGACGTAATCTCACATTCACGAGAGGCACATGCCTGATTCTGGCTGTCACCTTCATGGCCGAGCTCAAAGTCCTGCACGTAGTCCTAGCCCAATAAGTACGTGTTGGTGCACTGAGGTCAGCGTTATATGTGCAGAAAATCCTCAGAACTTTGACGAAGTTTGGGTGAACCAGGAGGAAAGCAAATCTGCCAAAGAACTTTATTATTTTCTGCATCTCCCCTTCCCTGCGTCTCAGCAGTGATTATTGACAGGCAATGCTGAATGGCTTTTCTGCGGTCACATCTCTGTGTTCAGCTTAATGATATGGGAACTGCAGAGGGAGGTGAGGATAACTTGAAAAGAAAAGGGTATTATTGGTAAATGTGCTGGAAGTCTTGCAAATGTGAGAGGATAAATTGAAATTTTACAGGACTAATGAGTTTTTGAAAACTGTTAGCCAAGCTTGTCCAAACTGTTCTCTCCCTATTTAGATTTTCTAAATTAGAAACTCAGAAATTTTGTAGCTGTTTTAGTCCTGGAATAAATAAACAGCCAAAGTAGATGGTGTGTTTCCATTTATTAAGGTTACATTGTCTCTTGCTTCCATTATAACCTATGTACTATTTTTATTGCAGTTGATGTGTTCAGAGCACTTGCTTTATTGAGTCCAAATGCAAGTACTTTGTAACCATCACTGGGCTCAGCTATCAAAAAGAAGTGAATTCTAGGCACCTTCCCATTGAATTTTTAAAAATATACTGTGGGGTCCTGGAACATTTTCACATAAGCCTAAAATTAAATTTTGAGGTAAATGCGCCATAGTTCTGAAACTGTTGGTTCAAAATGTTTATAACCCAGTGGTTAAAACCTTGAATTTGATTCTTGGGCTTAAGTCCTAGTGTCAAATTTGAATTACATTCATCACTGAAAACTGTTATGGACCTAAAAAGAGTCACATTTATGTATTTGAATCCGAAAGTCTTGGTGTAAGGGGTGAGCCTTTCATACACTTTGAAGTGCACAAGTAACCTTTATTTTTATTACAGTTATCAACTGTTTCATCTGATGCCACTGTCGATTGGCTTCAATACAGTTTGCCTCAATGTTCTTCATTTGATGCCCTGGGAAATTATCCCCATTCCTCGGTTGAGAGATTGTATTTTTGCTTTGCGTTTATGTGCTTCTATTATGTGATATGTATGTATGTATTTTGCTTTGCGTTTACGTGCTTCTATTATGTGACATGTATTTGAGTGTGAGGAAAATGCTAAACGTCCTTAAACATCATTTTCTTCCTAAGCAGATCATCTGAGATGATTTTGTCTTTTGAAAAGAGAAAAAGTTGTCTGTGAAATAGTTTATCTCTGTTGCCCAGAAGTGTCTCAGATGTAATACAGATACATCAAAAACTAAGTTGCTCACAGTTATTGTAGGGACCATAATTTGAGAAATAATTATAAAGTCTAAGTTGTGCGGGTTTGTTTGTTTATTTGTTGCCCAGGTAAAAAATATAACAAGCATTTTGTTCTCATGAATCGTTCAGAATTTAAGTTTAATGCGTTCTGTCATTTCATACTGACTCGGATGCTAGAAGAGTGGATTCTGACATTTTTACGTGTCATCTTCAGGAGAAGCGCTTTATACAGACGTCCCTCCTTTGCAAACTGAAACTGCGTATGCGTTCCGTTACCTTTGTGCTAAAAGCGATTTAAGAGCTTCTGCCTGAGTGCTATAGTCTTCCAAGTGTGAGTCGTAACCCATTTGTGGGTCATGAAATCAATTTAGTGGCTCTAAACCAGCATTTTTTTTAATGAGAGAAAATAATAGAAAGCGTTAGACTTGGCACAGCATGTTGAAATGGTGAGTCCCAATTTATATCCATATATGTGTGTAGACAGGCTCGCCACGTGAAGTGGTCACGATCAAAACATTTAAAAATCATTGCCGTATGGATACATCTTTTCCTTTTTCTCTGTTCCTTTCCTCCCTCCCTCCCTCCCTCCCTCCCTCCCTTCCTTCCTTCCTTTCTTTCTTTCATCATTGTGCACTTAATAAGAATTAAACTCTAAGGCTATAAAATCTGAAGTCTGTCCAGTTTCACATTCAGGCTCCATCGTTTACTCTCTATGTAATTGCAGGCAAGTTACATACCTTTATGCCTGTTTCCTCAACTGTAAAATGGACATAAAAATAGCACCTGTTTCATAGGCTCATTATAAAGTTATGTGAGTTCATACACGTCTTTGTGAAGAGGTTAGACCAGTGCTTGGCATATGGGGAGTACCACATAAGCATTAGCTAGAACTGTTGCCAACTCTTGAGTGCAGTCTTTTGCTCTAATATTCACAAAGTAGCTTTTTTCATTGTTACTGTTTTTCCATATGCTACATCCTTGTATATTATTCTTTCAACATTTCTAGATGATGATATGTATCCCTTTATACTAGAATTTTTTTTATATTACTTAAATCTTTTGCATTTCCTGAGACAGGAACTTTATTAGGTGTTAAAATGAGTAATTCCTATTTGAATTTAAATATATTGAAATAAATGTAATGAGGTTTTCAATTATGGGAATCAGTCACTGAGTGCATGCGTTCCTGGCATAATGGTAAAGGATTTTAATGACATTGGTTTTGGATTATGAATATACATGGGAAAGGTCATTAGCTACTTGGTAACAAAATGATGAAATGCAACAATTTTTAAGGCAAGATACACTTAAGAACGAAAACTAGGATCTTTTCTTGAAGTTTTTGGAAGATTATTTGTAATTCATACAGGAAATTAAGAAGAGTGGGTCTAGCTATACCAAAGAAATGGAAAGGCAAGATATAACTGTGCAACCAGAGCTGGTACAAGATTCAGAAATAAATCACAGATTTTAAGAAAGCGAAAATAAAAGAGAGGATTTTTACTTATAGTAGTTCTGTCCTGCAAAAATGTTTAAACTTTCAGTAGATAAAAACCATCAGAATCTTAACTTTATAGCTTTACCCAAAGCAGATCCTGGGAAGACTGTATTTGGTCCTAATAGGCAAGGATTCCATCCTGATAAATGACTCCTCTGACTTCTGAAATTACGCCTTTCTAGACATGAAAGAAGGAAGGTAGCATAATCTGGTGACCAAAGAATTATAAAAATGAAACTCAGAAGGAGATATAAAATTGATTAATGACCTTAACTATACAAGGCTTGGCCCTGAACCAAACAATTGTCTTGGCAAATACATACTTTCTATTTTCCTGACAATCTAAGAGAAGCATTAACTTTTTGTGAATTATGAAAGAATGTGTGTGCTCACTGCTATACAATGGAATTTTCCGCCCAAAGCTCTCTTTCCTTTGGTGCCGTAAATCTAACCCAACGGTGGAAAAGTAGCCTAAAAAACAATCCAATCTCTTCAGCAAAATGGGCACAGTCAGTTGTGGAGAAAAACATATTGTGAGTTTTGTTGAGAAAAATATATCATGTTTGCATCATTGAAGCATTTAGACATGTTCTGGACTACAGAACTAACAGAAGCAAAATCCTCTTCACACAGGTAAAGTTTGTTTTAAATTCTGAAGTAAACTGATGTGGTCCCAGAAGCAAAGATGAATCTTCCCAGCCTGTGGGACCCGCTGCAGGAATATGAAACTGCACCAAGGAAAAAGAGTTTAGACAAAAACGAATGCATTTCCTAGGTAGCCGCACCGAAGGGTCTTTATATTGGAAGTAAAGATTCAAAGAAGCACCAGGACAGAGTTTGCCAAACCCTGCATTATCCAGAAAGCTCCCTCCTGGGATGGATGTGAGTGACAGGTACCATTTCAGGGGCATTTTGCTCAGAGATCTCTTTAGAAAGGGAATGTCACCGATGTGATTTGGATCCCCCTCCAAACCAAGCATGCTGTGTCGGAGGGTACATCATAATTCCCCAGTTTCTACTTTTCAGATTCCGAGCCATCAGATCTTTGGTCATTCAAGAAACAACTACATCTCATCATCTGTTGGTTTCAAGGTGAAAGATGTGTGCTTTCCGAGTGGTTGCTGGTACCACTTTCAGTGCCAAGGCTGCTTTGAAAAGAGCTTTGTCTTGGTACCGACTCCTCCTTATACCCGGATTTCAGTCTAAACCGACAGAGCCTAGATGACTTTGTATTAGATATTCCTTAAATTCGAGGGCAAAATCAACAGAGTGGTATTTCCCAAAGCAATCCTTGACCAACTTTGAATTCCAGTGTTGGACCATTTAATTTTTAGTTTGTTTTGACCCATAGTCACAACCTCCAGGTGAAACACCCTCCAGCTTAAGTTCTTGCTCTGATTGCTCCCCCAGGTAATTCACATCTAGAAAGAATGTGTTGATCAAGTAGAGAAGGAAGCACAGGCAAGGGCGTGGGCCTGGAAATTATTTAGGGGAACACTCGGGGAAGTTAAGCTGCGTTTCTGCGCTGCAGGACTTGTCAGAGCCTTGAATGAGCTAAGGAGCCTCGTGCCTCTCCTGGAGAGGAGTGTAGTCTGTGTGGTTCGCCGGTGTGGACCACAGAACCGAGTTTAGGAAACCCTGAACCCCACACCACGGCTCTGGCGACAACCGCCATGTCCTAATGTGGACGCCCATCCCCCAAACTCACCAGCCAAAATACTCCAGACACTTGCAATGGGTCGAATCTGCCCCAGGGCTGCCAGTTCCTCTTCTCCTCTCATCACCTCATTTGTGCTCCGTTCGCAGGCCCTGGTCTGTAGGCCAGGCTGCAGTCCCACCACCCCAGATGGGATCCTAGGGCTGGAAAACAAAGGACCACAAAACTGGCTAAAAATGACAGAAACTCATTCTCTCACACAGCAGTAAGGCGTTGCAGGGCCAGGCTCCCAGGGGGATCCTTTGTCTCCTCCGGGCTCTGGTGGCTGGCCTGTTCCTGTCCCCGCCTGCTGTGTAGACGTGTGTGTCAAGGGCACCCTGTTGCAGGGCACCGTGGCCCAGTCACTGGTGTGTCCGTGGCTCGGGTGGCTCCACTTCCCACTGCACGAGTCTGGGCGGGCACGAGTCTCACATCCACGGAAGCCCTGCGACTGAGCTCCCAGCTCTCTGGGCTGGAGTCTGGGAGCTGCCCGGGCCTCACGGTGTGACCTGTGGTCTGAGGCCACCTCTGAGGGTCACCCGCACGGGGGAGGGGGGTGTGTCCTGGCACCGCTCATCCCAACATCTGTCCTGGCAGCCGCCACGTTAACATCAAAGCATTCACCTCGACCTTGGTGCTCTGGTTTGATTTCCGTGCTTATCTTGTGGTCACCAACAGCAGAGAAATCTGCCCAACCCAAGTGGGCTTGGAAGGGGTGGGCTTCCAGGCTGGAAGGCGGGCGACCCTCAGCACCGGGGCGTCCCCAGAGCACGCGACTCCCCAGAAACCAGGGCGCGGGGCCCCTGAGTCAGCAGGGTCTGTCTGGTGACAAGGGCCCCTGGAAACAGCAGAGCCACCCGCCCTGGTCAGGAGGTCACAGGGACGCGTGTCGTGTGAGTTCCCAGGCGGAGCCAGGCCAGAGGGAACTGCCCGGGGACCCACCCGGCCCGCACGCAACCCCTTCTCACCCCCACTGTCCTGTGACTACTCAGTAATGTCCCCTCAGCCTGAGCTGGACGCCCTCACCTCCGTCCACCCTGAGCTGCGTCCTTCGTGTCCCCCCTTCATTTCACATGCACATTCCCTCTGCGCCTCCTGGGAGCTCGTCACAGGACAGAGAGGGTGAGGGAGGCCACCTGCTGTGGCCTTTGGGCCGTCGCCGACCTTGCTGAACCAGGTTTCCCATCTGGACGAAGGGGGAAGACCACTGAGGTTGTACACGTTGTAAACAGCATCGGGGTGTTTTGTAGTTTAAATGCATGACGTTTGTGCCTAGAACTTGGTAGGTCCTGTCACCAGCTCTGACGCATCGAGGCATCCACATGCCCCCAAGCTCACACGCTGCCCGGGACAGGCTCCGGGGTTCAGGGCGCCAGTAGGACACGCATGCTCCCCGGTCAGAGATGGAGAACAGCTCATCATTTGCACCAAAGGCCAGAGGCCCAGCCTTTGGCCCCAGGTCTCCAAGCCCCGTCCGCACAGGCGACACCTGCACACACAGGAGAGGTACCCTGAGCTAGGGCACCCGAGTCTCTTAGGACGGGCAGGGAGCCGGCCTGCTCCTTCCCCGGGGTGGACGCCCTGCACGCCCAGGCTGCAGACATTCTTGAAAAGCTGGTCTAGAGCACAGGGCACCCAGCACTCCACCCACAGGGTGGGTGGAAACAGGAGAAATCCACTGAGAACTGTCTCCCAACACTAACTCAGCCTGGTCCATGGATGGCTTCATCTCACGGAGAGACGCGAGCCCCTGCTAAAAATGGGTATTTGCGCAGCATTTCCAACACTGTCAGATGGTTTATAGGTATCCAGATTCTGACTCTTATTAGAGAGAGAGGTGTTGGCCTTATGCCTAAAAGTCTGAAGAAACGCCCAGATGTATGACGCCTCTTCCCTAGTACGTGAACCAAACACGGTCTTCAGACCCATTCTCTCCTTCTGATTTTCTGTCATGAAACATAACGTAGAAAATAAAACAAAACAAAAGCAAGGCAGTCACCTTAATCTCGTGGCGAGATTGGCTAAAACTGATACAATGCCGACATTAAGAGTACTTCTCACAATTGTCATTGCCTAATTCACCTTCCCAGAATGACATTGATGGAAAATTCCTTTCAAATGGATGACTTTTTATGCTGAATCCTCTTGGTTGTAAGCAACAGAAATGAAATTCGATAGCTGGATGAAGCGGGGAAGCATTTCCAACAGCGTCACTGGGTAGAAAATGTTTCTCCCTGCTGCTCTCATTCCTATTATTAAGAAAAACTTCTGCCCGAAGGTGCGTTTCTTTGGGAGTCATACGCTGACTGAACAAATCATAGGAAAATCCAGCTGGACTTGTTGCCGCATCCAGGGTGCCCACAGGCTTGCGGACCCTCAGCGCTGCCGGGGCTTGGGCCAGGGAGGCGTCGGGTCCAGCTGCTCCAGCCCCGCTTCCCGCTGCCCGGAGGGAGCCTCAGCCCAGCCTCAGGAGCTGCCCTGAAGGCAAAGGCAAAGGTGCCACGCTTGCTTCAAGGGTGCATTCAACCTGTGGGTACTCCTAATCACCCACCTAGCACAGTCCCTCCAAATTAAATCACTGAATGGCTATTAATTATTTTTTTGAATTTTATTTTATTTATTTTTTTATACAGCAGGTCCTTATTAGTCATCAGCTTTATACACATCAGTGTCTACATGTCAATCCCAATCTCCCAATTCATCCCGCCATCACCACCACCACCCACCACTTTCCCCCCTTGGTGTCTGTACGTTTGTTCTCTACGTCTGTGTCTGTATTTCTGCCCTGCAGACCGGTTCATCTGTAGCATTTTTCTAGGTTCCACATATATGCGTTAATATACGGTATTTGTTTTTCTCTTTCTGACTTACTTCACTCTGTATGACAGTCTCTAGATCCATCCACGTCTCTACAGATGACCCAATTTCGTTCCTTTTTATGGCTGAGTAATATTCCATTGTATATAGGTAACTAAGTAGTTATTAATTCTTAAATAACTAATAATTGTAATAATAATTATATGGTTTTGCTGTTAAACACAAGTTTCTATGATTAAACTTTCTGATTTTAAGCCAACTTCTGAACGAGGCTCTGTGAACCCCAGCATGCTGGGCGCACGGGAAAGGCAGTACAGCCCCAGCCCTCAGAGCTCCCTAGCGTGTGCCCACACCAGTCACGCCTGCATCCTCAGCAAGGAGGCCGGGCACGGGGAGGCCAGGGAGAAGCAGGATTTGAACTCGGGCCCCAGTACACAGATTTGCACATCATCCTTTTGTAGGACGGGAACAGAGGAGGATTCTCTGTTATAAAGAAACTGAGTGGAAGACACCTGTCTCTAATGAGCATAATGAAAGGATGAAGCCAGACGGTCCCTTGCTGGGCATCCTGGGGACCCTGAGAGGTCTCTGACTCCCTGAGCTCACCGTCTGAGGGATGATGAAATGCACAAACAGTAACGCACGGTGAATCCTGGCATTTGCCTCTTTTGCTGCCTCACGGTCGAGTCCGCCTTCTCTAATCGAGCCCCCGTCAGTAGATGCTTGAGACACAGACATGATCTTGAGATGCTGGTAGTCCGAATCCTGGAACAAAGGAAAAGGCTCTAACCTGCCTGATGACTGAGTGTAATGTGGGGTCCCGAGCAGGAAAAGGACCTCAGAAGAAAACTGAAATATAAAGCATGCACTTCAGTTCATATCAATTGTATCAGTATTGGCTCATTAATTGCAACAAGTGTGTCAAACCAGTACAGAGTGTTACTAATAAAGGAAACCGGATGTGGGATGTATGGGGATTGCTTGTACTATCTTTGCAATTTTTCTATAAGTCTAAAACTGTTCTAAAATAAAACTTTATCCAAAAATAAACCAATTAAGGGGCTTCCCTGGTGGCGCAGTGGTTGAGAGTCCGCCTGCCGATGCAGGGGACGCGGGTTCGTGCCCCGGTCCGGGAAGATCCCACGTGCCGCGGGGCGGCTGGGCCCGTGAGCCATGGCCGCTGAGCCTGCGCGTCCGGAGCCTGTGCTCCGCAACGGGAGAGGCCACAACAGTGAGAGGCCCGCGTACCGCAAAACAAAAAATAAGTAAATAAAACTAAAAATAAACCAATTAAAAGAATGGACTGAACTGAGTCATGTCCGACGTTACGGGTCGTGACAAAAGGTGTTGAATCTCTCTCAGAAATACGGAAACGATGCACACGCGGAAGACTATGGATAATTGTTGGCGGAGGCGTTGCATAACCTCAGGTCACAAACCCTTTCGTGCATGAACAGGAAACAGGAGGCAGTAGGTCGGCCTCGGGACACCAGACAGCAACAAGATATAAACAGAGCTGGGACGTGCTCTGCATCCCGTTTCCAGAGCCTGTCTGTGTGGCTTTCATAGAATTCTGTCATAGGGGATGGCACCCACATGTGTGTCCACACAGGGCCCACGAACCAGCCCGTTCAGCTAGAAAACCATCGAAGCTGGTTGCTCGAAACCTCTGGTTAAAAACCGTC
The DNA here is from genome assembly GCF_008692025.1 of Phocoena sinus. Lineage (NCBI taxonomy): Eukaryota > Metazoa > Chordata > Mammalia > Artiodactyla > Phocoenidae > Phocoena > Phocoena sinus. Next base: position 972,166 of record NC_045776.1, on the reverse strand, counting down.
AACTGCTTCCAGGTCACCTGTGGTTAATTTCTACAACTGACCTTGCGTTGGAGGAAGCTACCTGCAATGTCTCTACTGGATGACAAGTACATTAAAATTTCGAAAAGAGCGGCCTTTGATCCCGTCTCCTGGGAATGTTTCCAGAGTCTTCCGGAACCGGTTGAATAGGATTGATTGTCTAAGGCATATTATCCTCCGGCTACTGTTTTTAATGGTGCTTTAAATATATATTTACATCAAAAAATTTTCTTCTTAGGTAAACTCATTCCTGTTTTTAGAAAACATGGACATGATATATTAGTCCACTCACTTCTTATGACCTGCAAGCCTATCTGTTAAAACTACAGATGGAAATTACAACAGACACCCATAATCACGTGACTCTATAGGAATATTTTTAAATGTCTGTATGTGCGCATCATGTTTTAAATATACATATTGATACATACATTATTCATAAGAGTAGAAGATACCACTTTGCAAAACTCCATAAGCAGAGCGCATGACATCAAATCGCACTAGTTCCAGACACAGACCGTGAACCACTTGCAAAGGAAGCGCCGTGGGGCAGAGCTGTACCCTGTGTCTGCAACGGCAGCTCGTTATCTTTTCTCACAATTTAACCCGCTCTATAAACAGGACACTTCCCTGATTGTGACGAAGACGTTGTTATAACGGCAAATACCACAACCTTGGGATATTTAAGTACCTGTTGACCATCAAAAGGACTGATTTACCCACGTTCGTCCAAGAAAGCCGCTCTGTATTCAAAAGCAAAGGTCGACATGAGTGCTGCCACCTTGTCGGACTCTGAATGAAAGGGTCGTCGAGAGACGTTACGGGAAGCCAAGGCACTAGTGGTCCACTCACCCCAGCACCGCGAGGTGTGGTCACTTCCCAGGAGCACGATGCCACTTCCTGCTGCGCCCACCGGAAAGTTCTTAAACACAGACGTACCTGACGCCCTGGATGGCATTTCCATTTTACACAAACTCCCTGCAGCATATTAAGATCTTTGTAAGCGGAGGGAGGAAAATAACTTCAGAGAGAGAAGTCACCAACCCGTGGAGTGTCCCCAGATGGTGTCACTGTGCAGTCAGAGCAACACACATGGGCTCCCCCCCACCAGGGATGAGCATGGCTGTTCCTCACAGTAGGAGGTCTGCTGTCCCCTCACCAGCTTGGGCTCCACCTTCACAACTGGACTCAAGGTTAGCATGCCCTCCCGACCCTGTCTGGCACCGGCAACCCTGATTCACATCAGGCTCAGACACAGCCCTGGGAAAAGGTGTCAGAGTCCTGGGTCTGGGGCCCTCCCTTCACCAAGACTCCCTAAGGAGGCCTGGAGGGCTGCGTTCGTCATCTCTTGAGCCAGAGCTCTGAGCAGGAGTGTGCCAGGGGCTTGGGCCACCCCAGATCTACAGGATCTGAGTAACAACAGAGCACTTGCCAAGAGCGCCGTGACAGGCCCCTGCCTTCTCTTCCAGCTACATAACTGCCCTCCTGTAAAGAGATTCTAGAACTGCCCGCCTGTGAGGACAATTCAGCTATACTCAGCTGTTCTGACCTGTCCCCCCAAAGATCCCCAGTTGGTACCTGGGGGGGTCTGTGTGTGGAACCATCATCTTAAGTATGGTTCCAGGCAATCTGGCAAAGGTGGACCGTTCTTTGAAAACCTGAGACCCAGAGCCACGTAAAGATGGATTCTGGAGTCAAGAACACCGGGTAGTAACAGTTTGGATCTAAATCATCAAGACGCTCTGCATAAGGAAGCTGCTGGCCCAGGCTCTGATGGGGATTCCAGGCTAAGACACACCGTTAAGCCGGGAAGTAGATAAAGACACCAAAACACTCAGAGAATCTAGAAAAACCTCATGTCCTGATGGCTCCAAAAATTATCTTTAGGATGTGGTCCTTGAATATGAGTTTGGATTTAATCTAAACCTAAATATCATTCAGGAGTTTACTAACAAGAAGCTTGAACAAGCTTAAAATTCCAAAAGATTTAAAGGACCATTAGCTTAGGAATATTCTCTCTGTGGCCAAGGACAGAAACAAACAAACGATGTGGGAAGCACAGGTACCGGGATGAAGCCAGGGAAGTACAATGAGACATCAGTGAAGGGGGATCTGGACAGGAAGCTCAGTCTATAGGGTCAGTGTTTCTACGGATTTCTCCCTTAACAGCTCCTGGGGTTATTGGTGCAAGTCAACTTATCCAGCCCAACTTTCGTGTGTTTCCAGAAAAGTCCTGCTAAGGATTAACCGGCTGCCTGCCTCTCCCTTGGTACAGGCTGTTGGGTTCCAGAATTGTCTCTATGAAAAATAAAATACTGAAGGTCTCAAGAGCTGCTTTTAATTAAGTCGCCAAGTTTCCCATTGGGGGTTATCTGCAAATTATGCTGCTTTCTTTTTTTGTGTAAAATGATCATTGTTCTGTGGGAAATGCCGTGAAACCCGGGTCTGTGTCCCAGCCTGCCTGGAAGGGTGTGGACGAGTGAATCACACTGACATGCTCACAGACCGCCAGAGGAAGGGGGTGTGCTGTGACGGAGTGACAGTTATGGAGACATGTCCCCGTAGGTGCAAAGTGCAGGCCCCTCCCAATGCAGGTCGGGAAATCTGAAATGCTCTGAAAACCAGGAGTGGTTCTATTATTTAATGGATGGTGACCCTGACACGAACTAAAGTGAAGTCATTTACGGGAGGTGTGTGTGTGGGGGGGTACACATGTGTATGTGGCTCTGCATATTCTCTGGCTGTGCATGTTCATGTCTCACTGCAGACGTGTATGACTGACTGGCTGTAGGACTCTTACCTCCCTAGATGCCACTGGAGGCGTAGGTAGTGCATGTGTTACTTTTCTCAAATCCAAAAAATCCTGAATTCCAAAGTGAAAGATCTCAGTAAATGGAGGGATGTTCCACGTTAGTGGACTGCAAAGATGCCCATTTCTCTCAAAATTGATCTGTAGATTCAGGACAAACCCAATCAAAATCCAGCACTATTTTATAGAAGTTGGTGAACAGATTCTAAAATGGAGACGAGAGAGGGACTTCCCTGGTGGTGCAGTGGTTAAGAATATGCCTGCCAATGCAGGAGACATGGGTTCGAGCCCTGGTCCCGGAAGATCCCACATGCCGCGGAGCAACTAAGCCCGTGCGTCACAACCACTGAAGCCCGTGTGCCCAGAGCCCGTGCTCTACAAAAAGAGAAGCCACCGCAATGAGAAGCCCGCGCACTGCGACAAAGAGTAGCCCCTGCTCACTGCAACTGGAGAAAGCCCGCACGCAGCAACGAAGACCCAACGCGACCAAAAATAAATAAATAAATTTAAAAAATAAAATTGAGACGAGAGAGTAAAGGGCCAAGAACAGCCAAGACGACCTTGAAGAAGAACAAAGTTTGGAGACTTGTTACTGGATTTCAAGACATGTTACAAAGCTTGGCTGACCACACAGTGTGGTCTCAGACAGCAGAACAGAAAATCCAGACACGTCCAGGTAATTGTAGATGGACGCTTACTGTATGACAGAGTGGCAGTGCGGAACAGCAGGAAGGATGTCCTTTTTTAGTAAAGACCGGGGGGTCATGTGTACACCCATAAGAAACTTGACCTCTGCAACCCCACACCAAACCAAACCAAACAAAAAAAACTCCGGGTGAATTATAGACCTAAACGTGAAAAGTAAAATAATAAAACTTCTAGAAAATTACAGAAGATAAAATACCGTTACGGGCTAAGAGATTTTTCAAAACAGAACATAAAAATGACTAAAAAAATTGGTCAAAATCAAGGATTTGCATGAATCAGAAGATGAAAGAGACAAAAATGTCAAGCTACAGGTGAGAGGACATTAGACCACATAATTGCACTTGTGTTTCTGGGAGGAGGCGTAGACGTGCTTTTCCTGTTCCCTCTTTCTAAGGACAAAAAAATACCATGGACGTTACACGTAAAGCAAACAGGGGAGACTGAAAGGGGGAAGAGGGCAGAGGGGCCGGGGCCTCAGCCTGTAGGGGCAGCAAGCTGCTGGCTGCCTTGGGTTTCCCCAGACTCAGGGCTAAATTGTCCGCCACCCAGGAGCACCAACGGGCAGAGACTAAAAGTGCCCAAAGGAGCTGCTCCCTCCAGACGAGTACCAGGAAGGGGCACCTGGCAGGACAAGGCTTAGACCCCCGTACTCCAGCCCCACAACCATGCCAGCAAAGGGCAAGTGGGAACCCGGATCCCCACCGTCTCGAGGCTGTTATAGCACCCCAGGGTGGCACCAGAGCATGCGCAGCAGGGGTCCAGGGCCCCCTCCTTCCCAGCCAGAAACGAGCACCCTCACAGGGTCAGGGCCTGGAGCCCACCCACCTGCAGCGCCCGCGAGGAGCCAGACTCTTTTTTTTTTTTTTTTTGAGGAGCCAGACTCTTATGGACCCTCCCACGTGCCAGCGGCGACCACGGGAGCTGGAGTCCCCACGGCTACCCCGGTGGATGTTAGGGACAGCGGTAAGGGGTCTACTCTTTGACTGAGCCGGTGAAAGGCTGCCGTGGGCTGCGATGGTCACCTGCGTATGAAGTGATACCCAGAACGATCACTGGAAAAGCTGCACAAGGAAACGCCCTCAAAGCACCACGGGGAGGGCTTCCCTGGTGGCGCAGTGGTTGAGAGTCCGCCTGCCGATGCAGCGGACGCGGGTTCGTGCCCCGGTCCGGGAAGATCCCACATGCCGCAGAGCGGCTGGGCCCGTGAGCCGTGGCCGCTGAGCCTGTGCGTCCGGAGCCTGTGCTCCGCAACCGGAGAGGCCACAGCAGTGAGAGGCCCGCATACCGCAAAAACACCACGGGGAGAGGGCAGTCCTTTCTTGATAGTGTCCTTTGTAGCACAAAAGTTTTTACTTTTGATATAATCCAACTCTTCTATCAAAATCATACCTCTTGACTCTCTCTCGTGTTCTTTCTTTCTGATCCCGCAGGTCCATCACCTGCTAGTAAAGACCCCTGAAGAAGCAAACCGGGACTTAGAACAATTGAGAAAGATGAGCTGCATGGCCAGGAGTTTCTCTGGTCCTGACGCTGACCTCCACGTCGGGGAGCGGGGTCCCGGGTGGGCTGTGGGAGAGACGGGGGGTCCCCGAGTGCCCCTCTTCTGACAGTGCTGGTCTGGGAACAAACGCGAGGAGCACATGCAGATACGTAGATGTGGCCAGCCCTTGCCAGGCCCCAGGGTCTTGGGCAAAAGCTTGTCCTTTCAGTGACAGTTGATCACTGCCCTCACTTCACACCTCTGCTTACTTAGTTATTAAAAACTTATTTTAAGGAGCTACAAAATGAGATGCGTAAGAGGGTGAGTTCCTCTGCTACTAACACGGAAGCCTCTAAGGACTTAAGGACACGGACGTAATCCTCACTTTACTGATCCCAGATTCCCCTGTGAATCTGCAGATGCCTGAGTCGCCAGGATGCTGACACGCGCACTTTTTATATTCCTGAACGGTTGTCACTGACATCCTAGCACGAGGCCAGCACTCGTATTTTCATCAGGTCAATGTGAGCAAGGTTACCAGACCCTGGTCTCATCGTCACTTGATTATTAACCGTCACACATTTAATTCTGTGGAGGGAACCACGTGAAACAGAATGAGTGGACAGAGGACAAATCCGTGTTTCCACATGGTCCGAATTCCATCTTGGCCACAGGTTTGACAAAGGCCCACATTTCTGTCTCAGGCAAACACCGTTTTCTGTGAACCTGTATCTCCGCTCTGTCCCGAAACACTTGGTGGGTGAGGGCCTGTGCCCGCCCTGCGGCCCCTTCCCCCACCGGAGAGGACCCTGTTCCTCCTCGCTCTGTGGTCTCTTCACAGTAAGTACATCTCCTCCAAGGGTTCCCGCATTTTCCATTTTATACTTTTTTTTTTTTTTTTTTGCGGTACGCGGGCCTCTCACTGCTGTGGCCTCTCCTGTTGCGGAGCATAGGCTCTGGACGCGCAGGCTCAGCGGCCATGACTCACAGGCCCAGCCGCTCTGTGGCCTGTGGGATCTTCCCAGACCGGGGCACGAACTGGCGTCCCCTGCATCGGCAGGCGGACTCTCAAACACTGTGCCACCAGGGAAGGTCCCATTTTATTCTTAACAATGAAATTTAAAAGAAAAATTTCTCTGCAATGAAATTTCTCTTTTAAAAGTTTTTTTCCTTCCAATTTCTCTGTTATTCTGGTTCATTGCAGAAAATGTGGCAAATATAAGTAAATATATTTGAAATGTGAAATCCATCGCAAACCCCACTACTGCTGATGCGTTTCGCTAACATTTTCGTGTATCTCCTCCCAGTTTTCTCGATGTACATATATTCCATCTATGCAAACAGACAGCAGCAGACGCATAGCACAGGGAGATCAGCTGGGTGCTTTGTGACCACCTAGAGGGGTGGGATAGGGAGGGTGGGAGGGAGACGCTAGAGGGAGGGGATATGGGGATATACATATACATATAGCTGATTCACTTTGTTATAAAGCAGAAACCAGCACACCGTTGTAAAGCAATTATACTCCAATAAGGATGTTAAAAAAAAAAAAAAGACAGCAAGGTATCATGCTGGCGCCGGACTTTTGTATCTTGCCGGCTGACTCTAGGTTTGGGAACGTGGGCCACTGCCTGGCTGTACCGGTGCTGATAGTTTCTGTGGGATCTTCGTGGCACAGGGGCCCCTGAGGTTCTGCGATCACCGTGAAGGTCATTGTTCATAGGTTTCCATGATGAGGTGACTGTCCCAGAGAGACTGAAAACATGCCTGTGTGGCTCCCACAGGGCTGGCCAGGGAATAAACAAAATAAAATCAGAGTGCGGTGGTCTGATAGGTTCTTCGAATATCCTTCTACTCTTTAAGGACGAAATACTGGAGCTCAGATATTGAAAAGGAAACTGCATCTATGTCCATCAACCATAAATATATTAAATGATGATAGTTATTCTGGCCACAGGTATTTGAGTTGATACTTGCCAACACACATTATAATGTACATGCCTTGCATTTTAATTATATGGGCAGTCATTTCAAAACAATGTGGTCTCTTGCAACAAAAGCTATTAAACCTACTTTCCCAGTGCCTGTAGTTTTATTTTGTGTGTCTAGATCTTTTCACACCATCATTTCTTTTCTCTTGGGAAGGAAAGTGCTGTTAACACCTGATATTATGTTTCTGTATTACGCTGAAAGATCATTTGGGTGCCAATCCATACTCCACAATTATCCAGGTTTTGACCGAGACCAGGTGAGCATCCATAGGAGGCTGGCGGCCGACGGGGCAAAGCTCACCTGGATGGGGGTCAGAGCCTCTCTTCCGGTCCATGCCGCCTCTGTTTAATGGTGCTGTCATTTACACGTCTCAGTGGACAGAATCAAAGGCTGATCGGAATTTATTCCAGACAATTTCTCCTTTTGTTTTTCTTAATTCATGAGTATTAATATTCTTTAATAAGGATTTTTTATTTCGAGACTTTATTTTTAGGGAGGGAGCTCTGCTTCCCTCCTTTCAGAGTGAGGAGCATTAGTGAACTCTAAGCAATGGAATGTTCTAGCAACTTTCTATAAAGAGGAGAGAGGAGAGGTTCTCGAATGACAGTGGGGGACACTGTAATTCTAGGGTCTTGGGGAAGCAGCGTCATCCAGCGATGACGGTGCCAGTCAGATGTCCTGTCCTGCAAGCTCTCCTGTAAGGGGCAGATACTTGGCCCACAAATATCTGAGCCAAGATACGAAGGGCAGGTGGTGCTAAGAGAGGGTTCAGCAGTGTGATCGCACGTGGGCTGCTGGGTCCGGCCCCGTGCTGAGTGCTCTGTACGCATTCTCACACAAATCTTTTGAAGTTGGTACTATTATTATTATTCCCGCCCTTCGAGTAAGGACGTTGATACTCGGAGTTTAAAACTGGCTCAAGTTCACAAACAGGTAAGTGTGAGAGAAGAGATGAAAACCCATATGGCTTCCTCCCAAACATCAGCTCTTGGAGAGTAAGCTATATTCGCTCCTAGAATTTAATAAAGGCATTACCACGCCTTAAAATACATCTGAAAATAAATCTGTCATAGTCTCTGATGGGTGTTAAGTTTCCACAGTCAAAAATTTTTGCCAAAAATTTTCAGTAGGAAGAGTGGAGAGTTATTAATAAAAAATAACAAATGTGAAAATAATAATAAACATCTGTAGAGTGTGCTTTCACAAACCAAACTTAAAGTTGTTGGAAAAGTGAAAGTCTCTGCAGCTTCCTCTAGAGAGGAGAGGTCAGTGGGGATGGCAGGGGGAGGGATGGGAGGGACTGTTTGTAGATCACTGAGGGACATCCACCCTCCAGCCGTTCTCCATCCTAACGGGAGCCCAAGACACTCGTTGGACGGAGGGCTCTGTTTAAACGTAAGACGTCCCTGGCACTGAGGGTGGCTGAACAATGGAATGCGTCTTTGAGGGGATTTGTGAAGTCTTTCCAGATAGGCTGTGCTTCTGCTGGCCATCAGGCCGCGATGTCGCCCGGCCGACCACTCCCGGGGCCTGGGCCCTGGGATATTAATTCTAAGACCTGTTCTGATTTTTACAAGTGTATCAAGCACATCTGAAAACTCTCAGTTATAACAACTTGGTAAGTCTAGACGTCTGAAAACCCCAAAGGAAAAAGGGTTTCAGCATTTGATTTATTCTATTTGACTATTAACATAAAATCAGAAATACTCCACATATAATATAGGAAAACATATTATCGATAAAAACTAACATAGGAAATGAATGGGAATAAAGTTAGCATTCATGTAAACAGTAACGGTATAAACAGAACACAGAGAGCAGTATTTCTGCCCTGTGCCGACGATCCATGCTGTCCATGATCAGGAGGAAGAGAGATAAACGCTTCACAATGTATACAACAAATATTTATCAGCCACTTAGGCTGGGTGAGACTATGGTGGTCACTAGAGGAAACAGGTAAGATATAGTTTCTTTCTGCACGGAATGAATAGGCCAACCGTACAAACAGCAAAAATACAGATTTGACTGTGTTATGGACAAGGGAAGCCCCACAGGTGCTATGGGAGCTCAGAGGGGAAGAGCTGTCTAACTGAGAGGGTCCACCAAGGTGCCCCGGGCAGCGCGGCTGCCGAAACAGAATCTGCAGCTGGCGGCCCATCATTAGAGACGCTGGGTTCTCACCGCGCCGGGGGCTGGAAGTCCAAGATGTGGGCCGTGCGGATCCTGCGTCTGGGGAGGGGAGGACCCTCGTCTTGGCTCACAGGCGGCGTCTTCTTGCAGTGTCCTCACACGGCGGGGGGTCAAGGGAGCGCTATGGGCTCTCTTACGAGGGCACAAGTCCCATTGGGGCGGGGATTCCACCCTCATGACCCGAGCGCCTCCCAAAGGCCCCGCTTCTAACAGCATCCCCTTGGAGGTTAGGTTTCAAGGTGTGCATTTTCGGGGGACACAGACGTTCTGTTCATAGCACGGGATATTATGGATGGTGCTGGCGTTTGAGGGGCAACTCGAGGCGATTTCAGCAGAGACGGGAAGCACGAGGGCCGCGGGAGGGCCAGGAGCTTTTCCGGCCCCTGCCCTTCAACTCCCGCCCACAGCTGCTGACTAGAACAGCAGAACAGGGCCTGGCGCAATTCACGGGGTACGATCGAGTCTGGATGAATTGTTCGTGATTCACGTTTATAATGTGAAATAGTTTACGTAAGGATCTCTCTGGACTGCAGGCCAGCGGCCAGCCGCTGATGGGGGCGGGGCGTGGTGGTAAAGAGGGGGAGAGCTGGGCGGTGGAAGGGCTGGAGGGGGGCGCCGGGAGCACCGTCTGAGGAGTGCTAGCCTCCTCGTGGAAACCCAGAGACTCGGTTTTCAAGAAAGCAGTTCGTGAAGAAAGCCAAAAGGTGTCTCAACTATGTACCTTTTCAATGACAATGAATGGAGTTCAAGCGCTTCTTGGAGTTTCAATAATTTAAAATATCTTCTAAACATGAACAGTCAGAGCCTGACAGCAGGGTTCAGCCGGGGAGTTCAGGCATGTCTGTGTTACGGGTGAGTTTGCATGTGAACGGTGAGCCTGGGCTGGGCGCCGGGCCTCCGCTGCCCTGTGTGCTTCGGACTATCTTCCCACGGGGGGCAGTTCCTTGGGAATTTCACCCAAACGGTGGTCTCTCTCTGTCTCTCTCCAGACTTCTTTATCTTTGATACGGCTCCACATTTTCCCGGTCATCCTCAAAGCACCACAGACAGTGGTGAAAGGAAAATCAAAACAGAGTTGGTGTCACTCAGAGAGTTTCTAGAAAGGAACTGGGAGGTCATGGAGGGTGACTTGTGCATGTCCCAGCCGAGGGGATCTGACCTGATGAAGTCATCCAGAACCCCTGCCGGAAACGGGGTGTATTATCGGACCCCTTACCCTAAAACAACTCGTGATTCTTTAAGGCCAAATATTTCCTGAGTCAAGTCAGGGTCAGGCACAATTCTCTCCAGGCAGCTGGTAACAACCTCGTGGCTTCTTGTCTTTCACAAGCCCATGACATTTCCTCTTCCTTGAAACACTCTCGGGGTTACCCTGAATCTGCATCTCCAGAATTGCCATTAAAATAACTAAGCCCTCTTGTGATGTGCAGCCCAATCAGGGGCAGCAAAGGCAAAGGTCTCCCCTTCCTGCTCCCCCCGCCACCGCACCCCAGCCCCGTGGACCCAAGATTCCCGCGCCGCTGGCCTCACCTCATCCGTTGACTCTGGGCCTGGAGAGGTGCCCGCTGATGACACCGGGCGCAAATACCCCGAAGGAGCGCTCTTCTGTCTGACACTTTCCCGGGCTCCTGGGAGATGGGGTTCATCACCAAATGCCCCAAGGTTACGCGGACAAGGTAAGGACGCCGCCCCCCGCCCTGGGAGCGTTCAGGTCCCTGCGTTTGTCAATCGGAGGAGGTGGTCAGGGGTGAGTCGTCCTGTGCTGGATGGGGCGGGAGTTGTGAACTTGCAGGGAGAGGAAGGTGCCCACACTCTGTCCCCGCCACGTGTCTGATGTCTTGGTTTGTTGCTTGTTTTCTGTTTGGGGCTGGGAGTTATTAACGGTGCGGTATGATGGGGCCGGGGCAGGGGCACCTAAGTGTCCATCGATGGTGAATGGATAAAGAAAACATCTAACTCAACTTTCAAAAAGAAGGAAAGCCTGTCATTTGCAACAATGTGGAACGGCCTCCTTGAGGGCTGGTGCTAAGTGTGATACACCAGACGCAGGCAAACACTGCGAGGTCCTGCCTAGCACCACCACCCTCGGACACGCGCCTTTATGAACACTTCCAGTTGTCCCTAAACCCAAAGGCTGGGCGGAGGTTAGAAACCCAGGCAGCCAGGGGCAGGTAGAGCTTAGGTTTCCTTTACTTCAGTGGTGAGAGGAAGGCCATTCCTTCCTCCAAATCTTGCACAGATGGAAAGACCTGGCAACATCTACTGTAGCTCCTCTGCTATAAGGTAGAGTTACAAAATCCACTACCAGCCTTTTCTTCTCCCATTAGTCTAAGAAAAATCTGAAAGGTACACACACTTTAATCTCTTCCTCCACAGATATGTGTGTATATATAAATATCCAGTAATTTCATTTTATATGATACTCTTAATGGAAACACTACTTTTACAAAATGAGCAGACTGATTTCCATTTTTCCAAAATAAGATATTTTATACACCTCATATACATTATTCCGTGTATATATTCTGTATATAAAGTGTTATATACAGAATTCTCCATACAGAATTTTCTGAACATAAAATTATAATATGGTGGTACCTGGTATTATACCCTCTCTTCTGAATTTTCAAGAGAATTTTACATCATTATTGAGAACATCCTATACAGTATCTTGCAGGCTTCCACAGTTTGCAATAAATATACTCAGTATGAACAATTTCATTTTAAGAATTTTGAAGTGATTACCTTCACCTGCTTGAAGTGGTAGAGACAAAAATGAAACTTCAGCAAAAGAATAAACTTCTTCTAGAGCCACTTTTAGTCTTCCTACTTCTGTCATTATTACTATTATCTGTTACTGAAGAATAGTTGATTTACAATATCATGTTAGTTTCAGATGTACAGCCCAGTAGTACAGTTTTATGTATATTGAGTATAGGCCCCTGTGCTATACAGTAGGTCCTTGTTAGTTATCTGTTTTATATACAGTATAGTAGTATGTATATGTTAATCCCAACCTCCTAGTTTATCTCTCCCCCCCTTTCCCCTTTCCCCTTTGGTGATCATAAGTTTGTTTTCTATGTCTGTGACTCTCTTTCTGTTTTGGAAATAAATTCATTTGTATGTTTTTTTTTAGATTCTACGTATAAGCGATATCATATGATGTTTGTCTTTGTCTGGTTACTTCACTTAGTATGATAATCTCTAGGTCCATCCATGTTGCTGCCAATGGCACTATTTTATTCCTTTTTATGGCTGAGTAATATTCTAGTGTGTGTGTGTGTGTGTGTGTGTGTGTGTGTGTGTGTGTGTGTGTGTATATATATATATATATATATATATATCACATCTTTATCCATTCATCTGTCAGTGGACATTTAGGTTGCTTCCATCTCTTGGCTATTGTAAATAATGCTGTAATGAACACTGGGGTGTATATATCTTTCCAAATTATGGTTTTCTCCAGATATATGCCCAGGAGTGTGATTGCAGGATCATACGGTAGCTCTATTTTTACTTTTTTAAGGAACCTCCATACCGTTCTCCATATTGGCTGAACAATTACGTTCCCACCAACAGTGTAGGAGGGTTCCCTTTTCTCCACACCCTCTTCAGCATTTGTTTTTTGTAGACTTTTTAATGACGGCCACTCTGACCCCTGTGAGGTGGTATCTCATTGTAGTATTGATTTGCATTTCTCTAATAATTAGCAATTTTGAGCATCTTTCGATGTGACTTTTGGCCATCTGTATGTCTTCTTTGGAGAAATGTCTATTTAGATCTTCTGCCTATTTTTTTGATTGGGTTGTTCCACTTCCTATGGTATTGTGCCTAGAAAGATTCTCAAGCATTAAAATGAAAGGTAGAAAGACCTTGTCAGCCACAAAGCTGTTGATACTGAACAGCCTTACTGATTCCAAATCCCAACCAACTGTAACGAGACTCCACGGAGTAAAGCTTGTTTCCAGTTTATTTATTCTTTAGCTAACCCTTTGAAACTCTCCATGAGAAGCTATTAATTGCATTTTTTCCCATTTTGATAGAATAGTTGAAACACCTATGGTTCATTACAAAGCAGTAATTGAATGAGTGGTTTAAAGGAAACTATGGACCCTCTAAATACATTGATCTAAATGTACTTCAGCTGGATCCTAAACAGCCAGGAGTTCTTTTTCAAGTTATCAGTTTTCTAGGGTATGGCTGAAGTTGCAGGTGCGGAATAAATGCCACGTATACAGGCACCCACTCACACACATGCACACACACACATTTTTGTGGTTGACTTAAATTCTTCCTTCAGAATATGAGAAGCTAGAATAAATGACTGCACAAAAATACATTCATTTTAAATTATGAACTAGCTATAATTAATGTGAGAGCATTGTGTGGTGAATTGAATAAAAACCTAATTATCCTGTTGGAGTTACATTTTTCTCCTTTATAAGAAATCAAGGCATCATGAATCTTGAGGGTACTTAATATTTCCTCTTTAAAATATATTTCTATTCAAGGAATGAAACATGATGTTGGAAATCTTGTGTTTTGGTCCACGTTGGGATCTTCCGAATCCAGATATATGTTAGAGGGGGTGGGAGTGAAGATTAATTTTGTTTAACTTCCCATCTTCCATCCCCTAGGTAACCTGTAGAGAGAAAGAATGCATTTCTCTAGAGGGAGAGTTCCGTGAGAGCAAAGCAAAGAAAAGTATCAGGAAGAAATCATAAGTGCTAAAATTGGCTTATAAAAGATATATTTAAAGGCAGATTTTTACAAGATTCATATTTTATGGTAGCTTTTTTTTTTTTTTTTAAAACTGCATTACGATAGCAGTCGTTGAACTTCTTTTTTGTTCATTGACTCCCTAGAATTTTGTAGAAGTATGTATTCCTTCACACATTTTGTACTGATAGTTCAAAGTTTTAATTATAAGTGTAAATAGTTACAACGGATGCATTTTTGGCATTTAGTATTTACATTTAAAAAACAGAACTGTGACATCACTCTTTCAAATGTATTGAATGGCATTTAAATTCCATGATTCGATACCCAGTCATCCGTTTTTAAAAATACATAAGGAAGCTCTTTTACAATATTTGAAAATTTGCCTTTTTGCTAAAGTATAATTTTCGAGAGGTAAAACAACTCTCGTGAAGATACATAATAAAGATGGGCCAAAAATTTTATTCAACTTATTAGGAGGGAAGATACAGTGAGTCAGATATTGAGATCAGCTCAAAGAGTATTGCAGGACCGAGGTATTTAGAGGCGATTTAACATAGGAATGTTAGGGTAAGACTGCTGGGTTATACACAAAACTGGCCAACAGCCTATAGGACAATAAAGTATATCCTTCAGCGTTGTCAGCTGTTGAGAGTGGTGATCTAGCCGGACACTCAAGGCCCACATGCTATTGTGGCAACAGGCACTGGCCACCAGCTTCATTCACCACAGGGGGGACCTGCAGGGACCGCGTGAGCAGGGGCGCCGCCGGACGGAGGAGGGAAGGCCGGTCAGCCCTGCGCGGCGTCCAGGATGCGCACTGCCCTAAGGAGGTGGGCCGGGCTCCGGTGCGATGGGGTACCAGGGCTCTCAGGGCAGTCCCCACGGGTGGGGGCACACCAACACTTCTTACTAGAAAGCGCTGCGGCTCGTGCGCGCTCAGCACAGTCCGGCCAGCGGCGCATGCGCGCACGCACCCGGCCCAGCGCGGTACCCCTCTGCCGCCGCTCTTTGCCCTCGCCGCGCGGTGACGTCACCGGTGGCCGACGCGGGAGGAGCCGGGCCTCCGAACGCCACCGCCTCCCGCTCGCGCCCTCGCCGCAGGTGACGTCACTGGCCCCCGACAAGCGGGGGGCGGGGCCTCGGGTGCCTCCGCCTCCCGCACCGCACCGTCGCTGTCGGCGTTGTCATCGGGCCCCGACACGTGGTGACGCCATCAGGCCTCGACGCACGGTGAAGGGGCAGGGCGCGCGGGCGGAGCCTCAGCGGGGTCGGAGCTGAGAGGAGAAGGCGGGGAAAGGCGACGAGCTGAGGGGGATCGGGGAGGGGCGGGAAGGTGGCGGCCAGAACATGGCGGAACAGATCCCCCTGTACCCGGTGCGCAGCGCCGCGGCGGCGGCCAGCGGCAAACGTGCGGCCTACTTCAGCGCGGCGGGGCCCGGGCCGGGGGCCGAGCGGTCCAGCAGGTAACGACGGTGCCGCCCCACCGTTCCGCCCAGGCGCCCCTCCCCGCCCGGCCCGGTGGGGTCCGCCCAGGGCGGCCGGCTCCGGAGCCCCGCGGGTGCGCCTGACCCGGGGAGGGCGTCCACGGTTCGGGAGGTGCCCGGGCGCTGCCACGACCCTGGTGTGCCCCGGCGCCGGGCTGAGCGCAGAGGAGGAAGAGCTTCTGGTTCGGGGGGCTGCTCCCTCAAGTAGCACTGGCACCGCAGGTCGCACGGCACCGATCACGCAGTTGTTAGTTTCCGAGACCCGTACTGTGTCACCAGAGAAATCGCGAAGATGGCAGATACAACTTCCAGTTAGTTTTAGAAATACAAATCTTGTTGGGAATCACTTTCACGAGTGTAAAGAGCAAGTGAAGACATTTCAGTTTGTTTACTAAGTGCACGTTTTACTTGAACGTGTACATACAAAGTACTTTGTGTTGACAAGAATTTTTGCTCTTAAGAATGGGAAACGGAGATTCAGAAAGGTTAAATTGTTACAGTTAGTAAGAGGTAGAATTAAACAGTGCAGACCTTTGATTTAAAATGGAAGTCTCACACCCTAGTTGGTTTTAGTTCATAACTTATTTCTTACCCAAAGGGAAGAGTACTACACTTATAAATGATAGAGTGGTTAGAAAAAGAAACTTATAGGAAGGGGAGATAATGCTTTTCAGAGTTGTTAGAATTTTATTCCTGGGCAATTGTAGAAGCAATCAGTCTTTAGTACATAGAGTGAAAAAGTACGGGTTTCAATATCCAGTTGCTTCAGGATTCCAATTTTAGAATAGTTTTTGGTTTGGGTTATTTTAGAGGCTGTAACATGTAGTCAAAAGAGTACATATTATGATGCTACAGAGCTGAATTGAATCTTGGTTCATTTCCGTATTAGCTAGATGTTTGATCTTAGGTAACCATAGGCCCTAATTTCCTCTGCTGTAAAATGGGGTGGGGGGGGCAGTATTTTTCCTCACAGAGTTGTTGAGGGTTACAGGAGAAGTTAGTAAGGTGCCCATTTTTAGTGTTTGGCCCTGAAGTGAAGTATCGTTTCCTTTCTTCCCTGATATTACCTGGAAGAGTAATTGCATAGGTAATCTTCTAAGTGGTTGATTTTAGGAGATATTATTTGAAAACGTGCCACCTATTTCACAGTCGGTTTCCATCACAGTTCACATCTGTGAGTTTTTGCCTTATATATTTTAAGGCTCAGTCATTTGGTAAATACACATTTAGGATCTCTGTGTCTTCAGGGTGGATACTTCTTTTATTGTCAGGTAATACTTCTCTTTTTGTCTCTGGAAATTTTTTCTACTCCGGAGTCTACTTTAGTAGACTGGTGTAGCCACATCTGCTTTTTGAGGATAAATGTTTGCATGGTGTTAGCATTCAACCTATCTAAGTTGTTGAATTTGAAGTGAGTTTCTGTTGGGTCATGTTTCTCCATTATTCAGTCTGTCAATCTCTGTCTTTTGATTGGTATGTTTAGGCCATTACATTTCAGGTAATTATTGATACATTAGAGTTTTTTATTAAGATTTTTTTTTTTTGATGTGGACCATTTTTAAAGTCTGTATTGAATTTGTTACAATATTGCTTCTGTTTTATGTTTTGGTTTTTTGGCCCTGAGACATGTGGGATCTTGGCTCCTGACCAGAGATCGAGCCCGTACCCCCCGCATTGGAAGGCAAAGTCTTAACCACTGGGCCACCAAGGAAGCAAGGACGTCCCCGATACATTAGAGTTTAAGTGTGCCACTTTATTAATCTGTTTTCTGTTTCTTTGGATTCTCATTCTTCTGTTTCTCTTCTTACTTTCCTTTTACTTGAACGCTCTTTTGATATCGCTACAGTGTTTTTTGGTGTAGGTCTTTGTATAGTTTTTATAGTGTTTGCTCTGGGTATTACAGTATATGTATGTGACTTATCACCATAGTGTATTGGTATCAGTATTTTACTATGTGGAGTAATTTGTGGAAACTTCATTTTGGTTCCTTTACCTCCCTTTTCCCCCCTGCAATTTAAATATCATGTCCTGAGTATCAGATGGTGTTATACTTTTTGTTTAAATCATCAAATATGGTTTGTAAAACTTATGTTAAGGATAGGTTATTGTACGTACCCATATTTTTGCTCTTTTTTGTTCTTCCTTCCTGATGTTCCAGGATTCTCTCTTTTTTCGTTTCCTTTCTATTTCAAGACCTTCCTGTAGCCCGTCTTGAGATTTCGTCTTAGAAGGTCTTTATTTCTCCTTTATTCCTGAAAGATAGTTTTATTGGATGTAGAATTCATGGTCACTTCTTTTCTTAGTACTTGGAAACTCTTGTTCCACTTCCTTCCAGCCTTCATAGTTTCTGCTTAGAAGTCCACTGTCATTCAAATTGGTGTTCCCTGTAGGTAACGCATCATTTATGTCTGGCTGCTTTCACGTTTTGATGTATGTTGGTATGATTTCTTTGGGTTTAACTTGTTTGGTAGTCACTGGGATTCTTGAATCTGTTGTATTTTGTTTCCCCAAATTTAGGGAGTTTTTAGCCATTATCTCTTCAAGTCCTCTTTCATTTCCACCCCTTTCTCCTCTTCTCTCTGGACTCCAGTGATACAAATGCTGGATCTTTTGTTAGTTTTACATAATTCCTTTAGGCTCTTTTATTTCCCAGTTTCTTTTCTCTGTGTTGTTCAGACTGCGTAAATTCTATTTACTTGTTCTCAAGTTCCCTGATTCTGTCCTCTGTCATTTTCACTCGACTATGGATCCCATCCAGTGGGGTTTTGTTTCTACCATTGTATTTTTAAGTTTTATAATTTCTCTTTGTTTCAAGAGAATTTGAAATTGATCGTTGAAGCATACTTACGTTCGGCGCTTGAAATGCTTGGTACATGATTCCAGCGTCTGAGTTCATCTTAGTTTTGCTGTCACTTGATTGTCTTTTCTAATTCCCACTGTCAGTGTTTTGGTTCTTTGTATGATGGATGGTTTTTGATTGTTTCCTGGATATTTCATCTATTAGGAGAATGTGGGCCCTATTTATATCTTTTATTTTAGCAGATGATCACCCTGTTTAGATTTAGCACATAGGTCCTGGCCTACCTTTGTCGGCTATGGTTCCAATAACAGTTTAATTCTCAGGGTTGTGATTTTTGGCGTGCTTGGTTTATGTGGTGCTACTGGAGCTCTTACTTGTCTCTACTTACGCTGCTGAGGAAAAGAAGGGATTCCCCTAGGCCCAGTGTCTTTTGGTGAGAGGTGGTTGTGTCATCCCATGTGGATGGTGAGGCTGTGTTGGCTGGGCAGTGGCTGTGGACGTGCCCCCTCCATATGTGCCCCCTGACTTTCCTGGTGTGTCTTGGTAGGAGCGGAGACTCAGCACCACTGTGGCCAGGAGGCTTTCTGTGCCCAAATCCTTTTTCCTGGTGCCCCTGGCTGCTCTGGCATCTTGGGGAAGAGGAGAGGCCATGGATAGAAGCCATTTCCTGAGCTAGCTGCTTCAGTCATGGGGTTGCACTTGTTGGTGCTGCTGGCCGCCCCCCAGCCCGCTGAGAGAGGGGTGCCTCAGGCTCATGGGGACACGGAGGCTTCCTGAGGCCTCTAACCTCTTGTTGTGGCAGGGACCCTACCTGGTGCCACCTGGATGCCCTCGTGTCCCTGGGTGGGATAGGGGAGTCTCAGGCCCGTGGGGAAGGATGCCAATTCCCATGGCTACTTGTCAATCTTATCTTGCTGGTGGTGGTGGACTCTTGTTCTGCCAGGGGAGTAATGGCCTTCCTGGGCTGCCTTTTCTTGCTGGGTTGGGAGTTAGGCAATGCTGGGCCTGTGTCCTTGCTTTTGTCCGGTGGGGGCATGTAAGACGTCCTGCCACTGTGTTCCTCCAGTTCTGCATCCCAGATCAGCCCAGCTCTCTTCCTCTCACTGCTGCCTTCTTCCCACCTTCCAGAGCTCTCCTGTGGTTGGCTCTTGCTTTACTTCCAAGGTTTACAGTTGTACTTAGGTGAGAGGAGCAGGGAGAAACGGATTGTGACCGGAAGTTGTGCTTCTGCGTTATTTTGTGAAGTTTGGCTTTGGTTGTATTTTATCATGGTAACATTTACGTATAGTTTAAAAAGTTAATTGGTGGTAAAAGGCTTATGATAAGATACTGTGGCCCTCTACCCCTCATCTTCATTCTCCCTTATCCCAGCCTCTCATCCCACAGGCAGTTACTTTGGACTCTTCTAGCTCTTTCTTCTGGCACTTACACATCTCCGTTATTTCAGTGGTGTTATTCCTGACTTTGTCAGCATCTGAAATGACTATCTCTAAAGGCTTCCTTGATCTCAACCCCAGCCAGGATAAAATGGGATGCTCCTGCCAGGCTCCTGTAGGACTCTGTTTCCCCTCATACCACAGATTGCACTTGACTATAACTGCTTCTCTTCTCATTAGACTTTAAATTCCATGAATAGAGTGGCAGTGATGGTCAGATTTTACCCCTGTTACCTGGCCCCACGAGATGCGTAGGGAAATGTTCCCTTCTCTTTTACTTTCTGGAAGACATTGTGTAAAGTTGGTGTTACTTCTTTAAATATTTGCTATTTTCCAGTGAAACCATCTGGACGTGGCGATTTCTTTTTAGGGTGTTTTAATTTAAAATTCAGTTTCTTTAATAGTTATTGAGCTATTCAAATGACCTATTTCCTATTTGGTGAGTTTTGATAGTTTGTGCCCCATGACCAATTGGTTTGTTTCAGGTAAGTTGCCGTATTTATGTGTGTAGAGTTGTTTGTAGTAGTCCCGTATATCCCTTTTGATGTTGTTTCATTCAGGTGTTGGTGGTTTGTGCCTTCACTTCTATTTGTTGGTCGTTCCTGCTAGAGGTTTGATCTTTTCAAAGATCCATCTTTATTTTACTTATTTTTTCTATCGTTTTCTTTTTTTCAACTTCATTAATTTCTGCTCTTTATTTTTTCCTTCCTTTGCTTACATTAGGTCTATTTTTCTCTTCCTCTCATTTCTTAAGGTGAGAGCTTGGATTATTGATTAGAGACTTCTTTTTAGTATAAATGTTTAGTGCTGTAAATTTCCCTCTTGGTACTGACTTATCTGTGTCCAACAAATTCTGGTATTTTGATTTTCTCTGAGACATCCTCTTTGACCCATGGATTATTTAGAAGTGTGTTTGGAAAATTTACTGTTATCTTCCTGTTACTAGTATCTAGTGTGATTCCTTTGTGATCAAAGAACACACTTTGTGTGATTTCAATTATCCTAAATTTGGTGCAGTTTGTGACTGAGGATATGGTCTGCATCGGTAAGAATTCCTGGGGCTCTTGAAAAGAAAGTGTATGGTGCTGTTGTTGGGTGAAATGTTCTGAAATGTGATTAGATCTCGTTAGTTAATGGTGTTGAGTTCTTCTCTCCTTGCTGGTTTACTGTCTAGTTGTTGTATGGGTTGTTGAGGGTGGGTAGTTGAAGTCTCTTGAGTGTAATCATGGACTTGTCTATTTCTCCTTTTAGTTTTTTCAATTTTTGCTTCACATATTTTGCAGGTCTGTTGTTTGGTGCATTCGCGTTTGGGATTGCTTTGTGTTCTTGAGGACCTGACACTTTTATCCTTAAGTAATTTCCCTGTCTGTCTCTAGTAATTTTATTACTCTGAAGTTTACTTTTTTTTTTTTTTTTTTTTTTTTGCGTTACGCGGGCCTCTCACTGTTGTGGCCTCTCCCGTTGCGGAGCACAGGCTCCGGACGCGCAGGCTCAGCGGCCATGGCTCACGGGCCCAGCCGCTCCACGGCATGTGGGATCTTCCCGGACTGGAGCATGAACCCGTGTCCCCTGCGTCGGCAGGCGGACTCCCAACCACTGCGCCACCAGGGAAGCCCTGCTTTCTTTTGATTTATGTTGGCCTGGCGTATAATTTTCCATCCTTTTAAATTCAACCTACTTATATTTAAAGTGAGTTTCTTTTAGTGTGTGTATGGTTGGTTTATATTTTTTATCCACTCTGCCTATCTGTGTCTTAGAGTTGATGTATTTAGAACATTTACATTCATTGTAGTGATGGTTAGTTAGTGCTTACATCTGCCATTTTACTTTTTGTTTTCTGTGTTTTTTGTTTCTCTGTTTTCTTTTTCCTGATTTCTTGCGGGTTACTTTGAACACTTTTTAGAATTCTATTTTGATTTACTTACGGTGTTTTATGTTGGATCTTCTCTTTGTATAAATACTATGTAGCAGTTCTAGATATTATATTATACATACATAACTCATCACAGTATACTTGTGTTGATATTTTATCAATTTGAGTAAAGTGTATAATTCTTACCTTACATCCTTTTATTCTCCCCTGTTAGTAATGTAATTATGGGCATACCTTGTTTTATTGTGCTTTGCATTATTGTGTTTTTTACAAATTGAAGGTTTGTGGCAACGCCGCATTGTTAGATGATGGTTAGCATTTTTAAGTAATAAAGTATTTTTCAATTAAGGCACGTATTTTTTTTTTACACATATTGCTGTTGCACACTTAATAGACTACAGTACATTGTAAACGTAACTTTTATAGGCACCAGAAGACCAAAAATTCATGTGACTCACTTTATTGCCATATTTGCTTCATTGCAGTGGTCTGGAACCGAACCCACAATAACTCTGAGGTATGCTTGTGTTTCGTAAAATTATATGTAAATTTTACATATGTAAAAGTACTTAAATATTTCCCTTACATACAATTAGAATTGCACATCAGACAGTGTTATAATTTTTGCTTCATCTCTCAAACATAATTTAGAAAACTCGAGAGGAGAAGGATGGTCTATTATACTGACCCATATTTTTGCTATTTCTGTTGTTCTTTTATTTCCTGATGTACCGAAATTCTTTATTTCATTGTTTCTGTTCTGTTTTAAGAATTCCTTAGCTATACTTTGAGGGTAGGTCTGCTGGAAACAAATCTTTTAGTTTTACTTCATCTGAGGATGTCTCATTTCCCCTTCATTCCTAAAGGATATTTTCACGAGATATACAGTTTGGGGTTGAGCACTTGAAAAATGTTGTGTCACTTCTTTTTGGCCTGCATGATTCTTGATGAGAACTCTGCTGTCATTTGAATGACTTTTCCTTTGTAGGTAAGAGATCATTTCTCACTACTTTCAAACTCTGTCTTTAGTTTTCAGTAGTTTGATTATTATGGGCCTTAGCATAGATTTCTTTGAGTTTATACTGTTTCAGTTAGTTTCTTGAATCTTTTGTCAAATAGAAGTTTTCAGCCTTTATTTGTTTGAATACTTATGTTTGGGACCTTCTTTTTTCTCTTCTTCTGTTACTCTAGTGACACCTTGTGAGATCTTTTCTTTTAGTCCCATGTGGTCATGAGTTCTGTTCATTTGTTTTAAGTCTGCTTTCTGTTCAGATTGGGTGATTTCTGTTGTTCTGTCTTCAAGTTCATTGATTTTTCCTCTGTTTCCTGCATTGTGCTGCTGAGCCTGTCCCTTCAGTTTTTAAGTCTCTGCTATTTTTTTTTCTCGTTTCAAAATTTCCAGTTGATACTAATTTATATTAGCTCTTTCTTTGCTGAGTCGTTCTGTTCTTTTGCATATGCTTCAACATGTTTGTATTGCCTGCTGAAACATTTTTATGATGAATGTTTTAAAACCCTTGTCAGATAATTGCAACATCTGCATCATTTTGATGTTAACATCTCTTGATTCTCTTTTCTCATTCAAGTTGAGGTTTTTTGGGTTTTGGTGTAATGAGTGATTTTTGCTTGTATCCTGGACATTTTGGTGTTATGCTATGGGGCTGTGGACCTTATTTAAGTCTTCTGTTTTATCAGTCTCTTTTAAAAAGAGACTCATGCTGAGAACAGATGCCTATTGTCTGATTATCTCTAAAATATTAGTACGTTTCTTAGTAGAGGCAACACAATTTTTTTTTTTAGTGTTAGTTTTCTCATTGAGTGTCTACATACAATTTTCTCTGAATCTTAAAAACTTTACAATTATCATGATGATAAAAAAATATTTTACTATTTGTAAAGATGAAACTTTTCCTTTGCTGTGATGGTTTGCAATTGAAAGCTTTTTTAAAGTACAGAATGATTAGTAAGATAGCATTTATCCAAGTACCCAGGCCCAGGATTCCTTGGAATCAGAGACATAGTCTTAAAATTTATAGAATTAAGTTCCTTTACGGGGGCTGTAGTTCGCACACGTTTACGGCATTCTTCACACTTGCCAGCATGGAAATGTCTCACTTAATTTTCTAAACCGACAGTGTCAGCATGAAGATAGAGTTGGTGATTGGGATAGCACATTCTGGGCAACTGGAGTGTGTGTCCTGAGCTAACTGGCCTGCTCATCTGTAAATTTCTAGATGGACATTTACATATATTAGATATCGCACCATTAACTCTGATTCAGAAGTTTGTCTCCATTTATGTATAGCATTAGTGTAATTTCTTATTTGAGAAGTTGGTATTCTCATCTCTTACAGAACATTGTGTAAGAGGAGTCAGTAACTCCAAGGTTACTGCATAAACAGTGTGTGGCCGGGGGCCTCAGCTCGAGACCCTTGTCCCTGTTGCTTGTTTTTGCTGCTGATGTCTAGGCATGCTGCTCTGGCGCTGTTCCTTTAATTTTTTTTTTTTTAAACTATTCCCTTGTTCATCTCCTCTGCTGCTGTGGGAAGGAAGGAGTTCCAGTTTTTCAGAAGTTCATACAGTTTTGCTGCTCATTAATGACTCATCAGTGACACAGTTGAACTTGGAAGCTCTATTTGATGAAGAAAATATGCACATTTCTCTATAGCATTTTGTGGCTTTGTTTTTCTGCGTTACTTACATGTAGGCAAAGAGGGAGTGTTTATTTTTCTTAAGGTTTAAGCATTAGGCATATTTTAAATGTTTTTCTCCCTTTAATATCAGTTGACTCTCAGAAATGTTTCTCGTCAAAGTGGAAACAATAAGGCTGTTGGCTACCTAAGATAAAAATGTGAGTTTAAGATAGTTATTGTATTGACCTACTTTTACTTAGATACATGTAAATTATTCGTCTTCCAGTACTTGAATGTTTTGTTGAAAGTTCCTAATTTTTTTAAACCTTTGGCAGCAGCTGAGATAGCTGTCTTCAGTTCTTACCGTGGCGGTACTCTTGGGTTCAGTATCATCCATTCTGTCGTCTTTGTTCACATTGTTGTTACTCATTTTAAAAATATGTTTCCAGAATTATACTTAATTGCTGGAAACGTTGATCTTTCTTGAGTGACAAACCAATTAAGTGTGTATGACACCAGGCAACAAAGACACTTAATATTCTCTGCTTATCCTGTCTCTGAAAAATCCATTATTCATCATCTTATTGTTTTTAAATACTGAGGTAAAATTTTCAATACAATAGGAAAATTGCTTTGGAAGTGGAATAAATTGCTTGCCAGTTCAAAGTCTCCATTTCTGAAGTTGAGGTTACTAAACATGATGTTGCTTATATTCATTATCTTTCAGACTCATTGTACTGCTTTTCTAGCATTAAACTCGATAAGATTGTGACTTTTGCTAAAAAACAACACAACGGCTAAAAGAGCTTAATGAAAAAGACTAAAAATCTCATTTTGTATACTATGTTATAATATATTTAAGTGGTGTTTTGAATTTTAATTGCATTTTGTATAAATATTCATTTTCTAGTTGACTGTTTTAAAAGAAGTAATCTACACAGAAGTAAGAAAAAAGGAATTTTTGAGAGGAAAAATATTAGTTCTGTTTTAGATTTTATGTAATTTTTTGCCTGAACCATCTCAGATGATAGGTCGCTTGCTGTAGGGATGTTCAGTGATGGTATCAGTAGTAATTGGAGTTGTTTGTAGAAGATTACATGGAGAGATTAAAACGAGTATCCCTTTGATCAGTGGAGTAAGGTGTTCAAAAGAGAGCTGAAAATAGTGACTGCTACTTCTCCTGACATATGCTTTCAGCCAGAGGCCTTCTGCTCTCTTGCTTTTAGTGATGATGTGGTATTCCATCATGTATTAAAAGCAACTCTAATCATTGATAATGAGGTTTTTCCAGGCTTTTGGGGTGCACAGCACGGTGATCATTATCTTTGTAGATATATCTTGTATATATTTGTAATTTTATGAGATAATAGAACCTGTGCGTTAAAGTTTAATTGCATTACCAAAAAAAAAGGCTTTCGATGCATCTTCACAAATTAGTCTCCAAAAGGTTGTTCACATTCTTACCAGCAATAAGAGTCCCTGGTTATCCGAGACTGTTGGCCATGCCAGATGTTAAGAATTATTTTTTCAGTTGTTTTAATTTGCATGTTTTAAACGTCCTTTTTGAAAACAAAAATTGTTCCCAGGCTTAAAGCCTTCCACTGCCTTCCCCTCCTTCCACTTTGAATTCGCATTATGCTCTTCCTTTTGGCCTTCCAGTCTGTGGGGCTCGGCTCGCTCCCTCCAGCCACGCTGGCTGTCTGCCCTCCTGCAGCCCTCCAGGCTCTGCAGCCCCTTCTAGGTCTTCCTAGACCTTGGTGTGCTTGGCTGCTTTTCATCCAGGTGTCGCTTCTTGAGACTCAGGCTCCTGGACAATCTGAGGAAGACCCCTCCTGTCACTTCTGGTCTCATCATCCCCTTTATTGTCTTCCTAGCACTTTCCCCTTTGAAAATAGTTTACGTCTTGTTTTTGTCCTGTTAGTACCTAAGCTGTGTATGAGCAGGGGCTTCGTGTGCCTCTTTGCTTCTGTACCCGCAGGGACAGCGCTAGCACGCAGTAGACGCTCAAGTGTTTGTCGTAAGGTCCTAATGTGGTGGAGTGTAATTTTCTAAGTATAGCTGTATTTCTTCCTTTGTGAATTGTCTTTGTTCATTTGTCATTCAAAGTGTTTGCTTTTTTATTGATTTGTGAGAACTGCTTATAAAGAGTCATTTTTTCTGTCATGTGCTGCATATTTCCCCCATTTTCTCATTTGCTTTAAAGTTTTCTTCTTTGATGATGCAGAATACGGACCTCCAGAGTGCCTGGCCATAGTAAGGACTCAGTAAACTTTAGCCATCCATTTTCCCGGGCTCCTTCGTCTAAGACGCCTGCAGGAGTTCTTTTTCATTCTGGTTTATTGTCTGATTGACAAGCCTGTTCCCCAAATGATGGATCTCTTGAGTAAACTTGCCCCGTGCGTAAGGGTGCAGCACACTGACTGTGGCAGCCAGCAGGAGCACGAGGAGAAAGGGCCCCGTGCTAAGTGCAGGGAAAGCCGTGTTGCAGGAATTAGCTCGGCGCACTGAGGGTGTGGGTAGTGATGAGGGGATATCCGTCTTCCAGTGGTTACTTGGCTGCGGGGGAGCAGGGTATCATCAACAATAATTACAGAAATCTGTTCTTTTTAAAAGAATTGTGGTAAAGTATGCGTAACATAAGAAATACCATCTTAACCGTTTTTAAGTGCAAAGTAAATGGCGTTAAGTACGTTACCGTTGTTGTGTAACCGCCACCGCCATCTACCCACAGAACTTCCATCTTCCCAAACTGAAACTCTGTGCCCCTTAGACACTGACTTCCACCCTCCCCCACTGCCCGCTTACCTCTGTCTTCCTCCTGTCTCTGGAGTTGACTACTCTTGGGACCTCATGTAAGTGGAGTCATTCAGTATTTGTCTTCTCGTGTCCGGCTTATTTCACTGAGCATAATGTCCTAAAGGTTCTCGTTGTAGCTTGTATCAATTTTCTTCCTTTTCATGGCTGAATGATAGATATCCCATTGTATGTATGGTCCGCGTTTGTCTATGGACATTTGAGTTTTTGTTCTTTCTTATAGTATGGTTTTCTGTGTTAATTGTCTAAACCTGGGAATTAAATGAATATACGTGACGTGCCTAGATTACTGCCTGAGAGTCTGGTTGCCTAGTTGGGTGGGAAGGGGGCTGCAGTGTAAGGATCCAGATGTTTCTTTCAGAGCTTTCAGTCGGTTCTTATTTCAGCGTCCCTTCAAAGCGCTCCCAGAGGCACCCGGCGCTGCCGGTCTTCAGCCCTGCTAGGGTCCTGAGGTTCCAATCCCTTGGTTCTCTGGTGTCTTCACTGCTGGCTTCAGACTCCATTTTCATGGTTCTGCTTAGTTGTTTACCATCCATACATCTGCTTTCCCCAGCTTCTTACATTTTGTTATCTCCTCTTTTGTTTTCTGTTCTTGTAGATTTACGCTTTTTAAAAAAAGCAATATTTTGCATATTGAAAGTAGATTGTGTATTTAATCTTCCATGAAAGATTAAACATGAAACATTTTAATCTTGAAACATGAAACATGAAACATTTTTTCATTTTACATGTATCTGTCTGATTCATTCTTCTCTTTCAGAAGACTGGTTTTCTCGGTTTCTTACTCTACGTACTGGCATAGACCTCCAACAGCTCGTATCACAGGAGATAGTAGCTTTAGTTATCGAGGGAGACTGCCGCCTTTTTCTCAGCTCCAGTCGCAGAATTTTCCTGGACAGCTGTGGCTTAGCTTGGTTGGCTGCCTGTCCCCGACCAACCAACAGGAGGGTTTGAGGTCCCAGGCAGCTTACACAGCAGTCCTTCCTGGGTCGTGGGCGGAGTGGGCCAGGTTCTTAAAGAAAGAGGAGCTGGTGAGGCCAAAGAATAAATTCCCTTCCACTGCTGACCTCCCAGCTCCTGTCTGCCCTTGGCAGGCCAGCTCCATTTATAGCAGCTGCCTGTGTCATATTTCAGAGACCTCAGACTGAAAATGAATAAAAGCAGACTCAAGATTCTCCCTCTGCTGCCAGAAGCCTGCTTCTGCTAGTGTTTTCTGTCCTACTGAGCGGCACTGCCATCCTTCTTCCCGTACAGGCCGGTCATCCTTAGGCCCTTGTGTCTTCTGAGTTCATAGGCAAACATCACCTGTCTGTGTGCTCTAGCTCTTAAATGCCCTGAATCTACCCACTTCTCTCCTTTTTCCTCCAGCTCCTTTGTTCAAGCACTGTCTGTCTCTGTCCTGGACTCTTGCAGCGGCCTCCTAATTGGCTCCAGCTCTGCCTCGACCAGTTCTCCAGGGCAGCCAGAGTGCAGAGCGAATCTCATGTTTGCCTCTCACCTGAAATGGTTGTCTTTCCTGTGATTTGCAAGGGCCTCCACTGCCAAGTTCCTTCTGCCTTTCTGGGCTCGCAAGAGGCCCTGATCTTACGTCTGCACGGGCCACCCCTGCTGCCCCTCTTATCTTCCGACCTGCGTCCAGCTAAATTGAATTTTCCGTACGAGAGGGGAGCAGCCTCGGCCATAGCTCATTGGTGGTGTAAGGGCCCGTGTGACACCAAGGTGCTCTCCTTCCCTTAAATGATTAAATGTTCCAGCCCCAGTCTGATAAGGCTGAGGTAAACTGCTTGTCGTGTTTTTGGTATCTGTCATAGCTTTCATATTGGTGGGAGTTTAAATTTGCAGTTTGGCAATATGTATCGAGTCTTTTACAGCTTATGACTTTACATAACAATTCTAGTCCTGGGAATCTCTGAAAGAATTCATCTAAAATATGGGAGAAGTGCTATGCACAGATATATTCACTGAAATATTTTTTAATGGGGAGTTATAAATGTCTTCCCTGAAGGGGATAACTGAGTAACCTGGTAAATCCTCTCGCTGGACTATTTTTTAGTTACCAAATGTTGAGAAGATGGTAGAGAAACTTAGGTGGGAGGTTGACATTGGCCTTCACGTCCAAGGACTTTTTTCCATCATTGAATTCCATTTGGGCTTGGATTCTTGACAGCTAGGCCCTTATTTTAAGAATAAAGTCTCATGAAGACAGGCTTTGGGAATCTTGCCTGCTGACCTTTTCACAGAATCCTAGTAGGCAGAGTGGTACATGGCACCGTTGCCACACACTCACATGTGCACTGGCACACCCAGGCACCCACCCACCCACCCATGCACAGGCCACACACACTTGCACACACACACTTCCCCGAAGGATTCTAAAAAGATAGCTAACTGCAGATACAAAGCTTGTTATAAACTGTAGGAGATGCATTTTACTAAAGTTCAGAGCAGAATGGAAGTTCTGCTAGTGCTGTTGGATATTCTCGATTATCTGGAGTAGCACCCATCATCGTCCGCCCTTCCGTAGGCCTTCATCTCCAAAGCGTTGGCTCTCGAGAGTGACAGGAGATCTAGAGAAAGAAGATAATAATGATGGAGAAAATGACAAGTGTCCAGGTGACCACAGGTCTCAGAGGCAGTGGCAGGAGAAAAGATGGAGAAGCTGTAGATAGAAGAAGTAATGGAGAGTGGATATCTATTCTAGTCTTAAATTTTTTTCCCTTGAGTATAATCTCCCCAGTTGTTCATTATAAGTTATTTCAAGCATACAGAAACATCAAAAGAATGGTCTTTTATGTAGATACAACAACTACACATGGAAGGCTGCTTGGAGGGTTCCGCTCACGGCATGGTAACGGCAGCTTCCTTGGACAGCCTTTCCTTTCCTGCTTACCTTGGTTAAGTTTTTTGCAAAGAAAAGTAGCATTACTGTGCAGTGTTATTTGTAATGCTTTGCTTCCCCTGAAGACAGCTTAGTACGAGGGAAAAAGAAAAGTGTGATTAGTAGAATTGGGCCAGCTCTTGCCCTAAGCCAGACCCGTATCATATACAGAAGACTGCTTGGCCTGCCTCAGTGCTCTGTTCTTTCCTTTATGCAGGTACCAGCTGGAAGATGAGTCTGCCCATTTGGATGAAATGCCATTAATGATGTCTGAAGAAGGCTTTGAGAATGATGAAAGTGATTACCACAAATTACCACGAGCTAGGATCATGCGAAGAAAGAGAGGCCTAGAGTGGTTTGTCTGTGGAGGATTGAAGTTCCTCTGTACCAGGTTTGTTATCCATTGCTGCCTAACCTACACACCAAGGTTACACAGTTATTTATAAGCTTAGCTTCTAAACACGTTTGTTTCTATATCAAACCAAAGAAGCCACTCTCTAAATGACATCATGGAGAGTATTAATAACCTTAGTCAGAACCAAACAGTGCTAATCCAAAAGGGACAGAAAGCCAAATTCACTTTTTTGTGAGATGTTTTGATGTTTAAAAGATGGAGAAAATTAGTGATTTTGTAATTACTGCATGGTAGAATTAATTCTGGTCACTGTACTGACATTTATAAACTGTGTTCCTTTCTTTTCCGTCTGTGATTATAGAGGCGTCCCTTGGTATCTGTGGAGGATTGGTTCTGGGACCCAAATCAGTGGATGCTCAAGTCCCTTTATTTTTTCAGTTATACGTATATATATATTTTTTCAGATTCTTTTCTATTGTACGTTATTACAAGATATTGAATATAGTTCCCTGTGCTATACAGTTGGTCCTTGTTGTTTATCTATTTTGTATATAGTAGTGTGTATACGTTAATCCCAGACTCCTAATCTACCCCCCCCACCCTGCCCTCCCTGCTATCCCCATTGGTAACTGTAAGTTTTTTTTCTATGTCTGTTTCTGTTTTGTAAATAAGTTCATTTGTATCATTTTTTACTTTCCACATATAAGCAATATCACATGATATTTATCTTTTCTCTGACTGACTCGCTTCACTTAATGTGATAATCTCTAGGTACATCCATGTTGCTGCAAATGGCATTATTTCGTTTCTTTTTTATGGCTGAGTAATATTCCATTGTATATCTGTACCACATGTTCTTTATCCATTCCTCTGTCGATGGGCATTTAGGTTGCTTCCAGGTCTGGGTTATTGTATATAATGCTGCAGTGAACATTGGGGTGCATGTACCTTTTTGATTTATGGTTTTCTCCAGATATATGCCCAGGAGTGGGATTGCTGGATCACATGGTAACTCTACTTTTAGTTTTTTCAGGAACCTCCATACCATTCTCCATAGTTGGAGTTGTAAATTGGTTGTACCAATTTACATTCTCACCAACAGTGTAGGAGGGTTCCTTTTTCTCCACACCCACTCCAACATTTATCATTTGTAGACTTTTTGATGGTGGCCATTCTGACTGGGTGAGGTGATACCTTATGTAACTCTGTCATGTACTGGATTGGTCTAAGACAGGTAGTTCTGTCAGATCCAGAAGCAGGATCTGGAGATGTAGGTTTGAGAGTTGTTGTTACTATAGTGATAGTGGAAACCACCCGGAAGGATGACATTCCTAAAACGGCAGCAGTGTGGTAGAGGTCTGTGAAGGAAGAAGGAAAGGGACCCTTTGGGGAAAAGGACAGTGTTGGAAAGGAAGGCTAATAATCCTTTTCTTAGGCAGCAGAAAAAATAGGGGAGCAAGTGTGAAATAGCGTTGGAGAGGATGACTTTTATCTTAACCTCAGTTGGGAACATTAGTTCATTTAAGTGAGGAGGTGTCTGGGATACACATGAGGACTAAAAAAATGACAAAATTGGTCCTGCCTTGGTAGAGATCATCAGTAATCACGCATCTGTATTGAACCCAGCATAATTTTATTACTGTTTGTCCATCAAGGAGAAACGTGAGCAATTACAGAACCAGCTGTGGAAGCGAGGGTGTGGGCAGTTACGGTGGGAATGGTGGCCAGTGTTGTGAGTTGAAGAGACGGCTGCGGCAGAGGAGCTCTGGGCGGTGCCACAATTGCAGTTTGATGGATGTGTGGTGTGTGTTTTCCATTAGTGTGGGGTGGAAGAAAGAGTGGGATCAGACCCAGTGGTGCTGTTTGAGATGAACATTCTCACTGCTGTTTACAGCCGAGAACTAGAAGAGGCCCTCTCCCGATAGCTAAGGGCCAAGCCCGAAGTTGAGCCAGAGTCTGACTTGACTCGCCACAGCCTTTCCTTGCTCTTTGCTCCGCGGACTGGGAAAAGTGCTAGGACGAGGAGGTGTGCTCCAAATGCGATAGGTCCTGCTTTGCACTCTTCAAGCAGATAAGTGCCTGGTCTCACCCTCCTAAAGGGAGCCTGACGTGAAGATCAGTGGGACTGAGAAGGCTGAGAATCTTACCTACTGTGCACGGAGGATCCCTGCATGACAGAGTTGCTAGAAACTGGGGACGTGGGAGTGGGTACTGATGGACCTAAAACTTTAAGGTCATAGTCTTGTGCGCATGGTGTGGACTTCAAAAGGGCAGGCCGTGTGTTGGAAGTGATACTTATCCATACCAGTGAAACGGTTGCCAAGAATCGTGGACATTGTTGAAGGCCGAGTGCATTGTTGAATTAATTATTTTTGGTCTTTTACAGGATTTTGTTTTTACCAAATGGAACATAGCCAAGTTTTGGATTTCATTTGTAATATTCCTTTTCTTGAGGAAGATATTAAGAATATATTTGAAAATCTAGGTGTTAGTGGCAAAAACTAACATGTTTTGGGGATATTAAAACAGCTCAGTAATATACACTCGACATGTATATAAAGTCTTTATCTTAGTAAATGGTGATCACGTGGGCAGAGCTGACCGAACCATCGTGGTGGCTTCACTCACGAGTGTCTCTTTCCATGTGGACGAGAGTGACCTGAGACATGGCCACACTTCGTGTTCAGTGTGCATCCACTACACCAGGAAATTGTTACGGAAATTAAAACTGCACCTTACAGAACAAACTGTACAGTTAGCAACTTAGATGGGTCTTATTTTCTTTATTATAAATTTCCAGTGTTGAATATTTGCTAACCTTTTTATTTTCTAAATACCAAGCATTATAAAAGTCAGTGTTATTAAGGTTATTAGGCGAAGGACCAAAGAGTAGAAGATATATAAAATTACTTAGTTTAATTGCAGAAGAAAACACCAGTGAATATTGTGGTGAAGATAGATAGCAGATGATGTTAACGAGGCGCAGATATTTCATTGTATTTTTATTTGTAGATTCTGTGAGTTGTAAGTTTATTTTAAAATTATTCTTCTTCTGGGATTGAGTAGGCTTTAATTTCTTCATGGCTTAAGACCTGCCTTCTCATTTTTATTATTTGGCGAAAATTCCAACTCTGAAAAATTTGACTCTGGAAAACCTTTTTCTGTAATCTGTCTTCTAAACCTTTGGGTGTCCTCCACGTGGGTTACTGTGATGCACACTGGTATGTAGTGCTGGGGGACAGTAATGCCTTTCTCACGAGGTTTACATTTCACTTGCTATCAAAAATCACTTTGTCCCCATGAAAGTGGAACCCCTGAATGGCATTTCCATA
The DNA here is from genome assembly GCF_008692025.1 of Phocoena sinus. Lineage (NCBI taxonomy): Eukaryota > Metazoa > Chordata > Mammalia > Artiodactyla > Phocoenidae > Phocoena > Phocoena sinus. The sequence goes on along the minus strand of NC_045776.1, from coordinate 938,642 downwards.
TGAAGGGGGGGTATCAAATGCTAGGATTGTTCCCAGTCCTAAATGGCCTCTACACTTTCAGTTAATCGGCAACATGTTTGGAGTGCAGAAACATGGGAAAATGCTGATCTCTTAAGAGGACATGAGTGCTGTGTTGCTTTTGGCTCGGTAACCAAAGGTACCTGTTGGATATATATTTATTTATTTATTTATTTATTTGGGAAGGAGGCTTTCTAAATTTTGGAAGTTATTTAATTATGGCCCCTTAAAATTTTACAAGACAGGATCTTGGTATATAAAGATGTGCTTTATTGAGTATTGGAGTACTACTTTGATTGTAGAGGCATTTGCAAAAACTTACTAATCCTAAAATGTTTTAAGAAAAATGTATAGTTTGTACACTATTGGATTTAGTTTCAATTTGCCTTGACAGTGTGAGGCGATTTACATATAAATGGGAAAGTGTCTTCTGAATACTGAGTAACTGAGGAAACGTGCAGTGCGCATAGAAATGTTGCTGGGTAAAGCTTCTGGTTTCTTTCTTCCAGGGACTCCTCTGCATCTCCTTCTCACTTACCGGTATTTACCGGTATGTTTCACTCTTATTGCTTTGCCTTCAAAAATTGCCCATAGTTTTACTTTCTCCCTTAGCTTTACAGCTCTATAAGGCTTACTTACACGTATTTTTTTGGTTACAAGTATTTTCTTTATGTGGGGGGTTTGTCTTCTCTTTCTGGTCATATTTTCTGTCTGCATAATCCAGTGGCAATGCTGGCGGAGCCCCAGGCTTTTAAAACTTCGAGACTGTGTATTCATTTAATATTGTGGAATAGCGGGTGGTTTAATAGTGGCTCCCTAACCACTGCTTGATTCTGTCTTCGCATGAAGAAATAATAATAAGATTTTAATTTGGTAATAGTAGTAGCAAAGTGTTATGAATAATTTAGTTACATTTTGGAAGTCTAGGAATCTTAGTTTTTTCTATACAGTGTTGTAGAGAAGAACTGGACTGTTGACTATGTGTTCTTAGCCCCTCGTATTTCATTTGGTCTCTAGAGTGTGGGGCTTTGAAGGTTAATGGGATGTTAGCTTCACGTGCTGCTGATAGTGGCTGTAGATGTTGAGGTTCTTATTCTAGCGAATGTTTACGGTGTCATGTGATGAAGACAGTGGTTTTGCATTTATAGAGCTTTTTGCCTGTAGAATATGTCGATACCAGCCTAAACTCTGGAAAATCCACATTTCCTAAGTTTTATTTATATTTTTTCAAACGCTGAGCTTTGGCTCTCCTCCGTTTCATCTTAAGACTTGTCTGACTTTTGCACATTAAACCATTAGATTAGATAATTATGTGTTTCAGGAGAAAAATTCATATCTGAATACATTCCTGGAGGATTTTTGCTGTATTTGAAATGCTGAAGGAAGCGTGCACACATGAGGACTGCTGTCCTAGCTGTCGTGCTTGCCTGAAGAGTGCTTTGTGTGTACCAGCCCTGCCCCAGAGCTTCCCTGGGATGCTGAGAATATTCTAGATCTGTGACGTCCAATATGGTAGCCACTGGACAAGGTGGCTGTTGAGTCCTTGAAAGGTGGATAGGGTGACTGAGGAACTGGACTTTTTATTTTACTTAACATTAATTAATTCCCACTAAAATAGCCACATGTGGCCAATGGATGCTTTATTGGACAGTAACTTTTTGTGCCAATTAGTGTTATAAGTTTGGAGACATTCTGAATGTGACAGCGAGAGGCAGCATAGTGACAGCAGAGCTCTGAGTGCTTCCCCTCTGGCAGGCATTGTGCCAGGAGCTCAGAGCGTGTCACCTGTAACCTCATCAGCGCTTCTGCGGATGAGGAAACAAAGACTTAGACCGGGGACCACCCCAGGGCCACTTGCTGGGAGTTGTTTCCAAAAGCACGACCTTAAAGTCCACGTTTTTCCCATGGAGTCCTGTGGCCCGCTCATGCGTTTTTCATTTCTTTCCATCGTCTGTTGAATGGCTGCCGTACTGTGTGCTGTGCTAAGCACAGGCCGTCTGTGAAGATGAGCAGGCGCCGGCCTGCCTGTTGTCCTCGCGGCAGGAGGAACACGGGCTTGAGTGGGGACTGAGGTCCGGGCTGTGTGTCAGCCCTGCCCAGCTGTTGCGCGTACATTGCTCACTGACCTCTGTGGCCTCCGGTTTTCCCTTGTGTACCGTGTGGGAGTTTGGCGTCTGTGAGTGTGGTTGCGGGGGTCCGAGACGAGGAGTTGGTGTTGTAACTGGACAGAGGTGGGCGGTGTGCGCCCTCCCTCCCTCCCTCCCGGCTGCGGGGAGGTGCCCCAAGGAGAGGCGTGGGTCCGGCAGTTCGGTTCCGTGTGGGTGTTGGTGAGGGAGCTTGGGCTGGAGGCAATCCAGGTCCTACTGTAAAAGCAACAGGAAGGTGAGAAATAGTAGTTTGAAGCTTATTATATTTTATTTGAAGCCTTATTTAATTTTTGTCTCATACAAGCATAAACAAGATAAAATATTACCAATATTGACTGAGATCTACTTGACCAGTCCCCTTTCCCCCACCAACAAACAGTAAGGATGGGAATACTTATTTTGACAGTCTTAAATTGTTTAATAATACTGTGATTTATAACTGTTGGGGATTTAAAAGTATGCTTTATGCGTGGAGACGCTCTCCGTTCTGATTTATTTTTTAAAACGTGATGGCAAGCAGTGATAAGAAATTTCTGCTCTTGGAGAGTTGGGTCTTCTTTGTCTGCTCCAATTGAAGCAGAAGACGGGGTGCGGAGAATGTTTTAGAGCTGATCTGCTTGGTATGCATTTGGCGTTCCTGGACACCCCCATGGGGTAGCTCCTCAGGACGGCAGAGCCTGACACTCCTGCGGGCGATGAGCTGTGCCCACGCCAGGAGGACTCGGCAGCTTTCAAAGGGCAAAGCCCTGTCCTTCCAGGATGAAGGTTTTCTGAGCACAGCCAAGAACTAGGTGGATACTTAGTAGGGATATACTGATTTCAGTTTAAACACATAAGGTATTCCCTCATACAGGGTGCTGCTGTGGGTGATTTATGAAGTAACACATCTGAGTGTGTTAAAGGGAAGAAAGACATGCAGTGAATTTGACACATAGTCCTGAGGGGTCAGCCTCATCTTATAGTCACACCTTCTAAGGCTGTCGTTATCCTGCAGGATTTCAGGTTAACTCTTGAGCTTGCTTTGTCACAAGTGAAGTTAGGAATTTCCGCCTTATCCTTCTGGCTTGCAGTTCTAGCCTTGGCTACGTTCAGAAGATGACGTTTAATAACTTCCCTTCCCTTAATAAACCTCTCGGAGTCTTTCTCTGCATTTTGGAAATTTTAATTAAACTGAATTGTTAATACTGAAGTTTAAATTCAGGATTATTTTATGCTTAATAGAGGTGAATTTGATACCTTTTCATCATTTTCTGAAGTATTTTAAGAAAAGTTATCCCACTAGAAACTTTATACTCTCTATTCAAATATGGTGGTTTGGATGTCCAGGAAGGAGAAGTTTGTGCTCCTGGAACCCTGAGCAGGGTTGGAGCAGGGTAGATTTAGATTAAAATCTTCACTGCAGAGTTGAAGGTAGCCACATGGAAATACAATCAAGCTTTTATTGCCATTAGAATAGTCCATTAAACATTGGTACCCTTTCTAAATACTGAATTGAGCCACACGTCTTAGTTTTATATTAACGCGATCACTTGAGGAAAAAAGTGACTACTTAAGACAAGGGGGTGGGTCACATCCTAGTTAATTGACGTCTGAGAGCCTTTATCACTGAATCACCAAGTGGTGTATTGAGAATTGCCGATAACATATGGCGATTCTTTTCTCAGCATGTAAAGCATTGACTGCTTCAGAATGTTAATGGTTTTATTTTGCCAATAAGAGGATCTAAACGGGGAGGATAATTTCCCTGAGGTTCTAGGAGTCATTGCACACTTATTCAAGCTCCTTCAGTATCTTCATATCAAATTTAAATTAGTATAGCTGACCTGTTTTAAGAAAACCCTTACAGATTAACAGTAGATATGCTATTGGTGTCTGGTACATACAGAAACAATCAGTATTGGCTCTGGATATGTAGAATTAATTCAAAAACTTCTGAAAAAGCATACGCAATATGTATCTTTTGTTTCATGCAGTTGCTGTGATTGGCTGATAAATATTTGTCAAAGAAAGAAAGAATTGAAAGCTCGTACAGTGTGGCTTGGATATCCGGAAAAGTGTGAAGAAAAACATCCCAGAAATTCTATAAAAAATCAGAAATACAATGTATTTACCTTTATACCTGGGGTAAGATTGTTAAATTCTTGAAAACGGGCTGCATATCAGAGATTGCTAACTTTGTTTTCATTTTTTTCCCTCATTAATTCTGTCGTATCCAAATCAGAGTCCTTTTGCTTTGGAACCATGGGTGTTTCAAATAATTGTTAAGTAATTCATATGCATTTGTAATAGCCATATGATAAGGGTTCAACTCAAGAAAGTTTATAGTTTGATTATTGCCTTCAATGCTAGATAAACATCACATTTATATTATTGTAGAAATAACCAAGTAAAGCTAAATAAAATTATCAGAAAATAAGTCATAAATTTTGTTTGGCTGGGAATTTGTTTGGTGGGAAAAGTGGAATGTATCTAATGTTTAAAGCCTGCCGAGGCTGTCACAATGAAAGTAAAATAACTTTTTACACAAACATGACTCCATAACAAAATATCTATAAGCATTTATAGATTTCTACTTCACATTGTAAATTTTAGGCCTTGTTGTATTGTTATGTCAGTAGTTATCTTTAATTAGGTATTATGCTAAATTTAAATTCTGAAGTTTAAATATTTACTACTTTTTTTGTTGCCAGTGATATTTGTGGCTTAAATTATAAAACTGCGATTATATGTATTTAGATTAGTGGAATTATTTTTGCCTTTTGTGCATCATTCCCTATTTTAATAGACAGATTTATTTATCTTTCTAAAGGTAAAAGAAAGCTGGGACTGATTTATGTTTCCAGTCTCAAAGTTTTTGATATGTTCTAGGTATTAGCTCTTACGCTATTTTGCAAAAACCCCTCTTGATTATGTGAAATGAGGGCTGCTTTATCTTTCATGTTTTTATTTAAATAACCATGCTGACTTTATATTGGGCATTGATCAGCCCTCACCACCCCACATCCGTCCAGTAGTTGTCAGATGCTTGATGTCTAATATGCTCCTTTATTAAAACACACAAAACTAATGGCTTCATAATTAAAAGACTGGTCTTTTGTTAGGACAATAAAGTGTAAACTCTCTTTCAGGCAGATAAATATTCTCATCTTTATTGAATGAAGCTACTGTTTTCTCCGTAGGTTTAAATTATTAAATACTCCCAGATTGGCTAAGTATTGTACATTTTCCTAAAGCCCTCCAGAAGTTCACTCAGCAGACAATAAAGTCTTGATTGCAGTGGTTTAAAGTGGATCGTGCAGCTTAGTTTTGATCCGAGTGAGTTCACATGGCTACCAGGATGGCTGTCCGGAAGAGACCTGTTGATGTGTCTGTACAGCTGTTACCGTGGGAATGACTTTTTTCTTAGATTGTCTCTTAAATTAGTCTTTTCATCTAAAATGTAGTATTTTAGAAACATTTGGTAATTGCACAGTAGGAATTCTATGCCATTTTTAGCACGAATGGCAGTTTCTGAATTGCTAGTAGATATAATCTGTGCTAACTGAGATTTTAAAGAAATCACTGAGGAAAAAGAGTTTTCTCTCCTGCTAAGATTAATTTATGAAATGATTCAAAACATTTTTAGACAGCAGTTGAACATGATTATGAATATAAATGTGTCATTGATGTAACTGATGTTTTTAGTCATACACATAACTGTGTGATGATGTGTATAACTTCATTCTATAAAAACTGTGGTTCCAGACTCTTTAAGTCAACAATAAGTACTTAACGCATTGCTCTGCCCTTGTTAAAATTTCTGTGCCTTCCAAGTTGTATTAAAAAATGGCATTCCAGGAGATTTTGATTTGCAGTTTGCAAGTCTGTAAGTTTCATTGTAATTGTAGTGTTGAAGGTCAGCGCCCGTATATCAGCTATCATAGAAAGAATATGCGGGTAGCTGTCTTCCTGAAAATTGGTCTGTAATTTACGTATTTTTATATTTTATCATTTCTTATACTTTGAGGGAAGTAAATACAGGAGATTAAAGTAGGTTTTTTTGTGTGTGTGAAGTCATACCTGTACATGGTTTGCTTGTTCACTCGATCTTTGTAAAGCTACCTAGATGTCCACATTCAGAAAACGTGGCTATCATGTTTTATTGTTTACCATTTCATAAATACAAGGTTAACACCACTTTTCCATAAGATTTTCTGAGTTGATATGAAGAGATACATTTGTATATCTATATTAACTGACTTACCAACATTGGGAAGGTTTTGCTCTCTCATTTGGTGTGCATGTAAAGATTTATAGAAGATGAGTGTGGGAACCTGGAAAATTGCATGCAAGAAAATAAGAAACTTTTAGAGGACACTTAACATAGTTGAAAGTTCTAATTTTCTTTCTTTTCAGTTTATTTTAAATATAATTTGGGGTAACCTTAGCTCTTTTTTGTGATTTAGTTATCGGAAAGCCATTGTCAAAATTTATGTATTGTGACTCAGGGCATGTTTTCATTGTTTGATGGAAATACAGTTAGATATTGTGTTGATTTTAATTATTTAATTAAGGTATGAAAGATTTTCCTTGAAGAGATTATGTTAATTTTTTCTTTTTCTTTTTAGGTTTTATATGAACAATTCAAGTTTTTCTTGAATCTCTATTTTCTGGTAGTATCCTGCTCACAGTTTGTGCCAGCATTGAAAATAGGCTATCTCTACACCTACTGGGCTCCTCTGGTAAAAAGAAAAGATTTTTGAAATTAAGTGAAATTATTAAGTATTTAAAATATAGCTTTAAGAGTGGAGATGGTTAAAAGATAAATCAGTCAGATTTTTAAAATGTGATATGTTGCTGTGTGTCACTGAACTTTTGTTTCAAGGTTTCACAGAGTCCTCTGCAGCCCCACAGGAGTGTGAGGGCAGCACGCGGCGCTAGGTTGGCTGGAGAAGCTACAGAGCACCTCTGCTGGTGGGCTGGGCGTTCTCTCGGGCCCTAGGGTGGCAGCTGTGTGTCCCCAGCCCCGCTGCCCCGTACTGGAGGAGCTCTTGGGAGAGATGGGGCGGGCCTGTGCGAGTCTGCCCAGCACCTCTGACGTCCTGATGGATGGGCAGCTCTTCCCTCTGCCTGATGGCAACAGTTCTGAAGCATCTCAGTGAAGTCTGGCAGCCGCTGCTTGACAGCTTGGGGTGTGACATTTTTGGAAAGGCAAATGATGTTTGTCATTGAATATTTCCATCTCAAACATGCTATCTTGATAGTTTTTATACTGTTTGCAGATAGTTTTCATTGCTTTTCAGTTTACAGAGGTAAGAGGTATGTCTCCTTCCTTCTTTTCACCTAGAAGGGGGTACTGCTCCCTTTGGTGTGCTCCCTCCTGGGCAGATCACCAGTGTGATCTGGGCAAGAAAACATGGCGAGTGAGATGATTCCTGTAGCGAGGGAGCCGGGCAGCGCTCAGGTTTCCCGCCCTCAGAACTGGAGATCGGAGCCATATGCTCTCCAGTTGATCTGTTCTGCTTCGTGCAGCCCTGCCGCCTCCGAGGCTGTGCTTTCAGGTGCGGCAGGAGGGCTGGAAGCGGGGGTTTAAGCTTAAGTCCCTCTCCGGTTCCTGTTCACGTAGACTTTAGTGTGGCGTGGGTCTGAGCAATGAAAGCAACTTATGTGTAATCTAGATACAAAGTTACTGAATAAATGGATACCTTTTCCACTTATCGTATTCGCCAGATCGACAGAGACATTGGTGCTGATGATGTGAAGCTGTGATTCTCATCCACTGTTGTGTAAACATAAATCCGTGTAGCCTTTTTTTGGAGGATAGTTTGGAAATATATATAAAGATACCTTATAAATGGATTCAGCGTTTTTATTTGAGGAATTTATCTTAAAGCAATAATGATCAGTCATAGAGTCTAAAGAATGTCTTTACTAATGTCTATTATTATTCTTTTTAAAAAATATTTGTTTATTTATTTATTTATTTATGACTGAGTTGGGTCTTTGTTGCTGCGCGCGGGCTTTCTCTAGTTGTGGCGAGCGGGGGCCACTCTTCCTTGCAGGTGCACGGGCTTCTCATTGTAGTGGATTCTCTTGTTGCAGAGCACGGGCTCTAGGCATGTGGGCTCAGTAGTTGTGGCTCGCGGGCTCTAGAGCGCAGACTCAGTAGTTGTGGCGCAGGGGCTTAATTGCTCCGCGGCAAGTGGGATCTTCTCAGACCAGGTCTCGGACCCGTGTCCCCTGCATTGGCAGGTGGATTCTTAACCAGTGCGCCACCAGGGAAGCCCTATTATTCTTGATGACAAAATTATTTGAAAAGTCAAATGTCTAACTGGATTGTTTAACTGTGCTGTATGCCATGCATTGTTGGAATACTGTGCTACTGTGTACCTTTGAAAATGATGTTTAGAAAAAGTATTTAATAACACTGAAGGTGTACATATTAGAAAAATGGGGAAAAGTGGGTTAAAATATGTATGGAATGAAATACACAATTCTTTGATCAGCCCCCACTGAGTTCGTTTGTGTCCAGCACTAGTCAAAGCAGTGTTGATTCACTTGTGAATAAGACAAACGCTGTCCTAATAGAGCTTATATTCTGGGGGCGAAAGACAATTTAAATGATCCGTCATGCCAGGAAGCCTGCCATGAAGCCGTGAAGCCAAAAATGTAAAGCAGGATATGGGGGTAGAGAATGACCGGGTTATTTTAATAGGGTGGCTAAGGAAGTCGCCTTTGTTGGGGTGGCATTTGACGACATCTGGACGATAGGAGGGAGTGAGTGGGCCGTGTGCAGAGCAGGTGTTGCAGGCAGAGGGCACAGTAGTTGCACAAGGTCTGGGCGCCCTGGAGTGTGTGGACGTGCAACTCTGGTGGGAAGGGGGCCCGGAGGGGCGGTGGGCGCTCAGATTTCATCCTGAATAGGATAAGGGCGTGTGTCTGTGTGTTGCATATGTCACACGAGGGAGAACACTGAAGCTTACACCACAGTTTTAAAAGTTGATTTTAAAGCCACACGGCCATGGAGAGGGAACATAGGTGACTTCTCCTTCTTTCTTTTCTCTCACTTTTCTTCTCATTGGAGGTAACCTCCATTCTGAATTTGAGATTAAATTGCTGTGTATCTCTTAATAATTTTGCTACTTATGTTTGTATTATTAAAACAAGATGCACTGTTTTGGCGTGCTTTAAAAATTCTATGTAACATTTGTCTTACTCTAAGTATCCTTTTGTAACATGCTTTTTTGGCTTTACATTGATTTATAAAATTGACCCATGTGGACACACATATGTCTAGTTCCTTCGTTTTTCACTTCTCTAAAGTATTCCATTGTGTGACTGTATCACAATTGATTTGTCCATCCTCTTGGGAAAGGAGACTTTTAGGTTGTTTCTAATTGTTCTCAGTTGCAGACTGCTACATGATCAGGCGAATTGTGTGTTATTCCTTACACACCTGTGCCAGAAATTCTGTAGCTGTATGTGCCCTCCTTAAAAGTGCTGTTTATTTTGTCCATTTTCTAATAAAAGCAGTCTAGCATTACAGAAGTTTTAGAACATAGAAAATATACTTGCTAATGCTGAAAACACAAACTTATTTATGGTTTTCATGTGTTTATTTCTAGCCCCTATTTTCTATTCCTAGCAGTATTTACCATTTAAATAGTATTTTCTACCTTGGGTTAAATTAATTTTAACTCAAACAATGAGTATCTGAGAACACAAATTCTTCTTAAAAATCTAAAGTAAAATATATTCATTTGTATCTTGCCTTTGTCTCTGGCCTTTTTAACTCTGATTTAACTAGCTTTTAACCAAAGAAAATGTTCTATTTTGATGGATTCTTTTCGAAGAATTCAGTGTTACCTGTTCACAGATTGACCTTGTTGGCCAGGCTTGGACTGAGTGCACAGCATACATGGGCCTCTCTAGTTTCTCTGTTCTCTAACAAGAGCTCATTTCCAGTTCTAGCTTGGATTTTAGGTCCTTTAACTTGAATTCTCAGGTGTTTTGAAGTACTTTATCATTTTTTTGACATGAGAAATAAACTTTATTATATTTAGATAAATACCTCAGTACGAACCTCAGTATCCATAAGGGGACCATTATTCTGCTGTGATTATGTGTTCGTGCTCCAGAGAGCAGAGAAAAGCCCCTCCCCTTCTTCCACTCCGCGCGGCCTCGACGCGGGCGGGCGAGAGCTCCCCTGCTCCGCTCTGCTGGCCGCCACACCCTCAGACCTGGGTTCCCACCCTTCCCTCTGCTCCTCGGTTTGGCAGCAGCCACAGGTGATGCCTTTTCTCAGAAAACACATAATGAAGGTTTGTTAGTATCTTTGCTTGCACTTTTTATGTGCATTTTAACCTTTGATTTGGCAAGAATCTCAAAAAGTTGATGTGCGCATTAGGCTCACTTTTGAATCCACGAGGCTGACTTAGGGTCTGTTGGTTCTTTGAGCCAAACTCACCTCAGAGCACCTTTTAAAGGTACTATCTGTAGAAGATCTTTTTTATTAATCTGGGCAAAGTTAGAGAACCTTTAAACTAATTCTAAAATATATATGAGTATTTTTTTTTTAACCAAGGGAAGTATTCCTGATTTCTTCCTAAGCCCTTGTTCTTTCTATGCCTGTGTATCTTACCCTGTCCCATGCCCAGGGCCTAGAAGAGCAGGGATCTTTATATACACATTGAAGCTTTTGACATCTTTTCTCTGCTTGCACTCTAAGGTCCTATAAGTTGCCCAAAAGAGGAATCAGTTAGCATTTGCAGTTTTCTCCTAGCCACAAACCTGCCAGTGAAGCATAAAAAATCTTAAAGCTGGTGATTATGAAGTCTTATGTCTGATGTCCACTCATTTTAAAGAAAACAAGTTAATGCAAACTTAATCCCTCTGCTCTCTATCTAAAATTAGGATGTTTCTGAAAACAGTGATAGCTTAATTAATAATCTTTCTATTTCAATTACTCCTGGCAGTGTTGTTTACTGGCTTCAGGTCTGAACTAATTTCTGTTATATTTTGTTATATAATAGGAAGAGTAAACTGAAAATAAGTAATTTCATTACATTGTATCAGAATGAATATTACCTTTCATACTGTTCAGATTTCAGAACACTTCTTCAAGGCAAAGCTGCTGTAATCAGAGTAACAAAATGGATTGTAATGCTTCTGTCAAAATTAATAAGGTGGAGTAAATCTATCCATACAAAAGATTTTTAGATAAAGAAAATATGGATTTTTTAATCTGTACATCTTCCATATAAAATATCTTCCTGGTGCTCTGTTAATACATAATTGGAAACCAGATAGGCTATGTAGGTTGGAAATCAGTCTGTGGGGGACTCTGATTTTCAGTCTGGTTTTAAAATCCTTCCTTCTGTCCACCCTTTTTTGTGAGTGTCTCTGTGAATTGGAGGTGTGGGCAAAGTATGAAAAGGAGAAAACAAAATCAATCATTTGGAATCCTGCCATCCAGAGACAACCACTGTTTACATGAACTTTGTGACCCTGACTGAGTTACTTTTTCTTTTTGTATTTCAGTTTCTTTATTTGTAAGTTAGAACTAAAAGTACACGTCTTCTAAGGTTTTTGTAACATTTAAAAGGTAATTCATTTAAAATATGTAGGAGTGTCTGGCATGTAATAATCCCTCAAAGGTAAACTGATGTGGTTACATAATAAAATCTTTTTTCTCTTTACTAAATTATATATTGTTTTGACACTCACTCCATATGGTTCCTGGGTTATATGGAGAAATAGAAAAGAATCCCACTTTGTGATGTAAGATTTCATCACGGGCTGTGGACAGGCCATGCGAGATATTCTTGTCATCAGTGCTGATGCACCACCAGTGCTGTTGATTCTGGGGGACAGCATGTCACTGTGACCCTCTTGTGTGCAGTTTTGGTTTTTCTGGGTAGCAGTGCTGTAGCCGACATCTCTGACCTGGTTGGTGCTGAGGTCGTGGGCAGGCCCAGCTGCTCCTGCAGGAGACTTGTGTATCCACATCTTCCCTAAACCACCCATCTGTTATGAGCCGAGACCTCTTCTGAGGTCTTAACCTCAGAAGATGTAAACTTGAAAGGTAGAGGCCCATTGGTTGTAACTCCAGTGGTCAAGAAGGAAATGGTGGCATCAGCTTACCTTTCCTTTGATCTGTTTTATGTTCCTAGGCTGGTCACTGGGCGTCTTCTCAGAATATATATGCTAGAGGTGGGCATGACGGTGTGGGAGGGACCCCTCCTGGCTGTTTCTGGTCCTACCCGTCTGGTGTGTATCCAGAGGAGCCTTAGACCTGGAGTGTGGCCTGGAGCTGCTTAGGTTGTCAGTAGTCCTTGCCTGTGACCGGGACTCTGCTTCCTCTTAGGGGTGCTGAACTCCTGTTTTTAGAAGTTGGGACCTGCCCCTCTTTGGTGCATCTTCTCTAATATTATCACATTAGAAGAGGCAGCTGACTTCCACTCCTTGAGTTCTTAGGAGCACTAGGAACTAGCACAGTTTTTGTGGTTTATAAACTTAATAAATTCAGAGTTAAATTTTGCTGTCTTTAAGCTGTAGGTTTAAAGGGTAAAAATTAGATTCATCTGGAGAGTTTAAATACCGTTTGTATGTCGGGGTGGGGGAGGGGGTCAGTTCCCTGGAGATTAGAGGTAAAGGTACATATTTCAGGTAGGGTCTGAGCAAATCTGTGTTGCAAACAGTTGTCTGAGTGATTCTGATATGCCTGTCTGATAGAAAGCACTTCTTTAAAAATACTGTCTTCATTGTATAAATGAAGCATTCCTGACACTCGTTCTCCTCTTGTCTCTCAAGGTGAGTCAGTCACAGGTAGAGTTTTAAGAAGTTACTTCCACACCATCACATGCGTCAGTAACAGTAAATATTCTCCCACACGAGAGTGGCTGCATAGAACTGTATTTTTGGATTCATAGATGCATATTTTTCATGTTTCTGAAATTGTGACTTATAAACAGTTTATGTATTTAAAGGGATATTGTCTTCCCACCAGGACTGTTACTAAATTAATAATGATGTATCTTTTTTTAAAATAAATCTATCTATTTATTTATTTATTTTTGGCTGTGTTGGGTCTTTGTTACTGCGCACGGGCTTTCTGTACTTGTGGTGAGCAGGGTCTAGTCTTTGTTGTGGTGCGCGGGCTTCTCCTTGCAGTGGCTTCTCTTGTTGCGGAGCACAGGCTCTAGGCACGGGGGCTTCAGTAGTTGTGGTACGTGGGCTCAGTAGTTGTGGCACATGGACTTAGTCGCTCCATGGCATGTGGGATCTTCCTGGACCAGGGCTTGAACCTGTGTCCCCTGCATTAGCAGGCAGATTCTTAACCACTGCGCCACCAGGGAAGTCCCAATAATGATGTATCTTAAAATCAACAGCATCTTTGAATTAGGGAAATAAAATATTTCATCATATAGAGTATCAAATTTCTTATATGGACTTTCAGGTTTCCATTTTTTTCATATTCAGCGCTGGGATCCTTGATTTTATTTTATTTTTTTCTTTAGGCTAAGTTTCTAGAAGTGAAGCTGCTTGGTTAATATGTGTATAAATTTTAAGACTTTTGATAACGCTAAATTTCTTAAAGCTAATGTTTTTGATATTTGATGCTCTTATTTTGTTATTTTATTTTTGTCTTACCTTTGCTAACCCTAGCTCTAATAAAATGATGAATTTGCATTCAAGATAAGAGTACTTCTCTGCCCCCAACTAATAGTATCTTTGATGACCACTTTATTTCATCACTGCTTTGTCATGACAAGTCACCAGCTTTGGAGAGGCTGGCCATTTGTCCCTAGAGCACATACTTCCCTCTAGTATGGAGATACTTGGTCATAATGTAGAAATCTCTCTTGTTATTAAAATTTTGTACTTTGCACAGCTAACATACTTTTAATAGTAAAAGACTGGATGCTTCCCCCTAAGGTCAGCAGCAAGACAAAGATGGCTACTCCCACTGTTTCCATTCAACATTTTATTGAAGGTAAAATGAATAGTGCAGTTAGGCAAGAAAAAGAAATAGGAGGCATCTAGATGGAAAAGAAGAAAAGCTATCTGTCTCTATTCGCAGATGGCATGATCTTGTATATAGGAAAATCTAAGGAATCCATGCACACACAAAAATATTGGAACAAGTTAGTGAGCTGTAGGGTACAAGATAAATATACAAAAATCATTTGTATTTCTACACACTAGCAATGATCATCTGAAAATGGAATTAGGATAACAATTCTGTTTATAACAGCATCAAAAAGGAAAAAAAAGGAATAGATTTAGCTAAAGTGCATATCAAAAACTATAAAACATTTTTGAAAAAAATTAAGATATAAGTAAATGGAAAGTCGTCTCATGTTCAAGAATTGAAAGACTTAGTATTACAATGACAGGACTCTCCAAACTGATCTACAGGTTCAGCGCAATCTGAATCAAAATCCCATTTGGCTTCTTTTGCAGGCATTGACAAGCTGATTCTAAAATTCGTGCAACAATGGAAGGGTCCCAGGGTAGCCAAAACAACCTAGAAAAGTAGATCAAAGTCGTAGGACTCATACTTCCCCATTTTGAAACTTCTTACAGAGCTGTGGTAATCAAGAGAATGTGGTACTGGCAGAAGGATAGGTATGTAGATCAAAGGATAAAATGGTGAGTCCAGACATAAACATTTATGACAAATGGATTTTCAACAAGGTACCAAGACGGTTCAATGGAGAAAGAGTAGTGTCCAACAGATGGTGCTGGGACGTTTGGACAGCACGTGGGAGGGAATGAAGTTGGACCCCTACCATAGCATACACAGAACGTCACTTAAAATGGATCATAGACCTAAATGAAGCTGAAACTGTAGGACTCCTAGAAGAAAGCATGGAAGTCAATCTTTGTGATCTTGGACACTAAAAGCCCAAGTGACAGAGAAAAAACTTGAGTAAGTTGGACTTCATCAAAGCTAAAAACTTTTGTGCATCAGAGGACAGCATCAAGAAAGTAAAACGATAACCCAGAGTGGGAGGAAGTGTGACATCATATTTGTAGGTCACATAATTGACAAGGCACTTGTATGCAGAATGATATAAAGGGCTCTTCCAACTTAACAATTAAAAGATAAGTTGACCCAGTTATAAAGTGGGTGTAGGATCTGAATTAACATTTCTCCAAAGGAGATACACACATGGGCAATAAACATGAAAATTGGTGTAATCGCTTTAGAAAACAGTTTGGCTGTTGTCAGGAAGCTAAACGTCGAGGTTACCGAATCACCCGTAATAGGCAAATCCACAGAGATGGAAGGTAGATTAGTGGTTTCCAGGGCGGGGACTGGAGGGGGAATGGGAGCTGGTTGCTGTTGGGGTTTCTTTTGGGGGTGATAAAATAAATAAATAAATAGGCTCTAGAACTCGATGGTGGTGATGGAGGCACAGCTCTGTAAATAAACTAAACAAGTGACATGCATGCTTTAAAAGCATTTTAGGGTATGTGAATTAATCTCAACAAAACTGTTACTAAAAAAAAATGTGTGCTAAAGGTCCTGCTACGTGAGGGTCACACTGCCCATCGTCAGCTGTCTTCAGGCGGTGATGGCAAATCCCTGGCACGTGCCGTGCCTGCCTTCCTCTCTGCGGGTGGGGCCCACCAGCAACTGCTGTTCACGGCTTCTCTTTCTGATTCTAAGAGTAGCTTTGGAATACTTCTTAAAGTAGTGCTTTTAGCAACCACTGGAAAGACACTGGCAAAGACCGGATGGGAGGCGTCGTGCTGTTGCAGGAGACCGCTGATAGTGTCCTGGCGTTGGAGGATAAAGGCGGCACTGAGTGGGCCACGAGGCTAGAGGTCTGTCCTTAAGGCTGTGCTTCAGCGAAGGAGCGTAAACAGCGGGGACTGTTGCGGTCTCAGGCAGTGAATTGCTGGGGCCCATCCCTGGAGGAGGATTTTGCCACATATCTGTCAAATTTATATTGCAGAAGATACTTTGGGAACTGTGTGGAGGGATGACTTTGAGGGGGATGAGGCTGGAGGCGGGAGGCTGGCCCAGTAGTGATGGTGGCCGTGAGAACCAAGGGGACCTGGGCCAGGCTCCCACATCGCCGCTGAGAGTGGTCCAGGCCTCAGGCGTGCTGGGAAGCACAGTCAGCAGGTGGTGATCCGTGATGACACTGAGAGTCAGAGAGCAGTAGTGACGCTGCTTACTGGTGGTGCCTGTACCATGAACGTCAAGACTGAAGGCTACTGGGTGAGTGGAGAACTGGGCCGTGTGCACTGAGCCTGGAGCCTCACACCAGCCTTCAGGCACAACTGCTTAAAGAGGACTGCACTTCAGTAAACACAAGAAACATTCTCCAGAGGCCT
The DNA here is from genome assembly GCF_008692025.1 of Phocoena sinus. Taxonomy (NCBI): domain Eukaryota; kingdom Metazoa; phylum Chordata; class Mammalia; order Artiodactyla; family Phocoenidae; genus Phocoena; species Phocoena sinus. Next base: position 922,146 of record NC_045776.1, on the reverse strand, counting down.
ACTTACTTTAGCCTATTGGTTAGACAGAAAAAAACCTATGTAGGGCTGATTCACTTTGCTGTACGGTAGAAACTAATACAACATTATAAATCAACTGTATTCCAATAAAAATTAATTAAAAATATATAAAACAATAAAAGCGGGATGGTGGACTTCCCTGGTGGCGCAGCGGTTAAGAATCCGCCTGCCAGTGCAGGGGACACGGGTTCGAGCCCTTGTCCGGGAAGACGCCACATGCCGCGGAGCAACTAAGCCCGTGTGCCACAACTACTGAGCCTGCACTCTAGAGCCCACGAGCCACAACTGCTGAGCCTGCGTGCCACAACTACTGAAGCCTGCACACCTAGAGCCCGTGCTCTGCAACAAGAGAGGCCACCGCAATGAGAAGCCCGCGCACCGCAATGAAGAGTAGCCCCCTGCTCGCCGCAACTAGAGAAAGCCGGCGCAGCAACGAAGACCCAACGCAGCCATAAGTAAATAAATTAGTTAATTAAATTAAAAATAAATAAATAAAAGCAGGGATGGCAAACCATGGGCCAAATCTGGACCTCCCTCTGTTTTGTACAGCCTGAGCGCTAAGAATGGTTTTTAAACTTTCAATGTTTGAAAAGCATCAAAAGCAGAATAATATGCTATGACATATAAAAATTATATAAAATTTAAATTTCAGTGTCAATAAACAAAGGTGTTCTTTTAATTCAAAAAAACTCGAAAACAATAAACCTGGCATAAGAGATTATTGTACTTTCAGTGGAAATTCATCCAGTGTTGTGTAATTTACATGGTACGCTGGAGCACGTTTGTCATTAAAATGAAGCCTACTGAAGAGGTCTCTCTTTAATCATAGGGAACTTGAAGAATATTCTTGTATTGTGTGTCAGAAAATACACCTGTAGCCTTTAAAAAAGATGGACGTTAGCCATGTGTTAGTAACAGATTTCACAATAGATTACAAGTACACGGAAGTTTTATTTCGATAGCATCAAACTCATCTGTTCAGGTTTTTGCTTAACAAAATGAGAGAAAAAGAGTACTGTGGCCATACCTGTGCTCTCAAATGCATTTGCACGGTAATGCATGATGTAAGGAAGTTGATGTGTAAGTGTCATATATGGGAATTGTTTTGTGTTCCTAAATGCTTTTATTCTATCAGAAAGATTTAAGTGCACGTATTGTAAGATTTTTATGTCAGTCTTTGTTAATGTGATATTTGAATGCCTGAGTGTTCTAAATATAATTCATGGGTTTATTGAAGATGAATTTCTTTTTCTTTGGGTTATTAAATATTTTCTGATGTTTAGCTTGAAGTACATATTAAGGTGTGAATTTTTAAAGTTTTCTGGGGTATAGTAAGAATTGTAAATCTTTCACTATGCGTTACTATGTTCCTTTTGTAGTGTTTGTTACTTCTTGTCTTTTTTTTCATTTATTGTATATTTTACAACTAATATAAATTGAACGAAAAAAAGTAAAGCTAAACAGTAAAAGAATTTTCCCTTTTTGTTGAAGTCCAGTTTTCTCAAATACTTTATTTTGTTTAAAGGGGTTTGTCTTGGCTGTTACTATCATGAGGGAAGCAATTGATGAATTTCGGCGTTTTCAGCGAGACAAGGAAGTGAATTCACAACTATACAGCAAGCTTACAGTAAGAGGTGAGCAAGATACTTTTAATTCAGTTTCTCATTGTTTAATATAATCATCATTTTAGAATTAACATAAATTAAGAAAACATGTCTTAATTTTGTTACTGAAAATAGTATTATGCGATAGTGTGTTGTCTAATTTTCTTATAATAATATAATGCATATAATTTCAGGGTAGCTTTTTATTCATTCTCTAGATGCTTGGATGTATGTGTTTATGAATATTAAATATATACACAAACCCTTAAACGCATGCATGCACACATACATATACATAAATATTCATAGTTTTAGAGTGCGCTGTTACAGTTTGTATATAATGCACGTGTACTAGAGACACGTGAAACTCAACTGGTGTGTACACATTGTCTGTGAAGGGTAGTTATCACTTCCTCTGAAGTCTCTCTTTGCTTTATATTTTAAACACAGTCATTGAGGTCAGACATCTGGTATCTTGGCCTTGAACTATACTTAAGGAAGAGGGCTTTGAGCAGCCGAAACAAATGTCACGGTCCAAAGTGGTAACTGATGTGCGCCGATCTCCCTGTAACGTTCATTTAAGGCTTTAACCCTCGCCCAGTTTATGTTCTTGAGAGTTGTTTATTTGGTTTTTCAGTCCATTGTAGAAAAGAAGCAATGTATTAGGGAGAGAGTGGGTGAAGCTATTACAGGAAAGTGTGATGACAGTAGCAAGTGACAGTGAAAAACTAAATGGATATTCATACTGACTCAGAGCCTGTTTAAAAATGGAGAAGTTTAGAGTGGAGTTTATATCTTCTGTTTATACATGGACATTTGTACAATGAATTATTATTATTTTTTAATTGTCCAAAGAGTGTTTTTATGCTTTATTGGAGTATTTTTCACATAACATAAAATTCATCCATTTAAAATATACAGTTCAGTAGTTTTGGGTATAGTCACAGAGTTATGAAACCATCACCACCATCTAATTACAGAACATTTTTAACATTCTAGAAAGAAGCTCTGAATATCTATCAGCAGGCATTTCCCATTCTTGCCGCTTCCCTATCCCACTCCAGCCCCAGGCAACTACTGATCTACTTTCTATCTCTATGGATTTGCCTGTTCTAAACATTTCATATAAATGGAGTCAGGTAGTGTGTGGCCTGTTGTCACTGTTTTCTGACACTTGGCATCATGTTGCAGCACATACCAGTACTTAGCGTCTTGTTGCCAGGTGATATTCTACTGTATGATATATCATATGGATGGACATTATAAATAATGCTGCTGTGAACATCTGTGTACAAGTTTTGTGTGGACATTGTTTTTATTTCTTTTGTACATATACCTAGGCATGAAATTACTGGATTGCACGGTAATTCCATGTTTTTGAGGAGTTGCCAAACTATTTTCGTATTTGGCTGCACCGTTTTACGTTTCCACCAGCAATGTGAGAGGGTTCCAGTTTCTCCACATCTTCAACAGCACTTGTCCCTCTTTTTGACTGTAGCCATCCTAGTGGGTGTGAAGTGGTATCTCACTGGCTTCGGTTTGCATTTCCCTAATGACTAATGATGTTAAATGTCTTTTCATGTGCTTTCTGGCCATTAGTATATCTTCTCTGGAGAAATGTTTATTCACATTCTTTGCCTGCTTTTAAACTGAGTTATGTTTTAATTGTTGAGCTGTAGTTGTTTCTATATTCTGGATTTAAGTCCCATGTTAGATATATATGATTTGGAACTATATTGTCTCATTCTATGGGTTGTTTTTTCTCTCTTGATGGTGTTCCCTGATACACAAAAGTTTTTAATTTTCATGAGTTCGAGTTCATCTGTTTTTTTCTTTTTGTCGCTTATGTTTTGGGGTTGTATCTAAGGAACAGTTTGCCAACCCAAAGTTACAACGATTTACTTCTGTATTTTCTTCTAGGGGTTTTATAGTTTTAGCTCTTACATTCAGGCCTGTGACCCATTTTCATTTTGTGTTTTGTATGTGATGTGGCTTCTCATCCTTTTGCATGTGAACACCAAGTTGCCCCAGTATCATTTGTTGAAAAGACTGTTCTTTCTCAATTGAATTGAAAAATTAATTATTAAAAAGCTTTAATGCATAAAGTATTGGCATGGTAGAGGAAAGGTGTGTTGTAGAAAATAAGGTAAGCTTTAGCTTTGGGGAAAAGAGTCCCCAGAATGGCCAGGTAAATTAGGTGTAACTTTGGTTTGTCTATTTTGGAATACAGTATAGGTCCTGGCTTATGTTTTAAATTGTTTTGTATTGTGGAATTTGGGCTGAGCAGAGATTTGTTTCTGGGCACTAATTGTATCATTCACAAATAAATGGTGCGGTGATGTCAGCAAAAGTGACAGAGTACGCAGCTCCACAAATCAAGCAGAACGTGGCAGAGCTAACTTTGTCAAAACTCTGGAAACAGTCAAATTTTACAGCATCTAAGTGATTGTTGCATCCAGGAAAAGGCCTCCTAAAAATTGTAGGAAAGCCTTTTGGTATTTTCACCTGCCTTTGCTCCACCCGCTCCGTGTCATGGCAGCCGCCGGGAAGACAGCAGCAGCCATGTTCCCAGTCTGGGCTCTGGACCCGGCCCTGGAGGGCACAGAGCAGGACGAGCTTGCAAAGCTTTGTGTCTGTCTGTCTAACCTGTCTGGGGGCTACTTGAAGGACTGACCCAGTTCACTCGCCTGTCTTTCACCTAACTTGGAGTTCAGGGCAGGAAGGCTGAAAAGCTGCAGGTGTTTCTCCTTGTGTCAGGCTCGGGTACAGCCGGAGTAGCCGGGCCAAGATTATCTGGGCTTCACACACGAGAGTGTCACTTCCAGGCAGGAAAAGATGCGAGAGAATCCAAAGTGCCCCTGTTTGCTCGGGGAATTTTGAACGCTACATTCAAGGCCAGAGCTGGATGCAAGCTCAGAAAAGGCCTGAGAAGATCTTTTGCTTCTGACCGGTTTCTAGGCTCAGGACAGGCGGAAGTGAAGGCTGAGGCAGAGCTATAAACAGCCGGGCTAAGCAACAGGGTGCCCAGCACAGAGCCACCATCTGCAAAGGCGGAAGAGGCTGTTCTTCCTTTCTGTCGTCTTCCCTCCCTCCCTCCCTCCCCCCGCCCTTTGTCACCACATGTGACAAAGAATACATGCTTCACAAAAATAGTTTAGAAAAGTCACTAAATATACATGGCTATAGCATATACCAAGCAGCAAAACAAATCCAGAAGAGGGGGAGATGGCTCATTTCCTGGGTTCCAGAAGAGGGGGGAGATAGCTCATTTCCTGGGTTCCAGAAGAGGGGGGAGATGGCTCATTTCCTGGGTTCCAGAAGAGGGGGGAGATGGCTCATTTCCTGGGTTCCAGAAGAGGGGGGAGATGGCTCATTTCCTGGGTTCCAGAAGAGGGGGGAGATGGCTCATTTCCTGGGTTCCAGAAGAGGGGGGAGATGGCTCATTTCCTGGGTTCCAGAAGAGGGGGGAGATGGCTCATTTCCTGGGTTCCAGAAGAGGGGGGAGATGGCTCATTTCCTGGGTTCCAGAAGAGGGGGGAGATGGCTCATTTCCTGGGTTCCAGAAGAGGGGGGAGATGGCTCATTTCCTGGGTTCCAGAAGAGGGGGGAGATGGCTCATTTCCTGGGTTACCAGATTATAATAGTCAAAGTGTCTAGTTTTCCACAAAAAATTACAAAGCATGCAAAGAAAGTGTAGCCCATTCACAGAAGAAATTTACAAAAACTGTCTCTGAGGAAGCCCAGATATTGGGTTTACGAGACAAACACGACGTCATCCGCCTCAGATATGCTCAGGAAACTAGGGCAAACAAATGGACAAATTGCTAAAAGATACCAGAATGAGATGTTAACAAATGGAGGATATCAGTAAAGGTATGTAAGTCTTAAAAAAAGAAGCAAGAAATTCTGGTGCTGAAAAGTACAATAGATGAAGAGAGAAACTCACTAGAGAGTTTCAGTAGCAGATTTGAGCTGGCAGAAGAAAGAATCAGTGAACTTGAACCTAGATCACTTGAAATTATCCAGTCTGAGGAGCAAGAAGTAGACAGAAGAAAAATAAACAGATCCTAAGAGACTTGCGGGGTAGCATCAAGTGTACTAAGGTACGCGTGATGGGCATCTTAGAAGGAGAGGAGAGAGAGAGCACAGAGAGAATACTTGAAAGGACAATGGCCATTAACTCCCCGAATTTGAGGAAAGACGCAAATCTACACATTCAGGAAGTGCACTGAACCCCAGAAGGATAAATGCAGAGATCCACACTAAGACACATTACCATCAAACAGTTGAAACCCCAGGACCAAGAGCACACCCTGCAAACGGCAAGAGAGGCGGCTTAGCACATGCAGGGGGTCCTCAGTGAGGTGAGGAGCCATCTGCAGACTTCTCATCAGAAACCTTAGAGGCCAGGGGGAAGTGGGGTGATGTTTTTAAAATTGGAAAAGGAGAAACCGTCAACAGAAAATTCTATGCTAGTAAAACTGTCACTCAAGAATGAAGGTGAAATTAAGATATTCCCAGATAAATTTAGAATTAAAAATAGGGACTCAAACACAAATACACATATACCCATGTTATCACTGCATTGTATACAGTTGCCAAAAGGTGGTGATGACGGTCCAGATGTCCATCAGTGGGTGGACGGATGAACAAATTATGGTCTCTTCATACATCGGGATATTGGGATATTACTTAGCTGTAACAGTTACTGAAATGCTGATACATGATAGAATGTGAATGAACCCTGAAAATACTGTGCTTTGTAAGAGAAGCCAGACACTAAAGGTCATATATTGTATGACATTCTTTTGAAATCTGCAGAAGAGGTAAGTTAATAGATAAAGAACGCAGATTGTGGTTGCCGTGGCCTGGGGAGTAGGGAACGGCAGCTGCTTAATGGGTGTGAGGTTCTTTTGTGGTGATGAGCACGTTTTGCAACTTGATAGAGTTGGTTGCACAATACCGTGAATGTACTGAGTGCCGCGAATCATTTACCTTAAGGTGGCTGACTTTATGCCACTTTCACCTAAAATAGTGTAAAATGATGAGGAAGACAGACTGGTATGTGTCTTTTACAATTCTGTAATATTTGAACTCAAAATACTCTAAAAACAATTTCAGTGGTTTCATTTCAAATGCAAGTGAAAATTCACGTTTTTTAAAAAAATCGGTCCTCATTGCCTGTGATCTGAGAAATGGACATTTCCCATGTAGATAGATGTCGGTAGCGACAGCTGCTCTTTTGGCCTTCCGTGTGTGTCAGAGCACTTTCCCTGTGCTCATTCATATAACCACCGCCCAGGGGTGGCTGGTGTGGTCTCCAGTGACAATGAGAAGCCTGAAACTCATGCTAAATAATTTGCCCAAAGTCGCCATCCTTCTTGGCAGAGTTCGTATTTGAACCTGGACCCTCTGACCTCAAATTCAGTGTTCTTTCAGCTGTGGCACATTGCTTTGTGGCTGGTTATTCTGATGTAAATGACTGATATATACTTTCTATATTAGTATATAGAAAGTGCATGTGTATGCTTATTATTGAGTATAGTTTAAAGTTTATTTTTGGAATGGCATTGATTTCTTTCTGTGATTTATTGTAGTTTGTTGTATCATTTTACAGCATGTGAACTTTTTATGTTTAGAGTTCTCAAGCACATTCTTGTAGAAATACATTGAGAAAATGTTCTGTGTTGTTATTTTTTTCTTTTGAAAAGGAAAGCCACTTCCACTGTTAAATATGCTAACGACTTGAAGGTGCTGTGTTTGGAAGCAGAGAGTATCTTAACTCTGGCATCTGACCTTAGTGAGCACCGAATGATTTTTAGTTTGCTCTTTATTTCATTGCCTGATAAGCTGCTTTTCTTGCGTGGGAATTTTCCATACCTGTCGCTGCTACCTTCCTTCCTTTCTCTTGATGACTACTTCTACTATTCATTATCTCCTAGTGAATAGCACCAGAGGCAGAGGCAAGGAAGAGAAAATAAAGTAGATTTTCCTACTTCTTGGCAGCTTTTGCAAAGAGTTGGAATTGTGTGGCCATTCTACTTTTGGATTCTTGGAAACAATGCTGTTTTTTTCCCTTGTTGCTAGGGAGTCATGTATAGATTGTGTACCTTGTTTGTAATCATCCAGATGGCTAGTTCACAATTCATTTCCACAGATATTTACTAAGTACCCACTATGTGTTGGGTACCGTGATAACTTGATGAGATTCAAATATGGATAAGTCCTGAACTAAGCTTTTTAAAGAGCTCATGCAGTCAGTATTCTAGCAGATAGGATCAATTCAGAAGTCTTCGTTTATTTGTGTTTTCATCAGCCGCCGGATCTCAGCAGGGCGAAGTTATGTCAACCACTATTAGTGTATTTCCCAAATTTAAACCTAAAGCTAACATGGAACTTGATATTTAGAAATGAAACTTGAATTAATTTTGTGCTGCTGGGTCCTTCATACAGCTTGTGATGATTGTTTTCCAGTATATCTTAGTTATTTCTTTTTTATTTTTTAATAAATTTATTTATTTTTATTTATTTATTTTTGGCTGCATTGGGTCTTCGTTGCTGCACGCGGGCTTTCTCTAGTTGCGGTGGGCGAGCGGGGGCTTCTCATTGCGGTGGCTTCTCTTGTTGCGGAGCACGGGCTCTAGGCTCGCAGGCTTCAGTAGTGGCTCGTGGGCTCTAGAGCGCAGGCTCAGTAGTTGTGGTGCACGGGCTTATTTGCTCCGCGGCATGTGGGATCTTCCTGGACCAGGGATCGAACCTGTGCCCCCTGCATTGGCAGGTGGATTCTTAACCAGTGCACCACCAGGGAAGTCCCTTAGTTATTTCTTTTACTAGTTCTGGCGTTTTGTCGTTTAACACGTTTTCAAGTATTCAAACATAGGAGAGAGAGAAAAATGTCTGTGACTTGAGCCTTATGTAAAGTACTGGTGTTTGCGTGTTCGTGTGTGTGTGTGTGTGTGTGTGTGTGTGTGTGTGTGTGTGTTTGAGAGAATGTGAGAGAGAACATTTGCATATTTACATGTCTCTTGTGGTCCAGTTTTCTTGCCAAAAAGGAAGCTTATCTGTGCAGAGTATAGAAATTCTTTATTCCTGTGTATTTTAGCATCTTTGATTCATATTATCAACACTGTGTTGTCCCACACTTGTTAACATTCTTACTCTGTTTTTTTTACGTTAAAAAGATTTTTATGGAATGTCGAACGAAATTTTGTTATCTTTTAGTGAAATTGACTCCATTTGTCAGTAATAATCATTCCTTGAAAATCAAGAGATTTTAAAATCCCTCGTTAGTGCCTTTTACATGTTGTCTATGCAATATGTCGCTTTCACTAAGTCATCTTTCTTGTCTGTGATCTGAGCAGCATTTTAAAATACCCTCTTCCAATGCTCATTCCAGAATATTCAGCATACACTATTGCATTTTTACTCTAAGTAACATTTATCAATCCATTACTATATGTCAGGCACAAACACTTTACATACACTCCCTCATTTGTTTGGTTCTCTGTGGCTGTATCATGGTGGACACGTATCCTCAGGACTGGATAGATAGGCAAGAGTGGATGTACATACTCATTATCTGCATAACTGGTATTTTTTCTTAGGTCACCCTAAGAGGACCTGTATGAATTCATTTCTTCATGATATTAAGCATTTAACGTTTTTTATTGCATTATTTGGAGATTAGGGCCTGGAACCCATGAAACATAACTTTGAAAAATACTTGCTTGCACAGGGTACCTTCTCACACAGACGGGCGTTTCTTGTATGTCTGGATGCTGGTAGCATCCTCTGCTTCCCTCTAGTGACTGGCATTACTCTGCTGGTTCCCTTTAATGACCGAACTCCCAGCCACACGTTTTTTTAAATTTCCAGTTTGGTGAAAAATGCTCTCATTGTGTTTTCTTGCTATTTATCTTTTAGCACTTCACTGTTTGTTTCTTATCCTTTATGGAAGTTTATTCCCCCATTGTTCCTATGTTCATCTTTACCTTATAATTTCTCTACTAAGATAAATTTATCACATGTGGGAAATACTTTTATCTTGTTTGATTAATTTTTTCATTTTTTTTAAGATGTAGATAAATTTATATTTTTCATGTAGGCATATCTTCTGATCCTTTTCCTTTGTGGTTTTTACCTCCATCATAGGAAGTCCATTCAATACCAATATATTGTAAGTGACTATTTTATTTCTTTTAATTAAAAAAATGTTTATTTTATTTATTTAGTTATGGCTGTGTTGGGTCTTCGTTGCTGTGTGCAGGCTTTCTCTAGTTGTGGCGAGCGGGGGCTACTCTAGGTTGCAGTGCGTGGGCTTCTCATTGCGGTGGCTTCTCTCATTGTGGAGCACGGGTTCTAGGCGCGCGGGCTTCAGTAGTTGCGGCACGTGGGCTCAGTAGTTGTGGCTCGTGGGCTCTGGAGCACAGGGTCACTAGTTGTGGTGCACGGGCTTAGTTGCTCTGTGGCATGTGGGATCTTCCCGGACCAGGGATTGAACCTGTGTCCCCTGCATTGGCAGGTGGATTCTCAACCACTGCACCACCAGGGAAGCCCCTAAGTGACTATTTTAATTTCCTTACAGTATTTCTGTGTTTTCATTTTTTGTACTTGAATTTTTTTTTTTTTTTTGCGGTATATGGGCCTCTCACTGTTGCGGCCTCTCCCGTTGCAGAGCACAGGCTCTGGACGCGCAGGCTCAGTGGCCATGGCTCACGGGCCCAGCCGCTCCGCGGCTGGTGGGATCCGGGAAGATGTGGGATCTTCCCGGACCGGGGCATGAACCCGTGTCCCCTGCATCGGCAGGTGGACTCTCAACCACTGTGCCACCAGGGAAGCCCTGTACTTGAATTTTTACCCCATTTGCAATTTTACGTGTAAAAGTATGTATTGTATGGAGAAGGGATCTGACTTTTTTTTTCTCAAATGGTCAGTTAGTTACTTTAAAACCAGTTATTCAAGTTACTAACTTCTTTCAGATCTTTGAGAAATATGTTAGATTTGTTTTGGTCCTTTCCTCTAGTTTCTGTGCTCTTCCACTGATTCATCCAAATTTCCATGCCAGTCTCATACCAGTTTTAAATGTTCCTTTACAGTACATTCTGGTATCTTGGGAAACCTCTCCGTTCCTCCCTCCTCCCCTCCCTCCACCAGTTATTTTCATTTTTTTCTTGTGTTCTCTGAGAAGCATGAAACGCTCTAAATATAAGAGTCCTGGGGAACTTTCTGTCTGCTCGTGACTTAGGCCAGTGGCCCCTGGCCCTCCAGCAGCCTCACAGCTGTCTTGCCACCTCCATCTGTGGATTTCTTCACTGTCTCCAAGTCTCCACACTTAGGTGGATTGAGAAGTAAACCACTGTCATGTGGGTTGTGTAAACATTAGAGGAAAAGAGAGACCAGGAACTGTCTTGACCTAGGTTTGCTCACATCTCTCTCCATAGTAACATGACCGTACACACTCAGGTAGGACACTTGGGGTTTGTCCATGGGGTGAGTCCATGGTAGAGGGAGACTGCTTTTTTTGTACTGTTTCTGATTTTAGTGATTGAGAGTCTTAGAACTTGTTAATTACGAGCCATTCATATTAACAATATTTTGTATCTTCACCTTTGATAGATATGTAAGAAGCCTATGTAACTATAGGAAACAAAGGTTAGAAATTTCTTTTATGCAAACAGCAGAGGGCTTAATGAACACTTTGGAGTGTGTCCTCTCTTTATTGATACCATATAATTTCTGTTTGTATCTGTTAGTTGGTAAAATATCTAACGTTTGAGATACTTATTAAAAATTTCAAACTGTTGTGATTTTCTGCAAAATCTTTTATCTGGTGAATGCAGTGAATTACTGTTGCTACTTATTTCAGTGTTAGGTTCTGTATATAGCTTTAGGCAAAAGCACGTGCACTGGCCGGCTGTAAAGCCTGCCTGATAGCCTCCTCTGACAGCCCCTGGAGTCTCCCTTGGCGACTTGCATAGATAGCTTGGACTCCCTTAGCCAGTGAGAGGCTAATATAGTTTATCCGGTGAATAACATTCAGTGTTTTATCTTTAAATATTTCTTATGGTAATGCAGTATTTCATTATTCCAGTATTCCTCCCAAAGCTATTCCAGCTCTTTTTTTACTGATAGTAGAGGAAAAAGAATTGATTGTGTTTAATTTGAGCATCTTAATTTTTTTGTTGTTGCTTAGGAATGTTATTAAATAATACCTTGGTTATTGCTAGTAAATGTTTAAGAGTAAAAATTTGTTACTTTTGGCAAGATGCTTTATAATTCTTACCCCCAGGCTGTAGTATTTCTTTTTTTTTTCTTATTTCCTAGGCTGTAATTATACAGTCCATTTGTTGTTATATTTTATTTCACTCTGCCTTACTTAATCTTGCTAGAATATAAGCTACCCATTTTGTTCCCACTTATGTCCCTGGCCTGTACTGGGGGAAGGGTGTCCACGTGCCCTTGAGTTAATCCTGACTTCCTCTGGCACCCTCAACTTTGTCAGCCGAGGTCAAGGGGAAGCCTGTGCCCTGCCCAGCTTCAGCCGGGGTCAAGATGGGGTCCTGGGCTCCCCAGGCCTCTCAGCCTGAGCGCAGTCTCGGCCTGTGTACCCCAGGACTAGCCTCACGGGACCTTCATCTTGGTTCGTGTCTCAGACTTTAAAATCACTCTTCATCTTCTGTGTTTTAATCACCACGAGATTCTGTACATCTTCATTCTTAGCATTGCCCTTTTTTCACTGTGCCTTTGGAATTCTGGTTTCTTCATCACCTGAACCTTTCCATCATCAGACTCCTCTGAATGTGCCTTCTTGCTTTCATTAAAATGTGGCTCTTCTGTGAGGGTCCTGCTTCCCCTGCAACTCTCCTAAATGTTTGCTATTTTTCTCCCGTAATCTTGGGGCCACTTGACCTGGAATTAGAGTCCTTCCTATCTTTGTAGCTTATTCCCTCTTGCACCTTCCTCCGGCTATTTTTCAACCGCCAGTTCATTGATCTTACACCTTTGTGCTGTTCCTTGCCCCTTTGATGTCCTAGTTGATGAAGTCCAATGTATCAGTTTTTTCTTTTATGATTGTGCTTTTGGTGTCCTATCTGAGAACTCTTTGCCTAAACTCAAGTTCACAAAGGTTTTCTGTTACATTTATTTCTCTGATGTTTCTTCTTCTAGAGGTTTTTTAGTTTTAGGATTTGCATTATATGACAGGTCTTTTGAGTAAAGTTTTGTATTGGTACAAGGTGTGCGTGTTGTTGTTTCTAGCACCAGTTTTTGAAAAAGTGATCCCTTTACCACCACATTGGCTTACACTTCTGTCAACAATTAGTTGTCTTTCATGTGTGGGTTTATTTCTAGACTCTCTCTTCACTCTGTTGATCTCTTTGTCTCTTTTATGCTAAAACAATGGTCTCTTGATTACTGTTGTTTCATAATAATTCTTGAAAGCAGTAGCGTTTGCCCTCCAAGTTTGTTTTTCCTTTTTAGAGCTGTTTTGGCTAGACTAGATCCTTTGTATTTCCATGTGACTTTTATAAATTTATTTATTTATTATTTTTGGCTGCGTTGGGTCTTTGTTGCCACATGTGGGCTTTCTCTAGTTGCGGTGAGCGGGGGCTACTCCTCGCTGTGGTGCGCAGGCTTTCCATTGCGGTGGCCTCTCCTGTTGTGGAGCATGGGCTCTAGGCGTGCGGGCTTCAGTAGTAGTGGCACGTGGGCTCAGTAGCTGTGGCTCGCGGGCCCCAGAGCGCAGGCTCAGTAGTCGTGGCGCACGGGCTTAGTTGCTTCGCAGCATGCAGGGTCTTCCGGGACCAGGGCTCGAACCTGTGTCCCCTGCACCGGCAGGGCAGGCAGACTCTCAGCCACTGCACCACCAGGGAAGTCCCTCCATGTGACTTTTAGAATCAGTTTGTTAATTTCTATTAAAAAAAAAGCCTGCTGAGGGCTTCCCTGGTGGCTCAGTGGTTGAGAGTCTGCCTGCCAAAGCAGGGGACACAGGTTCGTGCCCCTGTCCGGGAAGATCCCACATACCGCGGAGCGGCTGGTCCCGTGAGCCATGGCCGCTGAGCCTGCGCGTCCGGAGCCTGTGCTCCACAATGGGAGAGGCCACAACAGTGAGAGGCCCGCGTACTGCAAAAAAAGAAAAAAAAAAGCCTGCTGGGATTTTGATTGGGATTGCATTGAATCTATAGATAAATTTGGGGGAGAATTGACTTTTTAATAGTATTAAGTCTTCTGATCCATGAATGAGGTATATCTCTTCCTTTATTTAGGTGTTTTAAAATTTCTCTCAGCAATATTTTGGGTTTTTTTCAGAATATAGGTCTCTCTCTTAATATAATACTATATGATATAATATAGTATAGTATAAAACTTATTTCCCAACTACCCACTTTGCTTCATAATCTGTTTTAAGTTAGACTCCTACCTCCACACACACTTAAAATGGTGAGAGAGTTGGGGGAGAATGCCATTCCCACCCAAATAATGAAGACAAGCCCAATAACTTGCCGATTTCATGGGTGGTGGTCTGCCCAGGAAGCAATACGTGTTAATCCAAAGTGACCTTCTAGAGGGCTCCTTATATGTGATCAAGTGCTTTTTTAAAAAGTTGCTTAATTATTTGTCACTCTTATCTCCTTGTGTGTGTTTTGTCGGGAAATAAGTAATTAATACCTTTTCATCCTTATTTGGTAATGTCTGTGTCTAGTTAGATGTGGTTTTTATGGTTATGCTCTCTTTAATCCATTCCGGCGTTTGACCCATTTTAACTGATCAGGAGTAGAATGGTTATCAACTCCTTCTGTTCTTTTAAAATGGGTTAAGTTTGGATATGCATTTGCGAAGAACAAATGAAATGTCCTAAAAGTGCACAGGATCTGAAATTCGGTAGACACTCAGGTGTTTGCATGTTTATAGCATTCGAAGCGCATCGTGTAGCAGTGCGATCAAATGCTGCTGGTGCTCACACAGGTTACAGAAGGCTTCATGGGGTTATATTTGCTGTGCAGTTAAGGAGGTCTGGGGAGGGAGGGATTTCAGTCAAAAGGAGCAGCAAGTGCAGAGAACCTGTAAGAATAAGCAAGGGCCTCACACGGTTGTTGGATAAGGTGCCAGACTAAGACAGAGCAGGAGCAAAGGGAGATAGTAGGTAAAGCCGGAAAGTTAATTTGACATCAGCTGTGAAGGATGTGTATACATGCTGCAAATTTGATTATCTTCTAAGTAATTGTCCAGTAATGGAGGGTTTGGGGTGAGGATGAACATAACCCTTAATTTTTCAACTAGTTCGTTTGGAATTATGCTGAATTCGGAAAATAATAACAGTGGCGACCATTTAGTTGTGTCTTGTTTCTACAGGTGATGCTGACGAGTGGCAATGAGAGTGGTAGACAGGGCGCGTGGTTAGACGCTCCGCAGGAAGAAGGGTGGTTCTTGGAGCGATTTTTGATCTCTCTTCGGAGGAGCCAATAAAACTTGGTTCATGGGGCAAGTGAGCTAAATGCTTGCCTCCCGTGATAAGGCACACGTAAGCCATCATACTTTTGAGGCATAGTGGCAGGGAACGTTTATTGCTAGAAGAAGGATTTAATGGAAGGATTTACCTGCAGTAGTTTAGAGAGGAAGGGACTGCTGTTTACCTTACTTGGTAATAGTCACTATTCACTGTTTCATCAAAAGAAAAAGGCTGGTAAGGTACGACTTCCTGAGTATGTACTTGACAGTAAATAGAGTAGGATATTTTTAGGGAAAACTGTCATTAGGTTTAAATACTGGTGTACACATTGAAGTATCTTTGTTACTCTATTTAGAACTTGCTTCTATCAAATGGAGCTCTGAAGTTACTAAATTTTAAACGCCCATTCAATAAACACTTTGTGTTGTTGATGGTTCCATTGGTTTGTGAGAGCAGGTGGCCGTTGTGTGTCTTCTATGTGCTGTGACTTGTAAAACTTAAGGAATATGTCTTGTTACCAGTCTCTTCCAACTCTGCTATTAGCATGTTGCTAGCTAGGATCAGCTGTCAGTTCAGCTCACAAAGGGTGGCCAGAAATCAAACCGTTAGTGGAGGCGTGGACTCTGCAGGTTAGGCTGTGGAGGGTCATGATGCTGGGCTGTCAGTGCTGGACAGGTGCATGGGGAGTGGGTGGCTTTCCTCCATCTTTTCTGTCCGATGCCTTCGCTGTTCTTTGGGAAAGAGAACAGAGAAGAAGTCCATGAGTTCATGTGACAAAGGCTGTAAAGGAAGTGCAGGCAGCCCCTTGAACACAAGATCAGAATTATTAGAGAATTCAGAACTATTGAACAATTTGACCAGTTCTTCAAAATTTAGACATGTGTACTTTGAACAGATAAGTGAGGCAGATTATCATACTGATTTGACACTGTGCTGTGTTTAGCCTTCTCGTATTTTGTTCATGTTGTAATATTGTGTAAGAGTTGAGAACTTTCAACAGTGCGTTTTACCATAAACTGTTTTACTTAAACATGTAATTGCTGGTAAGTTCCATAGAAATGAATAGTGATCACAATTAATGCCTTAAAAATTAAAGGCTATTAAATATAAATTGTGTCTATTACCATGTGAGAGAATAATAAATCTCTCAGAAATGTAAGGTCTTGATTAAGGAGTCAAAAAAGGATGCGTTTTCTTTGTTTCAAAATAGTTTAAAGTTATTTACTACATCTTATGACTGCAACCATTTCTTTTTCTCTCTTTTTAAAATGTGTCTATTAAAATGTAAAAAACCAGAAGGAAGGAAAAGTGGATTGGAGAGTAGGAGAGAAAATAAAATTAAATGATAAGACAGGAATTCTGCTGAGTTAATACTCAGGGAGTATGAGATAAGTAAATACGTCTTTACTGCCTGAGGCTTAGCTATACCAAACATAATAGTGGGAGTACAGACCTGAAGCTTGAAGTGACCAACTGAAAAAAAAGATTTAAAGTAGACATTCTTTTGCAAGTATGTTTTTTGGCTACTAATTGATGTATACTTATCACTTACGAAAATATCATAAGATTTGCTTCACATGCAATTCTAAAGAACTTTGCTATTTTATAATATGAATAAAAAGTAGCTTCATCTCCCCCCTGAAAAGTTACTCCAGCCCTTATGTATTTATTGTATAATTGAGGAACATGGAAAAATATAACAGCAAAAATATAATATTTACAAAACTTTTTGATATCCTCAAAACAAATTGTTAGGAACTGGTATGGTTCTATTGAAACTCAGCTGCTTTAAGAGGTATTTAGGAAATAAGGCTTTATAATAAGTTGAATTGGTCTAAAAGTCAGTGTAATGACTGGTAATGTTAGTATTTGATAATGTAATATGAACTTAGCTCTTGTTCTGTTAGCTTTCAGAATAAACTGAATGTAAAAGAAGTGGACCTTTTCCCATGTCAAAACAGTAGTTACAAAAATGTAAAGGCAGATCCATAAGGCTGTTGCTGGTTTCAAAAGGGAGATGGACAGAGGGAGGGAGACCAAGATAGGGAGGTGGGGAGAGAGGGAAGGAGGGAGAGAAACAGAGGGGCGAAGGGAGGCAGGGAGGGAGGAGACACAGGGAGCGAGAACTGACCCAAGTCTCGTTGCTGCTTCAGGACGGTGTCTCCCGTTGTCCACGCCAGCTTCTCACTCCTCTCTGTGGCACTAACATGATGTACATGTTGGGTGTTAGATTTTGTAAATGATTACAATGCACTAGATACTAGAGAGACAATTTACGAATGTACACAGTGTACCCCGTGGAAGCATCACATCTTGTGTAAATCTCTAGACCTTAGTTTTCAGTCCTGACCTGTGTCTGTAAAGCTACTAGTGGAGGGTGATTTTACATGTAATTTTCTTCGTTTCTTTTTACTGTCAGTTATGTGCCAATCAGTGCCTCCAAAACACTAATGTAAGGATCTTACATCTATATGTTTCTCAGCTTCAGTCATCAAATTATTTTATTTAGTGATATTTTTGATCATCCGTAACTTGACTCAGACCTGAAATAATGGCAGATGTGGGAAGAACTTTCCAGATGGAATCCTCTTCCCCACTCTCGCACGTCTTTTATTGGGGGATAGTTAATTGTATTTGGGAGTTCACTAGGAGAAGTAAATTTTCAGCGACTGCGTCTATCTGAAATAAATTTATTTTGAAAGTATAAGTATAGATAAATTTCTAAAGTGTTATTTTTTTCTCCCAAAGTTATTTCTAAAGTATTATTTATCAACTGAAAGTTTAACTCTGATGTGCTATTATTTCCTTGAGTTGATTATACTTCTTCTTTTTTTTAAGGTAAAGTGCAAGTTAAGAGTTCAGACATACAAGTTGGAGACCTCATCATAGTGGAAAAGGTTGATGCATTTTTAATATCTTTTAGACATGTATATGCCAGTTATGAACATTTAGCCTGATTGCAAGTAACTTTTGAATCTGAAGGAAATTGTTTGAGACATGTATTTAAATCTTAACATCTTTGTGTAAGGTTTGATATATGTGAAGAAAAAAATACAGGTTTTTTGTAGTAGGTCTGTTTTGCTAAAGTACGTTTCAGTGTGTGTAGGTAGTCATATTTTGTCTAAAATAAGACATGTTAACTGTTTATTGTTGCATTATCAAAATTATATCTTTTGACCAAAGAATTATATTAGTTAGAACCTATTTATAATGTTTCAGTTTCTAGAGCTTCTTTTTATAGACAGATATATGTAATTATTGGATATTAATTCTTATGGCTTAAAAACTTAACGAGGGGGCTTCGCTGGTGGCGCAGTGGTTGAGAGTCCGCCTGCTGATGCAGGGGACACAGGTTCGTGCCCCGGTCCGGGAAGATCCCACATGCCGCGGAGCGGCTGGGCCCGTGAGCCATGGCCACTGAGCCTGCGCATCCGGAGCCTGTGCTCCGCAACGGGAGAGGCCACAGCAGTGAGAGGCCCGCGTACCGCAAAAAAAACCCCAAACAAACAAACAGAAAAAACAACGAGGGAAAGGTAAATGGAAACAAGAGGATTAGAAAGAAAAAGTTTAGGTCAATGTAGGAAGAAGCCATTTTAAAAACCCCACAGTGGGCAGAGGTGGCTGTTGGCAGGCCGCTACTGGCCCGGAGTCTGGAGGCCTGGGCTGTCTGCCTTTGCGGAGAAGCGTTTCTGCCCGCACAGCCTTCCTTGAGTAACAGTGGACTGAGGGCATAGTCTTTTTGTTTTTCCTTTTTTAAGGCTCTAGAACAACATTTAAAAAAATATAGAATGAGAGGTTTTCATAAGGCCTCTTACAGAGGAGTGTGAGCCCCTGGTACCAGCTGATAGCCACATGGGGACCCATGGGAACATACCCATCCTGAGCCGCCCGTGGGGAGGTTGAGTGAGAGCCTTCCTCCTCAGGAGGAAAGCAGTCTTCATCTCATTGCAGTAAAAATCTGTACACAGAGAACGCTTCGGGCTGTGTTTGTCGGATTTTACGGAAAGGAGAAAATTAAACAACTGATTTGCAACTTACGTAGTATTCAGTTATATGGATACTGTAAGTTACTAACTTTTGATCCATTGTTAGATTTTGGATGGTTTCTCTTTTCTGCTGTGAGAAGTGCTATAATGAAAATTCTGGTACATACATCCTTGCAGGACTCTATAGGATTAATGCTGACAAGAGGGATGGCTGAGCCATATGTTAGTCATATAAATTTTGATGCAATTTTTAAAGAAACAGCAACCTTGTTTTCTCAGGTTTCTGTGGTCAGGAATCTGGATGCAGCCTAGCTGCATCTCCTGGCTCTGGGTCCCCCTTAAGGCTCTCAGTCAAGTTGTTGTCAAGGTGTCAGCCAGTAGCCATCGCCTCAAGTTCCACAGGGTGGAGCTGATGCCAGTCTCACTCTTGGGGTTGTTGGCAGGACTTGGTGCCTCTTTGGACTCAGGGCCTCAGTTCTACGAGCTTTAGGCCTGTGGCCACGCTCATTCCTGGACACATGGGCCTCTCCACCGGGCAGCCCACCACCGGCCTGCCAGGAGGGAGGGGTAAGGAGAGAGTGTGAGTGCCAGCAGAAGGGTTGCACAGTCTCTGAGACCTAGACTCCAGAGTGATGCCCCAACACTTTTTGTTTTCCTCTTGACTTTTAGGAGGATATCTTGTGTTTGTTGTGTTGAAGGTTAGGATAGAATCTCTCTTTGTGAATCAGATGAGTACTCTTTGGCCTTTTCATTCTTTCACCTCTTATTTCCTCCTTAACTTTCCTATTTACCCTTTTTTTCCCTTACCTTTGCTGTTTAGTTTGATGTAGCAGTACACTCACCTTCCTGTTTTCCCTCAGTCCTCCCATTTTTACTGAGTAACAGGTGCACCCTTCTTGGCCATCTCATTGGTCATACAGGTAGATGTGAAAGAGAGATCTACATCTGTGTCTGGGTGTTCCTCTTCAGTGTCTCTCTGGCCTCACAGGTGTCTTCTCCAACAGTAAGAAAGATTGGTGAGGGACATAGGCCTCTGTAGACATCCAGGTAAAGGTTTCCGTTTGATGTGGAGCTGCACCTCTTTGTGTTTGTTTGTTATTTCAGTGTCCAGTGGATAGCACGTTGTGGATGACGCACCAGTGTTACATATATGTGAGCATGTGTGTAGTATCCTGTGCTACTCTGAAATTTAAAGATTTGGTAGCAGAGCTAGAGGGAGGACTTCTAAAATGTTTTCGCTAGCCTTAAGGATGCACTGCTGCATACTAAAAAATAGGGGTGGCACCACTTGCCTGATTTAGCTTTTTATATTGCCAATTGTACTTTCATTTTCATATGAAAATTTTTCATATATTTTAATTCCCTGGAAAACATTGAGTATTCTGAAGTTTGATAACATAGTTTCCAGTAACTACTGGGAAATGATAAATTTTTAGTAGTAGGTTCATGGTATTTGTCAAACCAATTTTGTGATTTTTGTAGTGATAAAAGGTTTTTTTCTTGCCAGTTGATATAATCATCATAAGGAAATAGCAGAGATCTGGTAGCAAATGGCTTTGTCCTTCTACTTTTTTTTTTTTTTTTTGCGGTACGCGGGCCTCTCACAATTGTGGCGTCTCCCGTTGCGGAGCACAGGCTCCGGACACGCAGGCTCAGCGGCCATGGCTCACGGGCCCAGCCGCTCCGCGGCATGTGGGATCATCCCGGACCGGGGCACGAACCCGTGTCCCCTGCATCGGCAGGCGGACTCTCAACCACTGCGCCACCAGGGAAGCCCATATTTCTCTTTTATTTGACCATATTCCTATTTATAAATAATGTTTGGATATTTCCATGGTGGATTTTATGTTATAGGATAGTTGTAATTTTTTATCTTAACATGGAATTAAAATTAGTACATCGATATTCATTTTATGGGTATTTAAAGGAATAATGCTAATCAGCTTTGGCTCAGTGTTATATATGTCAGTAGCCTAGAACATGGGAGAGCAGCAGCCTGGGACAGAAAGTGGAAAGAGGATGATGTGGCCTTCAGTGTTCACTGCGTCTAGGTTTAAACTCCTAGTTCTCCAGTTTCAAATTCAGCCTAGGAGAAGTATGTGTTTGACATGTATCTGGAAATTGGGAGGGTAGGACCGTTCAGAGTCAAGGTCAGATGATCCTCTGTGCATGCAAGGTGAAGCAAGAAATTCCAAAGATTATCTCCCAGCTTAATAAGGAAACCTGAACAGTAACTGAATTCTTACACAGATGTATGTATCAAAATCTCAGCAAGGTTTTTTTCTTCGTTCGTTTGTTTTGGTTTTAAAGACAAAATAAGATTTTCCTAAAACTGATTTGGCAAGGCACAGGCCCTAACATGGCAAAAACAACCTTGACAAGGAGAATAAAGTGAAAAGAGCCACTCTCCTAATGTTAAGGCATACTTCCTACGATATTAATTAACATAGGGCAGAAGAAGGGTAGAAACAAAGATAATGAAACATCAATGGAGAACCCGGAAATAGCCCCACCCAAATATGCTCAAGTGATTTTTGACAAAGTGCAAAAGCAATTAAAATGGAGGATGGATAGCCTTTCAACAAAACAGGCTGGAACTAGTGGACATCCGTGGGTAAAAAATGAACCATAATCTAAATGTCACACCTTATGTAGATATTAAATCAAAGTGGACCAGGCACTTAAATATATAATGTAAAACTGTAAAACTTTTAGAATAAAACAGGGGAAAATATTCAGAATCTAGGGTAGGAAAATAGTTTTTAGACTTGACACCAAAAGCACAATGCATATAAGGGTGAAAGAGATAGATTGCATCATTAAAATTAAAAATGTGTGCTTTGTGAAAGAACATGTGAATATGGTGGAAAAACAGACTGGGAGAAAGTATTTGTAAACCATATATCCACAAAGATTTGTATCTAGAATATGTAAAAATGCTAAATACTCAACAGTAAAAAAAAAAAAAATCAAATTAGAAAATGGGCAAAAAAAAAAAAACATTTAGCCAAAGAAGACATACAGATAGAAAATAAGCATATGAAACGTTATTCAACATCATTAGTTATCTGGAAATGCAAATGCAAATGCAGTGAAATATCACTACACATATAGCAGAATGGCTACAATGAAAACTGATGACAGCACAAATGCTGGCGGTGACATAAAGATAGTGGATTACATGCAATTCATGTGGGGATATCAAATGTTACAGCTATTCTGGAAAATCATTAGACAGTCTGTTAAAAAACTGAGTATACAACTATCATTTGACCCAGAAGTTGAACTTCTGGACCTTTATCACAGGTAAATATTAATTTAGATTGGCACAAAAGCTTGAACATGAATGTTTATACCTGCATTATTCATGATAGCCAAAAATCAGAAAGAGTTCAGATATCCTGAACGGGTCATGGTCAAAGAAACTGCTGTACATTATACCATGGTAATTTCATATTAAGAAAACACAGGTCCCTGCTCCTATGTTGCTGAGTCTTGAGAGGAGGGAAAAATAAAAATATCCAATAATTATTTTGAAGTTTCTAGTTTACTTATTAATGCCTCATAGAAAATAAAACAGGATAAGGGAATAAAGGGTAGGGGTCTAAAATTAAGAAAAAAATTCCATGTATGATAGTATCAAAGGAATAAAATACTTATAAATAAAATCATGGTTAAGAATAAACTTAACAAAAGAACAAAACTTGTACTTTGAAAACTACAAAACATTGTTAAAACACAGTAAAGAAGACCTGGATAAACAGAACGACGTCCCATGTTCATGGATTGGAAGTATTCGTATGTTAAAATGGCAGTACTCCCAAACTGATCTACAGGTTCGGTGCAGTCCCTCTTAACATCCCAGCTGACTTCTTTGCAGAAATTGACAAGCTGATTCTAAAATTCATATGGAAATACAAGAGATTCAGAATAGCCAAAGCAGTTTTTAAAAATGTGAACAAAATTGGCATATTCACACTTCTCCATTTCAGAACTTTCTACAAAGTTAACATTAATCAGGACAGTATGGAATTGGCATAAATTAAACATTGAGAGTCCAGAAATAAAGTCTTAAATTTCTGGTTAACAGATTTTCAACAAGGGTGCCTAGAAAATTCAGTGGGATGGGGCTGTGTTTGGGTGGGTGCTTATTTTTGACCCAATACTGATTATGAGAGTCTTCATTTTGTTGTGTGCAGCTGTAATTCATTCATTTTGTGGTTACATAGTATGCCTTGTATCCATTCTACTGTTGGTGGGTATTTGGGTTGCTTCTAAGTTTTGCCTGTTAGGATTGATACCTCTGAGTCATACTTGACCATGTCTTCTGGCTCACATGTGCACACATTGCTGCTGCATGTGTACTGAGGAGTGGACTTGTTGGATTTTGGGGTGAGTGTGTATGTTGCACTTGAGTACTTACTGCAAATGATTTTGCAAAGTGATGTATCAAATTATACTCAGATCGACAGTGAGTAAGAGTTCCCATTCCTTCATGTTTGCCAACACTTGGCATTGCCAACCTTTTACATTTACCATTTCCAAATTGTACATAGTGGTTGTGGTTTTAATGTGCATTTCTGTAAAGACTAACAAAGTCGGACACCTTTTCATGTGATTTTGGATATTTTTCTCATTTGGGAAAAGCCTGTGAGAATCTCTTACTGTTTTTTTTCAGAGTTATCCTTTCTTAACAGTTTGCAGGCCTTCAAGTACTCTGGATGGGAGTCCTTTATTAGTTTTATGTTGTGAATATCTTTTCCTTCCTAGTGTGCTTTGTGGAACAGAGATGCTTAATGAATTCAATATATTATCATTCAAAGAAAAATTCTAACGAAGTCAACCTTATTAATCTTTTCATCTGTAATAAGTTTTTTTTTAAATTTGTGGTGGTGGGGGGAAGGAGTCTTGTTTAAGAAATCTCTTCCTACCAAAAAGTCATGAAAATATTCTTCTGTATTATCTTTTAGGTTTTATTGTTTTGACTTTGACATTTTTTAAAAATTTATTTATTTATTTATTTTTGGCTGCGTTGGGTCTTTGTTGCGGTGAGTGGGGGCTACTCTTCATCACGGTGTGCGGACCTCTCACTGCGGTGGCTTCTCTTGTTGTGGAGCACGGGCTCTAGGCGCCCAGGCTTCAATAGTTGTGGCACATGGGCTCAGTAGTTGTGGCTCGCAGCCTCTAGAGCTCAGGTTCCGTAGTTGTGGCGCATGGGCTTAGTTGCTCTGCAGCATGTGGGATCTTCCCGGACCAGGGCTCGAACCTGTGTCCCCTGCATTGGCAGGCGGATTCTTAACCACTGTGCCACCAGGGGAGTCCCTGACTTTGACATTTAGAAGTATAATTCGTTTGGAATAGATTTTCGTGTTTCGATTGAAGTAGAGGCCAGGTATTATCTCTTCTCATTGCCCATGGGTATCTAGTTTTCTCAGCACTGTTTATTGAAAAGATGTCTGCAGTGCCAACTTTCTCATAAATCTGGTGTCCATGGATGTGTGGGCCGACTTCTGGATTCTCTGCTTTTACATTAATATAATCATCCATCTTAGTGGAATACCATCTTGTCTTAATTATTCTATTTTAATATTTAGTTTTGTTATATTGTACAGACAGCTCTCCGTGTTGTTTCTCACACTTGTCTAGTCATTCTTGGCCTTTGCATTTCCCTGTAAATATTAGGAATATCTTGTCATTTCCCACCAAAAAAACATGTTAAGATTTTGATTGGGTTTGTGTTGAATGTATAGATCAGTATATGCACACTTCATATCTTGGCAATACTGTATATTCTAATTTCAGAACATGGTGTTCTCTATTTCCTTAGGCTTCATTTAATTTCTTTCAGTAATGTTTTACAGTTTTTTGTTTAGAAGGCTTGCCCATCTGTTATCAGTTTTATTCTAGTGCTAGTTTTTTCTTATTACCGAAATGGGCATATTTAAAGAAATATTTACCTTCTTGCTGTTTGTTACTGGTATGTATGTTTTTGTTTTCTGTGTCATTAATTTTGCTCTTATATTTGGTTACATCCTTGTACTTTCTTTGGGATTTATTGGCTGGGTTTTTTTTTCCTGGTTTCGAATGGATATTTAGTCCTTTGTATATTTTTAGCCTGCCTTTTCTGTTGTATGCAGTTTAGTCATGTATATTTTCCTCTTATCATTTTCCTGACGTCGGCTGTGTTCCATACATGATATGTTGATATGCTGAGTTTTTATTACCATTTCATTAACAATATTTTCTAGTTTCCATTGTGATTTCCCCCTTCACCTAAAGGTTCTTTAGATCTTAACAATTGCCTCAAGAAATGTTAGAAATAAGTAGCTCTGTTCTACAGCATATCTTCTTTCTGCTTTAACAACTTACGTTTGTTTTTGTTGCTTGCTGACAAGTAGTTCATTTCTTTACTGTGTGTAGGTAAATCTTAACTTAGGTCTTAAAGAATATAAATAATTCATGAAACTATGTGAAGTATTCTTATTATATTTTTCTTTTAGTTTGTATAGCTTTCCCAACTAATTAATGCTAATTAGTAATACTAATTATTATTAGTAATACTAATGAATACTAATATTAGTAATAGTGATTAAATAAATGTATGAATAGCGACCTTTGAGTTTTTCTCCTTTCCTGCTTTGTAAAAAGAATATCTCCTCAAATTTGTGGGGTTTTGTTTGCTCAGTTGTACATTTATTCTTTCATTCAACATTTATTAAGTGTCTCATTTTCGATATGCTCTGTTTTGTGTTAGGTGTTGGAAGAACACTGTCCTCACTTTCTAGGTCATTTAGTCTGATAGGGAGGCCATCATTTTTTTATAAGACAGTAACTGTTATATTGTACGTGTGAGTTGAGGTACAACAGAGGCCACAAAAATGGTAATATTTAACATTTTTCAGGAAATGAAGTAGTTTTCAGGTCATCACTAAATGCCATTTACATGGTTCCTTGATGCGGAAAGAAACTTCGAGGTCTAACTAAAATATGAGTTAAAATATTCATTTTTATTATACAAATTATGGATGTTAATTGTTTCAGTATAGAGTTGAAATATAACATCATTTTAGTTGTTTTTAGGAGCTATTTCTCCTTTGGAATGGAATTGTGTTAATTTGTAAACTTGCATGTAGATAATTAATATTTTATATTACTCTGCAGAATCAAAGAATTCCATCGGACATGGTATTTCTTAGGACATCAGAAAAAGCAGGTATTTTTATTTTTATTGCTGATGATTGGTATTTTGGCAGTTTAATTTTCATTTTGAAAGATAAAAGTTAAATTTATTCTTGTAAGAATTTTTCTTTGAATGATAATCTATTGAATTCATTAATTTCTAAATCACATTTAATTGTTTATGTTTAAAACAATGATTTTACCGTGTAATATGTTGGTTTAAAAAATATCCTTTCCTATATCAAGTGAAAGTTTTCATTCGAATCCATTTTGATATCTAAATAGATGGTGATATTCCTCAAAACTTGATTGCTATTCTGCATTTGCACTTTTATTTCTTATTCAGCAAACATTTATTTAGCACTTACTTTATGCCAGGTACTACCTGTTGCTTAGAATACAAAAGGGAGTAAAGCCGAGTTGCTCTCTTCAAAGAGTTTATGATCTACTTATTTATGGAAGTACACACGTTGATGATTAGCAGTACTCTGATTGTATAGATAGTATAAATATTAAAAGGCATGTGGAGGGCTTTGCTGGTGGCGTAGTGGTTAAGAATCCTCCTGCCAATGCAGGGGACACGGGTTCGAGCCCTGGTGTGGGAAGAGCCCACATGCCGCGGAGCAACTGAGCCCGTGCGCCACAACTACTGAGCCTGTGCTCTGGAGCCCGCGAGCCACAACTACTGAGCCCGCGAGCCACAACTACTGAGCCCGCGTGCCACAACTGCTGAAGCCCGTGCGCCTAGAGCCCGTGCTTTGCAACAGGAGAAGCCACCACAATGAGAAGCCCACGCAGCACAACAAAGAGTAACCCCTGCTTGCCACACTAGAGAAAGCCCGCGCACAGCAATGAAGACCCAATGCTGCCAAAAATAAATAAACAAATAAATAAATAAGACATGTAGGGGTAATGGGAGGGAACAGACAATTTGCCTAGGTGAGTTGAAATGGGCTTCACAGAAAAATGATACTTATATGACCAGAGCTTTAAACAATAAGAAGAAGGTGCAAAAGGGGTAATGAGAAGGAAGCCTCATGTGGTCAAGGAAAAAAAATCCATTGGTTGGAAATCAGGAAACCTAAAATCTAGTCTGCTTTGACCAATTTCTAATTATATGACCTAGCCACGTGGTCATACATTTTCATCATCTCTAAAATGATGAGAGGTTTGTCAAGTAATATCCAAAGTTCCTTCTGCCTTATATTTCTGACTTTGTTGCATAAATGAGCAGTATTTTTATGGGAAGCTCAGCATATGTATTATTATTTGTAGCATGAAAACTCTAGAAAGGACGTGGTTAAAATTTAGAGTTGTTGATTTAGTTTTTTCTCCATTTACAAACAGTGGGGGGTTTTTTGTTGTTTTTTTGTATTTTTAAAAAAATTTATTTATTTGGCTGTGCCGGGTCTTATTTGCGGCGTGCGGGATCTTCATTGCCACATGCGAGGTCTTAGTTGTGGCACGCAGGATCTAATTCCCTGACCAGGGGTCGAACCCGGGCCCCCTGTGTTGGGAGCGAGGAGTCTTAATCACTGGACCACCAGCAAAGTCCCTAAACAGCGTTTCTTTAAAAGGACATTTTAAGTCATGAGAGAGAAGAAAAATGTTTTCTCTTTTCACCAACTGTAGTTATGATTACTTACATCGTAAGATGAGGCTGCCATTAACAGCAGAATTCAGTTATACCTAATAATCAAGTGACCTCTGTACACTTGATACCTTTACTTTATTGTGTGCTGTTTAATGTGTGGTTTTGTTTTTCCCATAGGGTGGAGACTGGAGAACTACTTTTCCAGTCCATCTCCCTTTCCTGTCCAGTTAGATGGGGCCATGCCCTGAGGTATGGCCGAAGGAGGGTGGCTGAAAGTCATGTGTACCACTTCCAGCCTCGGCTTTCCCTGTACTGGCTATGTGTCCATGACCAGGGTAACCTTGGAAGCTGCCTGTTGAAGATGGCAGAGCTTCCCTCAGTTTAGGTTCCTTAATGTCTGTGTGGAACAGACTCCCCTCCCATTCTGTCACCAAGTGGACTCTGTATGACAGAGAAGTATTATTAAGTACCAGAGTTGCAAGGTTTATCTTTTACAAATAGCTAGTGTTCCCTTAACACCTGCAGGGCTGTGTCAGGCAGTTAAAACTCTGCCTTTGCCGTCACTTGCTTGTACAGAGCCTCAGAGTCAGCCAGGTGTGAGAGATTCGGGCCTCTCGGGTTTTCAAGGGCATTGTGTGCAGCCCTGCACTGGCAGGTGGCCTTCTAGGCTCTCGGGAATACGATAGAGCTTTTGCTCCTTGTTATCTGATTTTTCTTTTAAATTTTTTTGGTCAGCTTGTTGTTTACCCCAGCTTTAACCACCACCCAAGGTAGCTGTGACATTAAACAACGGCCACTCTTTGTTTTTGACAAACATTCCAGGGAAAACACATTCTCAGTGAATGAACTGTGGGTTGAGTCAAATCCAGACAAGCTCTGCCTGGTCAGGTGGTTACAGTTGTCTGGGCGTGGGGCTTGGGGAGTCCTAGCCCTGGTTTCTTCCCCTCAGTGGCTACCAGACCATTGGTTTGCTCAGCTACTGTGGAGTTTGATGGGGGCAGGGTACTGGAAAAGGGACACGTCAAAACACCACACATCTCACTCATAGCTAGATTTAGCCGTGTTTCTTGAATAAATGCACCTGGGATTGTTGCAAGTCTTTGATTATTTTCCAGAGTTTTGAAAAAGTTGCTTTAGACAATTTTTGCTTATGTTGTCATTACAGTTATGGAGGAATGGGTTTTCAGAGATTTTTACACTGCCATCCCTACTTATTTATGATTTCTTTGTCTTTGTTTGTAAATGTATTCAGTATAATGAATAACAAACAGTTTGCATTTGGGAGATACTTCTTTTTTCTTTTTTGGCTGCACCACTCGGCATGCGGAATCTTAGTTCCCCGACCAGGGATCGAACCCGTGTGCCCTACACCGGAAGCACAGATTCTTTTTTTTTTTTTTTTTTTTTTTTTTTGCGGTACGCGGGCCTCTCACCGTTGTGGCCTCTCCCGTTGCGGAGCACAGGCTCCGGACGCGCAGGCTCAGCGGCCATGGCTCACGGGCCCAGCCGCTCCGCGGCATGTGGGATCTTCCCGGACCGGGGCGCGAAGCCGCGTCCCCTGCATCGGCAGGCGGACTCTCAACCACTGCGCCACCAGGGAAGCCTGGAAGCACGGATTCTTAACCACCGGACTGCCAGGGAAATCCCGGGAGATGCTTTTATGTTTAATTGCCCTTGTAGTGATCGTGGTAGGAATATATGTAAGGTTAAGAATATCATGCTCAATGTGGGAACGGCTGTAGGTCATTAACGTAGAGGAAGTAGAGTATACAGGCTATGTGAGGAGATAAAGTGTGAGCAAATCCATCTCTTCAAAGCTGGAAGGCTGTTAGAAATGGCCGTTTTTCAGAGGAGGAATCTGAGGGCTAGTAAATGTTTGCTGAAGTTTTAGAAATTGTTCTTCAGCCATCGTATCATTGTTATGACGTAATAAGATAGCAAAACATGAAGAGAATATTAGAGAATTAGGCAAGTGAGATACTCTCTGATGTGCCAACTACAGATAAATAACGTTATATCCAAATTGATTATGTTTTAAAAATGTTTTTTTTCCTCAAATTTTGCTTTGTATTCTATGTTGTAGGGACAGTTTCCCTCTGTAGGGTAATGGTATTTAATATTTTGGAGGTCATGGGTCTTTCTGAGAATCTTAAGAATTATCACTTTGTTCCTCAGAAAAATGTACATAATATACACGTATGCTAAATTTTTACTATTTAACATATTCCTGGAAGGTTATTAATGGCTCCAAGTTTAGGACCTTACTGTCATCTGTTTTAACCTGTGGTTCTATTATATTCCTCAGTTTTATGATTTTTTTCTGTCAAATTTAAATTGTTAAAACAATTACTGTTACTCTTATGGAGATACTAAAATGTCAGATTACTGTTTCATGATATTTTTCTTCTCTTTATAAAATGGACCAGACAGCTTCCCAGCTGTGTAAAATGTGTCATAACACTGCTTTCAATCAAGGATTCTTAGCTTTAGAAATGCGTGTGACTTTACCTAATTATTTAAGGTTTTAAATTAAAGCCTTGTTTTTAGACATACATGTTTAGAATTTTTTGTGTATCTGCTAACACTGTTAATATTACTTTATTATTTTTCAGTTTCAGTTCAGGAAACCCTGGTAATACACTGTCTGTTATAGTAAGAATCTCTAAACCCTAGCCAGTGTGAAAGTCTTAAATCTACACAGCGTGTGGAGTTTGGACAATAGCCACTGGGCGTTTGTCAGTACAGCTCAGTGAGTCTCTTCGCGGCATCATATTGACTGTGTATTAATACAGGGTATTCTGTTGGGCCGTCAGTTGATTGTTTAGAATGTAAATGAAGCTGTTGATGGATCTGGTGACTGATGGCTTAAATTCCAATTAATCAATTGCTTCATCAGTTTCTTAATTCAGATCAAATATCTCCTGAATGCACACAATTCTTTTAGTGGTATTAAAAGAAATTAATGCTTTAGAACTAATTTTCATCAATCTCTTATAAATGCCAATATCTTTTTCACTTGCCTCCTGAGTGATGGCATTATCGTTTAAGTGTTGGGGACATATTACAGTAGCTCGGCTGTCACTTGTTAGAGGGCGAGGGGCAGGTAAATGACGCTGTGCTTATCCACATCCTCTCTGTGGTGCTGTTCATCCTGCCGCCAGCTTAAAAATTTCATGCAGAGTCATTAAGTCATGTAAATGATTTAGAAACTAAGTTTAATGGCAAACGACCCGGTGTTATATATGCAAAGTCAATGTCTATTTTTCTTTTCTTGGGCACATACTGTAGCCTGTCTCTTTCAGACCTGTTGGATTTGTGAGCTGTTGCAGGCAGTCTGCTAATATTACACGGTAACTTATTACAACATATGACAGACTCATGTGCCCTGTCTCACAGTGTCCCATCAAGTACTTTATCACCACTTGATGCGGCTCTGCTAGGTGACATATACACGAGTTGATCTTCATTTGATTGTCATTAAACCTGTCCTTTGCTGTCAACTCTTGTCAATTATACCAAATAAAATCAAGTATTCATAAGAAGTCAGTAATAGGATATAAGCAGACCAATTTAATAATTCATTTTTACCAAGCCTTAACTGACATCAGTTGTAGCTAGTGCTTGCTGTGAAAAAATTACTAGATATACTTCGTGTAAGACAAGTCAAGTTGGCCATACTTCTGATTTTGCTGCAGTTCATTCCCTCTCTGTCTTTTTCTCTGTCTCTTTCTTTAAATCATATCAGTTACTGTGAGCCTAGTAATGTAATTGTACTTGAAGATAATTAATATGTCAGTTTCCTCTAAATCTTAAAAATAGTGTGTAATTATTTAACATGAGGCATACCCTTTTACTTTTAAGAATGGCAAGTATATTGTTTCCAGTGTTTAATAAGTTTATAGACATCTACATAAGGTATTAGTTTCACTTTTAGAAACACAAAATGTTTGAAATTTAAGAGACTGTAGATATTCTCACCTTTTCTTATTTTCTATGTTAGAAAGCAAACCTGGAGCAGAGCTGTTGGCATTGATGTCTCAAAGTTTGTGTCATACAGAATCTAGAATCCAGTCCCTTTTAAGTTGCTTTTATACTTTATAAAACACACACATACAGATATATATAACCATGCATACATTTAAGAGGAAAAAAAAATCAATCTTGAGTAAAAGGTTTAAGTGTAAAATAATGGGTACTGCAAATTTCCTAGTACTCCTTTTTAGTTGAAACCAGTTATTCTCCTTATCATAAATCTTTTTTTTTTTAATTTATTTATTTTTTAGTTTTTGTGGTAAGCGGGCCTCTC
This sequence comes from Phocoena sinus, assembly GCF_008692025.1. Lineage (NCBI taxonomy): Eukaryota > Metazoa > Chordata > Mammalia > Artiodactyla > Phocoenidae > Phocoena > Phocoena sinus. The sequence goes on along the minus strand of NC_045776.1, from coordinate 890,012 downwards.
ACTGTTGTGGCCTCTCCCGTTGCGGAGCACAGGCTCCGGACGCGCAGGCTCAGCGGCCATGGCTCACGGGCCCAGCCGCTCCGCGGCATGTGGGATCTTCCCGGACCGGGGCACGAACCCGTGTCCCCTGCATCGGCAGGCGGACTCTCAACCACTGCGCCACCAGGGAAGCCCCATAAATCTTTTGACAAATAATACGTAAGAAAATTTATTTACATAACTAGATATATTTTTCAAAGTGCATGAAATCAGATGAAGGTCTCATAGATATATCTTCAGCTGATAAAATAGGTGATTGAAAAATCTTTTCTTAGCTCTCTGTCTCATTATGTCTTACAGAAGTGACCTAACCTGTATGAATCTCCTAGTTTCATGTTGGCAACACTAATGCCTGTGCCATCGGTAGTTAAAAGGATTAAATGCACTTGGTTAAGGCATCAGTGGGGTGCATTTCAGATGCTGAATTGCTGGTGGCTGTAATTAGTTGAAAGTGCATTGGCTCCAAGAGAAAAAGTATTTGGTATTTACGCAGAATAAGAGAGCAAGGAAATGCTTACAGATGTGCAGGGGTCCATTTCTGCTAGGGGTGGATGTGGATTCGCACGGACCCATTTTAGTTGAGAACACTGTGCGAAAGGTGCACTGGACTGAGCTGTGTAAAGACGCGTTCTTACGTAGCTACCTTAGTTCGTTCCCCAAGTTGCAGAAATAATTGGCTAAGTAACTAATACGTTCCCGGCGTATACCATTCGCTGGCAGATTCTAATAGATTTTCCTCTAAATTTTACACCACCACTCCAAAGTAAGTCTTATTTTTTCCACTGTGCACATGAAAACCTTCATAAGGTGAAGTACCTGGACAGGGAGCTCAGTGAGTGGGTTATTAGGCAGTGCTCAGCCCAAGACTGGCTCTTCCCACTGCTACACCAGCTTTTAAGTTTTGAATTGCCTTCAGTACTGTTGACGTTTGGGGCCTGGTATTTATTTCTTTGTAGTGGTGGCTTGTCTCTGCACTGCAGGGTGTTGGGCAGTATTCTTGGCCTAGACTCCCCGGGTGCCAGGAGCACCCTTCCAGCCCCCACCCCCAGCGCCTGCTGTGAAACCCAAGTCTCCAGACGCTTCCTGGGGGCAAAATCGCCCCTGGTTGAAAATCACTAGAGGATTGTTTCATCGACGAAAATCCCTAAAATAAATCTTCAGTGTTCAGTTGTATATCTTTTGAAAGTAATTGTTTTAATATTCTTCAGAGATCTTTCTTGATAAAAACAGATTGATCCTGTGGAATTTTAGCCATGACCTACCCCAGCTCCATGTGAAGGAAGCTTCTGCCCTAGGCCAGTGCAGCCGAGAAGTCAGGGCCTCCATCTCCCTGCAGCTCCCAGGCAAAGGCCAGGGCCTCACCCTGGAGGGGTACCCACCCGTCTAATGCTTCTGTTTTGCTGTAGTGATCACTACTGAAAGCTGACCTGGCATATGGCAACCTCTTCCTCTGGGTAAAAGGGAAAAGGCCATGAGATAACTTGTTGATGAAATTAGCTGCTGAAGTGGAGAGGACATGCAGTGTGGGCTCTACTGCAGGACCACGTTTGCAGTCAGCCGTTCACCAGAGCAACACTGGTGCTGAACTGCGCTGATCAGTAGTATAATTCTACATGAAATTGATGGATAGGAGCAAACACTGATAGACAGGGGAAGGGGAGCTCGGAAATACAGATATGAGAAAAGTACAGTGGAAAGTAGTCTCCATTGCGGGTGTTCAAATATAAATTTAAATGTGAATTTCTGTAGTGCAGTTTCAGTTATTTGCAGTGTTCTTTTCCTGCAAAGAAAAAAGTTTGTATAATACGTTTGGTGTATATTTTCTGTGTTAATCTGAATATGTTTCTTAAAAAATTTTTTAAATTTTGTACATTTTTAAAAATTATATTTATTTTTATTTGTGGCTGTGTTGTGTCTTCATTGTTGCGTGCAGGCTTTCTCCAGTTGTGGCGAGAAGGGGCTACTCTTGGTTGCGGAGCACGGGCTTCTCATTGCGGTGGCTTCTCTTGTTGTGGAGCACGGGCTCTAGGAGTGCGGGCTTCAGTAGTTGTGGCACGTGGGCTCAGTAGTTGTGGCTCTCAGGCTCTAGAGCGCAGGCGCAGTAGTTGTGGCGCATGGGCTTAGTTGCTCCGCGGCATGTTGCTCCGTGGCATGTGGGATCTTCCCAGACCAGGGCTCGAACCCGTGTCCCCTGCATTGGCAGGCAGATTCTTAACCACTGCGCCACCAGGGAAGCCCTGTACTTTATTTTTTTAAGTTCACAAAAAAAAAGTGAGAAGGCAGTACAGAGATTTCCAGTACGCCCCATGCCCTCACACCTGCGTAGCTTCCCTCATCATCAGCATCCCCCACCAGATGATGCATTTGTTGCAGTTGATGGACTGACGCTGACACATCATCCTCACCCAAATTCCATAGTTTACATGAAAATTCACTCTTGGTGTAGTACATTCTATGGGTTTTGGCAAATGTATAATGACATCCATCCATCGTTATATATATCATACAGAGGATTTTCACTGTCCTAGAAATTTTCTGTGCTCTGCCTATTTACCTCTACCCCCAACTCCATCCTGGGCAGCCACAGATCTCTTTAGTGTCTCCGTGGTTTTTTTCTTTTCCGGAATGTCATGTAGTTGGAATCACATAGTATGCAGCCTTTTCAGATTGGTTTCTTTTACTTAGTGATAAACATTTAACGTTCCTTCTTATCTTTTCATTACTTGATAGCTCATTTCATTGTATTGCTGAATAATTCTCCATTGTCTGGATTTACCATAGTTGATCCATTCACCTACTGGAGGACATTTGGTTGCTTCCAAGTTTTGGCAGTTATGAATAAAGCTCGTATAAAATCTGCATGCAGGATTTTGTGTGGACATGAGTTCCCCAGCTCTTTTGGGTAAATGGCAAGGAGTGCAATCGCCGGATCGTATCGTAAGATTATGTTTAGCTTTGTAAGAAACCACCAAACTGTCTTCCGAAGTGGCTGCACCATTTTGCATCCCCACCAGCAATGATGAGAGTTCCTGTTGCTCCACATCCCCGCAAGCCTTGGTGTTGTCAGTGTTCTGGAGTTTGGCCATTCTCATAGGTATGGAGTGGTGTCTCGTTGTTTTACCTTACATTTCTCTGATGATGTGATGTGGAGCATATTTTCATATGCTTATTTGCCATCTCTGTATCTTCTTTGTTCTGGTTTGGCCCATGTTTTAACTGGATTGTTTTCTTATTGTTGAGTTTTAAGAGTTCTTTATATATTTTGGGTAACAGCCCTTTATCAGATGTGTCTTTTGCAAATATTTTCTCCCAGTCTGTGCCTTGTTTTCTAATTCTCTTGCTGATACGTTTGCAGAACAGAAGTTTTAAATTTTTTTTTTTTTTTTTTTTTTTTGCAGTACACGGGCCTCTTACTGTTGTGGCCTCTCCCGTTACGGAGCACAGGCTCCGGATGCGCAGGCTCAGTGGCCATGGCTCACGGGCCCAGCCGCTCTGCGGCATGTGGGATCTTCCCGGACCGGGGCACGAACCCGTGTCCCCTGCATCAGCAGGCGGACTCTCAACCACTGCGCCACCAGGGAAGCCCCAGAAGTTTTAAATTTTAATGAAGTCCAATTTATCAGTTTTTGCTTTTTTTTTTTTTTAATGGATCACGTCTTTGGTGTTGTATCTAAAAAGGCACCACTATACCCAAGGTCATCTAGGTTTTCTCCTAGGTTATCTTCTAGGACTGTTATAGTTTTGCATTTAAGTCTGTGATCTATTTTGAGTTAATTTTTTATGAAGGGTGTAGGTCTGTGACTAGATTCATTTCTTTTGTGTGTGGATGTCTGGTTGTTCCATCACTATTTGTTGAAAAGGCTATCTTTGCTCAATGGTACTGCCTTTGCTAGTTTGTCAAAGATTACTTGACTATATTTATGGAGTTCTATTTAAAGGTTCTCTATATTCTATTCCCTTCATCTATGTCTACTCTTTCACCAATACCACACTGTCTTGATTACTGTAGCATTATAGTAATTTTTTTCCAAGGTTGGTGAATGGTTTTACTTTTGAAGTGAATTTATTTTTTTTTTCTTTTTCACTGTGTTCAAACACACGTAACATAAAATTCACATAAGCCCCAGCCCTGGTGCCACCGTTCCACTTTCTATCTATGACTTGGACAATCTAAGACCCTCAGGTAACTGGACTCATGAGTGTTTGTCTTTCTGTGACTGGCTTGTTTCACTGAGTGTAATGTCCTAAAGGTTCATCCATGTTGTAGCATATTGTAAAATTTCTGTCCTTTTTCAGTCTGAATAATACTTCATTGTATGTATATACAACATTTTCCTTATCTATTCATCCATCAGTGGACACTTGGGTTACTTCCATGTCTTATTTATTGTGAATAATACTGCTATGAACATGAGTGCACAAATGTCTCTTTCAGACCTTGCTTTCAGTTCTTTTGGGCCTATACCCAGAAGTGGGATTGCTAGGTCATATGGTAATTCTTTAAAAAACTTTTTTAGAAACTGCTGTACTGTTTTGCATTGAATATCTTCTTCCATCCTTTCACTTCCAGCTTCTTTGTATCTTTGTAAGTGAGTCTCTTGCAGACAGCATGTGCTTGGATCGCGCCTTTGTCCATTCTGCCAGTCTCTGTCTTTGGTAGGAGTCTGATGAATATTTACCTATTTACGTTTAAAGTCATTGCTGATAAGCAGCAACTTCTTTCATTGTGCAGTTTGTTTTCCTTATGCCTTATAGCTTTTTTTTTTTTTTCCTTCATTTCCTACATTACTGTCTTTTCTGGTTGATATTTCGTAGTAAAATATTTAAATTCCTTTCTCATTCCCTTTTGTGTATATTCGGAACTCTGCTCCTTTATAGTTCTATCCCCATCCTTTCAGGTGTTGATGTCACAGAATTACATCTTCATACACTGTGTTCCCAAGACATAAACTAATAATTATTTTAAATGCATTAACCTCTTAAATTATGTAGAAAACAAGATTAGAAGTTACAAACCAAGTTACAGTAATTCTGGCTTTTAGACTAATACTTTCTTTAAATTTATTAATCTCTTAAATCGTGTAGAAAAAGTGCAGTTCAGACTATTCTTACAATAATACTAGCTTTTATAATTGCCATGCATTAATAACCTTTACTGAGATCTTTATTTCTCCACACAGCTTCACGTTACTGTCTACTGGCCTTTCATTTCACCTACCAGACTGCCTTGAGCACTTGCAGGGCAGGTCTAGTGGTCACCAGCTTCCTCAGCTTTTGTTTACTTGAGAATGTCTTGATTTCTCCCTCACATTCAAAGGGCAGTTTTGCTGGATTGAAGATATTTGGTTGCAGTTTTTTTCTTTTAGCACTTGGAGTTGATTGGTTCACTGCCTTCTGGCTTCCATGGAAATGCCATCTCTTTCTGATGAGCAATCTGGTGGTTATCTTACTGAGGATCCCTTGTATATGATGATTCTCTTTTCTCTTGCAGTTTTCAAGATTCTCTTTGTCTTTGAAAGTTTGATTATAATGTGTCTTGGTGTGGGTCTGTTTGAGTTCATATTACGGGCATGGTTTCCTGGTACATGTAAAAGTTATGTTTACACTATACTTCAGTCTATTAAGTGTGCAGTAACATTATGTCTAAAAAAGAAGTACAACCTTAATTAAAAAATACAAAACAAAAAGTTTTGTCTTTGTAGTAACAATTTTACTACAATAGTAAAATCAAAGAACAATGATCACAGATCATCATAACAAATATAACAATAGTAAAAAGTTTGAAATATTACAAGAATTACCAAAATGTGACAAAGAGATGCAAATAGAGCAAATGCTCTTGGCAAAAATGGCCCTGATAGACTTGCTGGATGCAGGGTTGCCACACACTTCCAATCTGTGAAAGAACATAGCATCTGCAAAGTGCAACAAAAGAACGTATCTCTGTGCTTGGATTTTGTTGGGGTCCTTGGGAGTTTATATTCATGTCTTTCATCAAATCTGGGAAGTTTTCAGCCATTATTCAGATATTCTCTCTGTTCCTTCTTCTCTGTCTTGTCCTTCTGGGCCTCCCACAGTGCATATGTTGGTCCACGTGACAGTGTCCTGTGGGTCCATTTGTCTCTGTTCACTTTTTTCCCATCTTTTTCCTTCTGTTCCTCAGGTTGGATCACTTCCATTGTCCTATCTTCAGGTTTGCTCATTCTTTGCTATGCCTGCTCAAATCTGCCTTTGACTCCCTCTAGTGAAATTTTCATTGCCCTTGAATTTCTTTTTGGGTTTTCTCTCTCTTTATCGATATCTCCATTGTGTTCATACATTGTTTTCTTGACTTTCTCCACATCTTTCTTTAGTTCTTTGAGCATCTTTTTAGACAGTTGCTTTAAAGTCTTTGTTTAGTAGAACTACCATCAGGTCTTTTTTTGAGGACAGTCTCTGTTGATTAAGTTTTTTCCATTAAGTTGGCCATACTCTCCTGTTTTTGGTTGTTTTTTTTTTTTTTTTTTTTTTGAACACTGGACACTTCTAATAATGTGGTAACTCTGGAGATTGTCCCCCAGTGGTGGGACAGCTGGAGACTCTATAATAATAGTAATGGCATTGGAGTGAAACTCCTCAAGTACTGGAGCTCATTCAGCACACACAAACACACACACACATGCACGCACGCACACACACATGCCTAATTGGTCTCCTTCTGAGGATGGCAGGGTACTGGTTCATTGCCTTGAAATGTGAGTAGATAACAACAGGAGTCAGTGCTTTTTTTTTTTTTTTTTTTTTTTTTTTTTTATGCGTTACGCGGGCCTCTCACTGTTGTGGCCTCTCCCGTTGCGGAGGACAGGCTCCGGACGCGCAGGCCCAGCGGCCATGGCTCACGGGCCCAGCCGCTCCGCGGCATGTGGGATCCTCCCAGACCGGGGCACGAACCCGTGTCCCCTGCATCGGCAGGCGGACTCTCAACCACTGCGCCACCAGGGAAGCCCCTCAGTGCTTTCTTATAGGAACTTTCCCACCAGGTGAGCCAACCGGATCCAAAGAGCAGAGGCCTCTCCTTTTACATTTTACTCCAGGTAAAAGGTGAAAAAGAAGGATAGACTACTGCCTTCTGCACCCTCTGGTGCAGTAACGGGTGCCTCTAGTGGGCATTAAGCATGAAGGGCTGTTGGCATCAGAGAAGAGCAGGCCATTGTACCTCTGGACGGAAGCAGGGCAGCATTGCTGAGGGTCAGTGGAGTCTGAGCTGGGCTCTGTGTGCAGGAGCCAGCATCGTAGGACCCGCAGAGGGAAGGGGAGCAGGCTGGCCTGGACCCTGAGTGTTCAGTCAGCAACACGCAGAACCAGCCTTTCAGCAGACAAATTGGAAGGAGGGGTGGGAGGGCCTGGGGTGAAAAGTGACTTTACAGACGTTCCCAGAGTGGGCTCTGCAGTGGTGCTAAGGAGGTGCATGTGCACGGGGACATACAGCTGACCGTCCTGCTGCTTTACAAGCAGGGAAGGGGCTGCGGTGGGGTCGGGGCACATGCAGCGTCTCCTAAGGGGTCTCACAGTTGTGCACAACATCTTTATCTTGTAGTAATTTGTAAGGTGTACATATGCTTGTGGGGCTTTCTACAACTATTTTATTTCACAGTTAAATTTTTGAAAAACCTCAAAAGTCACTTGAATTCATGATGTGGTTACACTGCTAATTTGTTACTTTGTTTTATCTGATTCCTTCTATATTTTCGGGGTCACTTTTTTAAACTTTGATGTGATTTGGCTTTTTAATTATGTGAATCATGAATGATCTCAGAGTGAACAGTGTAACATAGGATGCACTCCCAAAGGTGTTGCTTCTGGTCCGTCCCTCCCCTTTCCCCTTCCTTCCTGTGAGTAGTGTCCCTCCCTGCACACGCGCATACAGACACACACACTCACGCTTTCCCCACCTTGTTCTCCAGTAGCTGGTGTTCCTTTGTTCCCAGTGTTGTGTACCTGACTTTTTTCATTAGATGGTATATATCCTAGTGAGATTTCTCAGTAGAAATGGAGGCCTTTCTCATCTCTTTTTCCTTTCTGTTTCTTTTTCCTTCCTTCCTTTCTTTGCTTTTTTTTTTTCACTGCTGCATGTGCTCCCTTGGATTCAGCTGATTCCCTGATTTTGTGTTCCCACTCCTTTGGTTATGGTTAATAATGTTGCACAGTTGCCCTGTATGTATGTGTTTTGTGCTTTGCTGTTGTGAAAGAGGATACGTTATAAGAAATGGTGTGACAGCATGGGCAAAGAGTAAATGGACTTTTGTAATTTAATATTTTTTATGTTTAAAATTGGATGGGGTTGTGAGTATGACAGTAGCTCTTTTCAGGCTTTAACATTTTAGCTGTGCTTTTATTATTGAGCATATGTTTTATAGTGGTACATATATTTTATTAGCAAAGTTATATCACACACTCTTGGGTATTTTTGTATATTTACTTATTGTATTATTATCAAAACATAAGCTAAAGGTAGAAATGATCAATGTAGTCTTTCTAAAATAAAGTAAACCTTTATTACTAGTAAACCTTAATAGTCTAGAACACCAACTAGGAGACAAGTGAATAAACAATGACTTCTATCTTTTCAGCAGACTCATTTTGTGAGTCAAATAAATAGTACTTTTAAGGATTTTTGTTAATGGGAATCTGTAGATATATCATTTCTGTATCCCACTGTGCTGTGAATTGTGGCTTTAAAGTACCTGTAACTTAGGAGTTTTTCTTCTCTTATTCCAAGGTTCATGTTTTATTCGAACTGATCAACTCGATGGTGAAACTGACTGGAAGCTGAAAGTGGCGGTGAGCTGCACGCAGAGGCTGCCGGCTCTGGGGGTGAGTGTTGCTGTCATTATTCCATCATTTACTGTAGTGGCCATTTCTGTGCAGTAGATACAGTTCTGTTTATACCAACTTAATTAATGTGTTGATAATGTTTTAAAATAATTTCTTCGTTACTAAGTTCATTGAAAATTATGCCCACGTAATTTCTCTGGTGTCTTAGCACATAACCTTTTTGAGGTATGGTTTTAAATGTTCCTTTTGGCTTGACTCTTAGGTTTTCTTTCTTTTCTTTCTCTTTCCTTTTTGTTTCTATTTTTAAAACCCCCCTCATGTGAGTAATCTTTGAAATCGAGAACTCTTGGTGGGGTTAGCTACATCCATTTTTGGTAACTGACTGACTCCCAGGAGGCTTTTCAGATACTGCTTTGGCAGAACTCGCGTGGGCTTAGCCCAGCCTTGGACACCAGCCTGTCCACTTCAGCTTTTCCCTTTGAAGGTGGAGGGGAAGTGAATTGTTCCTTCCTAGGGAGGGGGAATTGAAGTGTTCCTGTGTGTCTCGGCAGACTGAGAAGGGGAAAGACACCTTTGGACTTCTTGCTTGGCCTTTGCTGCCTGGGGAACAGGCAAGAGGTGGGACCAGAGGGCACAGTACTTACGGATCTCAGTGTTTTTAGTGATCTCTGAAACAGATCTCATGAGTGCTCAGAACCTCCTAAACTGCTATACATTTTTTTTTTTTAAATCAAAATCATGGTTGTGGTCATTTTGTGTTTGTTTTGTGTTATACGTATGATTTATCTGAATGAGAGAAGCTTTATCTTACATGATTTGCTGATATTCACTGGAGAGTAAAGAAAGATTGAGGGTCTTCAGAATGACCTTGGACCCAAGCAGTTGTTGGTTAAGGGAAAGGAAATTGAATCCTCTGGATTTGGTCACTTTCCTTAGATGGGTTGGATTTGATAGGAATAGCTACTGCACATAGCTTACAGTTAATTACTGTGGATAGCAGGAACCTTCCTTATTGTAAGTATTGCACTTTTTGGAAACTAAATCTGTTTGGCATGTATAAGGCTTGGCAGTATTTTGTTTCTTTAGGTATCTTCCATTGCCTGTACTTAGGTAGTACCGAGGTTGAAATTCATTCCTTGCTTAGAGTTTGTTGGTTTCTTGGAGCTGTGGGTTCCTGGTTTTCTTCTCTTTTCCGTCCTCCTTTCTGCGCAGACCCCTGTCTCTGGGACACGAGCGACAAGTGTGTTAGACTTGCTGTTCCTGCAGATGTCGAGCTTCTGCTGCTCTCTTCTCAGTCTTGTTCTCTTTCTGTGACTCAATTTTGACAGTTTCGGCTGCTCTGTCTTTTTTTTTTTTAGTTGCACAGCTTTTGGGATTTTAGTTCCCTGACCAGGGATTGAACCCGGGCCCTCAGCAGTGAGAGCACGGAGTCCTAACCACTGGAGCATCAGGGAATTCTCATTTTGCTATGTCTTTAGATTCACTAAGTTTATCTTGTGCAGTGTCTAGTCTTCTGTTAAGACCACCCAGCTAATTTTTTTATTCCAAATCTTGTATTTTTAATCTCTGGAACCAGGTTCCACCTGGTCACCCATTTTTGTTATTGTTTGAATACTTTTCTTCCCTAATATGTTCATAGTTTCATTTAAATCTTTCAGCAGTTTACAACACTTATTGTTTGTCTGTTAATGCCATTGTCTCTTATTTTGGGCATGTTTCTTCTTAAAAAAATGTTCTCCTTGTTACAGGTCGCACTTTCCTGCTTCCTTGCACAGCTGGTAATTTTTAGTTGGATGCTGGATATTGTAAATACTATATTTTTTTCTTCCTTCAAAATCTATTGATCTTGATTTTCTTAGTTCAGTAACTTGTGGATAAACTTGATCTTTCCAAGAGTTGTTCTTAAACTTTGTTGGGGTGGCCATGGCTCACGGGCCCAGCCGCTCCGCGGCATGTGGGATCTTCCCAGACCGGGGCTCGAGCCCGTGTCCCCTGCATCGGCAGGCGGACTCTCAACCACTGCGCCACCAGGGAAGCCCCTGTTATATGTTTTTAAAGAGGTCTTTATATATAATTTGCTAATCATCTTTCATTCATTTGTTTTAATCTCTTCTAAATATTTTCATTTATAGTTTCTGTTGTCCGTATAAAAGTTTAGCATCCTTATATAAGGTGACCTAACAGTAATTTTATAATAGTCTTTAAAATAGTTACTTATGTAATGTGATAGAAGTGCTAATTATTACTATGGTGATGATCATATTACAATACGTAAATGTATCAAACTGACTTGTACACCTTAAATTTACACAATGTTATATGTCAAGTATATTTCAATAAAAATATTTTTTAAAAAATAAATAGTTACTGCTTTTGGTTTTATGCTTAGACCATTTCTACTCCATGACTATGTTTTAAATGGTTACTTTAAAATCACTCCTCCTTTACACGTGAACTCTCCAGTCCAGCTAGCATTTGTTTGGAGTCGAGCTCTGCGTAGGAAATCAAACGTAAAACAACCTGCTGGCTGGTCGTAGCAGTACCGTTTGCTGAATAGCTCACTGTTTTAGCACAATTATAAAATTGCCCTGGGAGGTTCCAGTTTTAAACTCTCGCCCTTAGTGTATGAGTGTGCAGGGTTCTCCAAACCTTTGCCGAGTGAGTACGTGTCGCAAACCTATTCCCCCAGCCTGTTTCCTGACTTTTCGCTTTAAAATACCTTTTGCCGTATAACTTTGTTTAGGTAAATATTAAAATTAACTTTTGTTTAGGTAAATATTTATACGTTTTCCTTTTTGTTTGTGGATTTTGTGTTGTGCCAGAAGGCTGTTCTCCCACAGTGTTCATTTATCATCTTAACCGCTGCCAGTGTCCCTTGTTACTGGAGCCTGCAGCCAGGCCGCAGTTTTCTCTGCCCAGGCTCCTCCTCTCTGCTCTCTCCAGCCTCACTCGGACTCCCAGCGTTTTCTGTGTGCTCTTCCTTCTTTCGCGTGGTGAGATAAAGCCGTGCCGTCGCCTTGTCCCTGAAGACACCCAGCTTGCAGTTCTCACGCTACTTGTTAGAATGTTTAGTTTTCATCCTGAGACAGTCGTGGAGCCTGTTGACTTTCTAACGTGCTTTGAGCCCATTGCTGGGCTCCCGCTGCTCTTGTGTGCTTGCCTTTTTCCTCCTCTGTGTGCTTTCTCGTTTTTCTAGTGCGCGTCCTCAAGTGGTCTCTCCAGGATTGAAGGGGGAGCAAAGGTCACGAACCCCAAGTGACTGGAGGGTTTCTGTTTGCCATCAGGCTTGGAGGCCACACCTCGGAGTCTGTCCCTCTGCACCTCACTTCCAGCAGTCACAGGTGCTCCAGGGCACACTGGGAAGCAGTTGCACAGAAAAATCCTTTGTAGCAGATTTAATTCGCCGAGAGTGTTAGAAAAGAAGTGCATTGTTAAGATACTGTATTAGAATTTTTCTGAAAGAAAAGCCAAACAACTAGTATGTGGTATGTGATGGCATTACCTGGATTCCAGGAGAGTGGGTCAGCTGTGACAGAGGCTAGTGTCGGGGAGGGGCGTGCAGAGGACTGCTAGAAATGCCCACCCCTTGGTCGTGTCGTCAGTGCGTGCTTGTATTCAAATGCAGAAAATTGTACACTTTAAGCATGCATAATTTATTGCTTGTAAACGATATCTTAAGAAGGTATTTAAAATTCCACTATGATGTTATCTATATTTTTGAATATTCCCTTTGCCGTGATCACAGGAGGTACATTTTATTGTATTCAGTGTTATAAGGATGGTCTCCTCATTTTTATTAGGAATGTAGATGTGTATAAATTGCAAACTACTTAGAAAGGCAGAGTACGCAGCTCATACACTGCTACTTCTAGGGTTTTGTGGTTGATACACTTTGATAAAGAGTGTGTTAAGCATTTGGGTGAAGTAACTGGAAAATGAAAACGTTTTCAGTTTTGATATTATCATAAAACCAAAAGGCAATATATTTTAGAAAAAAGGAAATTTAGCTGAATTTGTGATTCATCCATCAATTTATTTATAAAATTTATTTGTTTACTTTTGGCTGCCTTGGGTCTTCTTTGCTGCGCGTGGGCTTTCTCTAGTTGCGGCACGCGGGGGCTACTCTTTGTCGTGGTGCGCGGTCTTCTCATTGCGGTGGCTTCTCTTGTTGCAGAGCACAGGCTCTAGGCGTGCAGGCTTCAGTAGTTGTGGCACGCAGGCTCAGTAATTGTGGCTCGAGGGCTCTAGAGTGCAGACTCAGTAGTTGTGGCACACGGGCTTAGTTGCTCTGCGGCATGTGGGATCTTCCTGGACCAGGGCTTGAACCCGTGTCCCCCGCATTGGCAGGTGGATTCTCAACCACTGTGCCACCAGGGAAGCCCCATCCATCAATTTAAATTTGTAGCTTCATATAATTTGACATATTAGCTATAGACGTTTTTTCATAGGAAAGAAAGCTCTAATTTCATTATGGACATAGACAAGGCAATTTGGTTTTTCATCAAATAGCTTACGCTGTCCATAACTGTCACTCATTTTGACTTTTCTGTCTCTAAGGTGATGGATCTGGGGAGTGTTTGGTGACATTCGCTGTTTGTCGCATCAGTGGAGCATTGTGTCCACAGTGACACCAAGAATGATTAAACCTACAATCCTTAGAGCTCTTTTTAAAGAACTGAGGACGCCACCAAGAATAAGCTCTCGAATTCCGTTGTGTCCAGAGCACCTAGTGTGATCAGAGAGTTGAAATTTAGTTGGAGCGGTGCTGCCGATCCAAACCTGTGACGGCAGGTCCGGCTTCTTGCTGTCGCGGACATGGAGACGTGTGGGAATGTGTTTCTGCTCTTGTGATCAGGCAAATTTATTAACGACAGTGAAGGCACAGTAATTTTCAATAAATCACGACTCGCTGATGTATTTCAAAAGATCCATATAGGAGTAAACAATACCATTTGTATTTAATTAGTTTTATTGAACGAAAGGCAATTTTATTGGTAATGAACCACATGTTATGATTAAAGATGTATTTTAATGACCTTTAAGTAATGCGAACAAATGTTGCCCTTGACCTAATAGCAGAGGCTTTCCTACATTATTGAAAGCTTCAGAATGATTTTTAAATTATCATGAAAAGCTTCGAATGACATTCTCATTATTGTGCCATCATTCAGTCATTTGATGTCTAACGTACTAGATGAAATGCCTTCCTCTAAATGTTCATGTGCATGTGGAAGTGCGGGGGTTGTTGCCAGGCGGTTCTTTATTTCCATGTATCAAAAGGCAGTCTGTTATAGGAGAACTTCATTTTTTGAAAATGACTGTGACGGTGTAGGACTTAAATGACGAGTGATCCTCCAGCTTGCCTTGTGCCAGGAGTCGGTTGGCTGTCTTTCCACAAGTCTAAAATTATTACGCAATGCATTTCTTCTTGTGTAAACTAGCCTGGCTTAATTAACTTGAACATAAATTTTTATTAGTTAACGTATAATCTAAGCTGCGATAGCAGACCCACTGTGGTGAGCTGGTGTGTTCACCCTTCATCCAGTGAAGCCTCTCTAACCTGCATGTATTTTGCAGGCCCACCTGAAGGCATGTGAATGAGCTTCCCCAAGTTTAACGAGCTCTCAGAGAACTCTCACGGCAGGATGGGAGTGAGCTGTCCCTCTGCCCCACTGGCATTGTCAGCTGGCAGGTGCTGTCCTCAGCCCCAGGGGTCTGTGTGGCAGTTGCTGTGTAGGCAGTGGCCTCCCTTGCAGCCTGGAGCCATGGCTCCCCTGCTGCGTCTGGAACTCAATAGTGGCCGTGGTGTTTTCGGCAGAGGATCATTCTGAGAGTGATGTTTGGAGGTTCAGTCATGAGCTCAAACCTTCCTAAGGCTCTGGAAGCACTGCATTCCATGTGTTAAGTCCCTTTCTGCTCTGAGATCTAGAGTGATACATCCCAGATCCAGAGAGACGTTTCTTCTCCCTCACCTAACAGCCCAGAGGTGGGTGGTCCCAGCTGAGCGCGCAGCTCTGTCGTCCGCAGTCAGTGACCTTCAGCCGCGTCCCAGTGTCTGCTCCCCTGCAGCCTGGCCAGCGGGAGCGGAGGGCACGGGGATGGGGCAGCGGCCTCGTCACCCTTCTGCCTCCAGGTGAGCGGTGTGGGGAGGGCTGGCTGTGACCGTGCTGAGGGGGAGCCACGCGTCCACGCAAGTTCCGTCTTAAAACGGCGACGGGAAGAATGGTGGAGAGTGGTCTCTGTCATCATTCCTTCATTTTGTTTTCCATCGAGTTTCTTTGATTACTTCCTACTCTTCTTACTGGGTGGTGTACGCTTACGCTTCTCCGTTGGTTCTCCTGGAGGATTTTACTGCCCTCAGAGCAGGCTGCTCCGTTTAGAACTGTTGTTACGATTACCATTTTTATTAGAATCAGTTATTTCCCACTTGTTCTCCAAGGAGCTTGAAGTAACATGAAAGTCTGTATGTCCCTCACCTACGTTAGAGTAGGAAATAAATGAAATGTAAACTGCCAAGTCGTCCGTATGTCTTCTAGGAAGGAGAGAAGCCATATTAGTTGTAGAGTGTTGCCTGTTCTCTGTTGAAGAATGTTTTCTTGAAGGGATGGAGCTTTCCAGACAGCCCATCAGGCGGGGCTCCCCTGGAGAGGAGCTCTCCTGGGGAAGAGCCCACAGCCAGCTGCCCCTCCTGAGAGCCGGTGGGCGGCCGGGAAGGCAAGACCCGTGTCAGCCGAGCCCTGAGCCTCTGTGAATGCGGGGCGGCAGGAGCAGAGGGAATGAAGACGGGTCTCGAGGTCGCTGTAAGAAATCTGGGAGGACATTAAGTCCAGACAGGAGCTGTGAGAAAAGATCAAGAGCAGAGTAAGACCTCTTGGAAAGACACGTGATGGCAGAGGTCCATCGAGTATCAGGACAGGAACGTGGCTCAACAGGGGAAGCAGAGTGGCACTTCCGGGTCTAGCTTGGTCCTCAGCACCACCTGTCCTCCTCCTCTGCGTGTTGTTAACTGTCCCGAGGTAAGATTGGCATCCAAGAAATTGCCCAGAATTAAACTGTGCACTTCGCTACACCAGTGAAACCATCACCACAGACAAGATAGGGAAACCCCTGCCACTGCCAGCCTGTCATCCTTTGTGTGTGTGGGGGTCAGCTGCGGTTCCTCTTTTCGATAGCAGTGCTTTCCCACTTTTCCACTCTCCTGTAATTTCTGATCCACCCGCCTTTCATCAGATGATCTTACCTTGCAGAGAAAAAGCATTATATCAAATGGAAATCCCCTCCATTTCCCACCGTCCCGGCACCTCACCCCCCTACCTGCTGGTGCAGCGAAGCCGTGTCCCCTCTCCTGTCTGAAGGGAAGTCTTCCACCGCCTTTGCTTCCCCCTGCTTTCTCGAGACCTCCACCTGCCGGTTACTCTCTGCCTTGCCTTCTCCTAGCCTCTCCCTCTGCCGACCCCTTTTTCTTAGCCCTCAGGCCTTCAGCCAACTCTAGTGTCTCAGGTGTGGCTTCCTCAGGGTTAGGTTACTTGAATATATTTAGAAAGCTGACTTGCTTTGTTCATTGGCTTTTCAGCTACTCTACCTCTTTGCATGTCTTTACTACTTGCTAGAGATGGCAATATGCATTTAACTAAAAGTGTATCTTGAAAACTTAACATTGTATCACTTCACATTAAATTAAGAACCTTGTAATTGAATAGATCCATTTACCCCACTCATTTTTGACGCTGAAGCACATTGCACATTTTTTGTGTGCATATATATTTGTATGCATTTATATACTTTTTGTATATGCAGTGTATCTATGTATATCATAAACTGTTCTGTTTTATCTGTATCTTAAAGAAGTAAAGTGAAAAGACAGGATTTTTGTTTTTCTTTTGATATTAACCATGTTTGTTCCTTACCATTCCTTCCTAAAGATCTGAGTTTCTACTGGATATCATTTCCCTTCAGCCTAAAGAACTTCTGTTAGCATTTCTTGTAGTGTATGTCTGCTAGCAGTGAATTCGCATTTTCATTTATCCGAAAATATCTTAGTTTCACCTGTCCTGTTTTTGTGAAGTATATTTTTGCTGAATATTGAAATCAGGGTCGACCAGTTTTTTCTCCCCACAGCACTTTAAATGTTTTGTTCCATTGTGTTCTGCTTTCATTATTTGTGATGAAAAATCAGTGTTATTTTGCTAGTTTTTGCCTGCATGTAATGTGTCATTTTTCTCCAGGTATTTTTGAGATTTTTCTCTATCTTTGGTCTCTTATTATGCTGTGACTTTGATTGTTTAAAATTTTACTCATCTGTCTAGGGTTCGCTGGGCTTCCTGAATCTGCACATTTATGGCTGTCAGCCAGTTTGGCGTATTTTCAGTCATTGTTTCTTCAAATACCTTTTCTTCCTCATTCTCTCTGTGTGCTGCTTCCGGGAACCCAACTGCAAACAAACTCCTGCTGTTCTCTCAGGGACACTGTGGCCATGCTCACTTTCAAGATCTCTCTCCTCTGTGTTCTTGGGATTCATCATCTCTTGACCTGCCTTCAAGTTCACAGACTCTGTTCTCCAGTCTGCTGTTAAGCCATCTAATGAATTTATCTCAGACGTAGTTTTTTCAATTATAGAATTTCCAGTTGGTTCTTTTTTTGTATACGTGTTTTCTTTTTCTCTGCTGTGGTTTCCTGTTTGTTTATTAGGAGAATGTTTTCCTTTAAAAATTTGAGATGTTCTAGTAACTGCTTTGAAATTCTCATCTCTTAATTCTGATGTCTAGTCATCTCAGAATTAGTCTTCTTTGATTGGACTCTACTTGAATGTGGATCCTGTGTTCTCATTTCCTCCTGTGTCTGGTTTTAATTGGATCTTCAACATTACTGATGCATTGTAGAGACTCTGGATTCTCTGATGTTCTTCTGAAGAGCATTGGGGGTTTTGTTTGGTTTTGTTTTGACTGGTGGTAACTGACTGAAGTCAGACTGCCAGCTCCATCTTCCCTTCTGTGAGGAGCCGCGGAGGTCTTTGTTCCTTTCTTCTGGCTGAGCCGGACTGCCTGAAACCTGCCTGCACGAGCGGCTTGGGCTGAGCATCAGAGCGGGCACAGCACTGCGGCCCCCTGAGGCCTCCCACTCCTCTCGCGCATCAGCGTCTGTGGTCTGACCTTTGTTCTTCATGTCCGGAAGGCTGTGTTTTCTAAGTGTTAGCAGCCATGAGGCAAACCCAAAACAAAACAGGAAACAAACGAAACGTATAAAAATGGCAAACTGTCTATGACGGGGGATCCTCCAGACGCCCCCAGTTTTGATGATTCTCTCGGAGGGCTCCCAGGGCTCAGCGTCTTGTCCTCCTCGTGGCCACGAGTGGTTACAGTGAAAGGGCTCAGAGCAGTCAGCACAGAGAACAGGCACAGGGCGACATCGCAGGAAAGCAGGCAAGAGCTTCCAGACTCCCCTCCCAGGGGACCCACACAGGACACGCTGAGGTCCCCACCATAATGTGGGAACACGTGGGAAGTAGTTTCTACCAGGGAAGCTCATTAGAGACTCACAGGGCCTTTACTGGGGGCTGGGCCTGGAGGCACCCTCTGCCTGGGATGTACCACATGCCAGACGCACCCCCCCCCATATCCCCCGCCCCCCGCAAGAAGGAAAGTGGGTGTTCGGCATGAGCCGTGTTGCTTGAATAACTGGTTTAGGCACACTCTTATCTGGGAAGGGTGGCAGCTCTCCTGGGATCCACATTCCCAGACCCCAGCCAAGGGCCAGCCTTGCAAGCAGGGCTTTCTCAGGCCTGCTGTGTTAAACTTGCTGCACAGCCCACTCGCTTGGCCGGAGCGTATTTGCAGCAAAAGTATACGCAGCATTGTTATCCTTAGACCCGGCGCAGCTGGGTGAGACCAGCCCGCATTCTTGGTGTCGGTGAGCCCTTCGGGAGGGTTGAAGCAGTGCCCGTGCACCGTCACCGAGGAGCCCGAGCTGTCAGGTGTGCCCAGCGGCCCCTTTGGGTTTCAGGCGCCAGCCTCTGGCAGAAGCGGTCAGGGCAGTGCAGGTTTCCTCAGCGGGAGGGGAACCTGTGGACGCCTGTGGGAGGCTCGGCTGATCTTGTCCTCCCTCTGCTCCTCCCCAGGGTCAGGGCTGTGTTCCTTCTGTCATCACAGGATCCTCGTGCACCAGGCGGCAATCCTAACTCTGTCTCTTCAGACATCCCTTCCTCCCCAGGCCTTGCAGCTGGAAGGGTTTTAGGCAAGAAACAAAGTATTTTTTGCAGGAAAATATTTTCCTATAACTTAACCGGGAAGACACACCATGTTCAGGATTTGGTCAAGAAGAACGCTGAATCCTCAGACTTTTTCAGATGGCTCTCCATAGCTCCCCACCCCTTCCATCCTGAGCGTTAATCTTGGGCGTGGCCCAGGACAGGTCACCCCCTTGCTGGGACAGCGCTCTTAGTAATCAGACCGCAACGTTAGGTGTGAGTCTCAGGAGGTGGGGCAGGCTTGCGGGCCGCGGGGCTGCCTCGGTGCCCTGTGTCTTATAAGCGTTGCCGGCTGCTGCTGACACAACCTGCCAGGGGGCAGCAGTTGTCCATTGGAGTCGGGAGAGTCCGCACACCTCTGTTGGCCTTAAAAACTGTTCCTTTGAGTTCTCTTCCATCCTCTTCCGTAGCGTTGGCAACAAAACATAAGAAAACCGTCACTTTTGGTAAATAAGATATGAAAAGTATTAATTGGTAATTGGAAAATTTCCAAGTCATTTTGCTTAATTATTATGGAATTAATTCAGATATTCTGTTTTCCAGGACCTTTTTTCTATCAATGCTTATGTTTATGCTCAGAAACCACAACTGGATATTCATAGTTTTGAAGGCACATTTACCAGGGTAAGTTAAGTCTTTTGTTAAACACAAATATATTCACTGATATATTCATTGTGTAAGTTAAAAGTAGCAAACATTTATTTTGAAAAAGTAATTAAATCAATAATCAATTCAAACAAGTTCTGAACTAAAAAGTGAAGACCTAGAGAATGTTTCAAGTTCTTAAATTTTCCTATAGCAAATATTTCTTTGGGGTACATTCAGTACAGTTTTTCTATTTTTAGCATATTTACTCTTTTTTTAAAATTTTTATTTATTTATTTTTGGCTGCGTTGGGTCTTTGTTGCTGTGCGCGGGCTTTCTCTAGTTGCAGTGAGCGGGGACTGCTCTTCGTTGCGGTGTGGCGGCTTCTCCTGTTTCAGAGCGTGAGCTCTAGGCGCGTGGGCTTCAGTAGTTGTGGCACGCGGGCTCAGTAGTTGTGCCTCGTGGGCTCTAGAGCTCAGGCTCAGTAGCTGTGGCGCACGGACTTAGTTGCTCTGCGGCATGTGGGATCTTCCCAGACGGGACCAAACCCGTGTCCCCTGCATTGGCAGGCGGATTCTTAACCACTGCGCCACCAGGGAAGGCCCAGCATATTTATTCTTGATAAGATCCTTTTCCCTTAAAATATTATGAGTCAGTAAAATGAAGTAATTCAGCTATTTCAGTTTTGATTTTGGATAATAGTTAATACATTATGATATACACATCATTTCTTGATTTTTATTAACTGGCTGGATGGATATCTGTATGTGCACATCCATTTCCTTATATATACATGTGTGTTTCATTCTGCATTCTCTTCATTATTATGGCATTTTGGTATAGCCATCTACTTCTCTCTTTTTAGAGCTGATACTTTGTTCTATAAAACCATTAAAGTCAAAGGGAAAACTCAGTATTCCTGGATTATCTATTTCTGAGTTAGGCAGTTATTAGGAAAACTCAGTATTCCTGGATTATCTGTTTCTGAGTTAGGCAGCTTTTCTCTCTTTACCTTGAACGGCTGCCCTGGCTGTAAGCACAGGGTGGTTCCCTGCCGGACAGTTTTCTGTGGAAGAAACAGGGAAGGTGTTGGAGCGCTGTAGCCAAGGACTTGGATAAGCTCCTGTGTTGTGAAGACTGTGATGATGGTGTGGGAGCCACTGGGTGAGAGCTTGATTTGGTTCCTGATATATTTGGAAGTTTATAAATATGTTATCACCATTAGTATAAAACTATATAAAAATAAAAAGGTTAAAGGTGTTTAAAATTTTTATAGCCTTACCATCCTAATATAAAGAGTCATTTTATTCTTTTGACTCTTCCCCTTCAAATTGTTTCCCATGTACGTACATACTGGAATAACATAAGCCTCATTTTTTTCCCCGCTTAAGATATATATTTCCTTAGTATTTTCTATATTGATGCAGCCATATAATTATCAATAGATACTTTTAAGCTAAAACTACTAAATGCAGCAAGTGTAACATATTTTACTTGACAAACTGTAACTCCTAAGGGACTTTGAAATGAAGGCAAGAGTGTGTGTGTGTCTGCGGAAACAGAGAATGGCCGTGTGCTGGCTTCAGAGTATGGAGTAGAGAAACCCCTTTAATCAACGGCTGTCTGTGGAGCTCCTGCATTTCAAGACCCAGTTTAAGTACCATCATTTGGAAGGCTTCCTTGTATTCCCTTTTCTTTGATATTGTTGCACTTCTGCCTGCCTTTATATTTGCCCTTGGGGTTCTATTTTGTCATTGTTCTGTGCTCGTTTAGCTCTCACATGAAACCAGAAACTACTTAGGTGAATGGCTGTCTTACTTCTTATCATAGCTCCAGTTTCTAATACAGGGCTTGGTGTATATTCAGATACCAAATACACATCTGAATGAATTGAAGAACTCTCCTCTTTACAGATGATATAACTAAGGCACAGTTAAAAGAAACACCAGTTTATAATCCTAAAGTGAATTGTTTCTTGAGGAATAGCACCCCACCTGTGTGGACAGGTAGGGTTGCTTCTGTGTTTTAGCTATTGTGAATAATGCTGCTATGAATGTGGGAATACAGATACATCTTTGAGACCTTCCTTTTAGTTCTTTCGAGTATATACCCAGAAGTGGAATTTCTGGATCATATGATAATTCCATTTTCAATTTTTGTGGAACTGCCAAAAGCAGTGGTTATACTGTTTTACATTCTTACCAGCAGTGAACAGAGGGTCCAGTTTCTCCACATCCTCACCAGAACTTGTTGTTTTCTGATTTTCTGATAGTAGCCATGTTACTGGGTTTGAGAAGTTATCTCATTTTGGTTTTGATTTGCACATTACTAGTGATTAGCAATGTTGAGCATCTTTTCATGTTCTTTATGGCCATTTGTGTACCTTCTTTTTTTTTTCGCGGTACGCGGGCCTCTCCCGTTGCGGAGCACAGGCTCCGGACGCGCAGGCTCAGCAGCCATGGCTCACGGGCCCAGCTGCTCTGCGGCATGTGGGACCTTCCCGGACTGGGGCACGAACCTGTGTCCCCTGCATCTGCAGGCAGACTCTCAACCACTGCGCCACCAGGGAAGCCCTGTATACCTTCTTTGGAGAAATGTCTATTCAAGTCCTTTGCCCATTTTCAAATTGGGTTGTTTGGGTTTTTTGTTGAGTTTGAGGAGTTCTCCATATATTCTGGATATTAATTCCTTCTCAGGGACTTGATTTGTACGTATTTTCTTCCATTCTGTGAGTTGCCTTTTAGTCTGTTGATAGTGCCTTTGAAGCACAAAATTCGTTGATCTTCATGAAGTCCAGTTTGTTTATTTTCTCCTTTGTTACTTGTGACTTTGCTGTCATATCCAAAATATCATTGCAAAACCTAATATCATGAAGCTTTTGTCCTATGTTTTCTTCTAAGTGTTTTATAATTGTAAGTCTTGCATTTAGATCTTTGATCCCTTTTGAGTTATTTTTGTATATATTGTTAGGGAAGGGTAACTTCATCCTCTGCATATGGATATCCAGTTTTGTCAGCATCATTTGTTGAAAAGATTGTCCTTTCCCCATTGCGTGGTCTTGGCACCCTTGTCAAAACATTTAACCTTATATGCAAGGGTTTTTTCCTGGGCTCTCCACTTTATTCCCTTGGTCTGTATGTCTGTCTTTAGGCAGCACTATACTGTTTTGATTACTGTAACTTTGTATTACATTTTCAAATCAGGAAGTATGAGCCCTCCAGTTTAGTTTTTCTTTTTCGAGATTGTTTTGAATATTTCAGTTCCCTTGATACTCCATATGAATCTTAGAATGGATTTTTCTATTCCTGAAAAAAATGTCATTGGGATTTTGATAAGGGATTGCATTGAACCTGTAAATCACTTTGGGTAATACTGACATATTAACAATATTCAGTCTTCTCA
The DNA here is from genome assembly GCF_008692025.1 of Phocoena sinus. NCBI lineage: Eukaryota > Metazoa > Chordata > Mammalia > Artiodactyla > Phocoenidae > Phocoena > Phocoena sinus. Next base: position 866,929 of record NC_045776.1, on the reverse strand, counting down.
TCCATGCACATGGGATGCATTTCCATTTATTTATGTCTTTTTTACTTTCTTTTGGAAATATTTTGTAGTTTTCATTGTACAAATCTTTCACTTCCTTGGTTAAATTAATTCCTAAATATTTTATTGTTTTTGATGCTATTATAAGTGGAATTGTTTTTGTAATTTTTTTCCTCAGATCATTCATATATAGAAACGCAAGTGATTTTTGCAAGATGAATTTGTATTCTGCTACTTCGCTGAATTCATTTATTAGATCCAACCATTTTTTTGTGAACTCTTTAGGATTTTCTACATATACGATCATAACATCTGCAAGCAGAGATAATTTTACATCTTCCTTTCCAAATTGTGCCTCTTATTTCTCTTTCCTGTACAACTGCTGTGGCTAGAACTTCCAGTATTATATAGTATGTTGAATAGTTGCGGTGAAAGCAGACATTCTGATCTTAGAGGAAAAGGTTTTAGTGTTTCACCATTTGGTATCGTGTACCCAGTGGGTTTTTCATATATGGCTTTTATTATGTGGAGGTAGTTAGTTCCCTTCTATTCCTAGTGTATTGAATGTTTTTTATCATAAAAGGGTGTTGAATTTTGGCAAATGTGTTTTCTGCATCAATTGAGATGATCGTGTGGAGTTTTTCTCTTCATTCTCTTAATGTGATGTATTTTGTTGATTGATATATATGTTGAACCATTGTTGCATTTCAGGAATAAATCTCACTTGGTCACAGAGTTTAATCCTTTTAATATGCTGCTGAATTTGTTTTTTTGGTATTTTGTACAGGATTTTTGCATCATTGTTCATAGAAGATATCGGTCTGCAGTTTACTTTTCTAGTAGTCTCTTAGTCTGGCTTTGATATGAGGGTTGTGCTGGCCTCACAGAGTGAGTTAGGAAGTGTCCTTCCTCTTCAATTTTTTGGAATAATTTGAGAAAGATTAATATTAATTCTTTAAATTTTTGGTAGATTTCACCAGTGAAGTCATCAGGTCTAGGGATTTTCCTTGTCAGGAGATTTTTGAGTATTGATTTAATCTCTACAAGGTATAGGTCTGTTTAGTTTTTTTATTTCTCCATGATTAGTCTTGGTAGATTTTGTGTTTTTTAGGAATTTGTCCATGTCACCTAGGTTATCCTGTTTGTTAGCATATGGTTGTTCATAATACTCTCTTATAATCCTTTTTATTTTTTTAGAATCATAGTAATATCCCTACTTTTATTTCTGATTTTAGTAATTTGAGTCTTCCTTTTTTTCTTAGTCCATCTAGCCAAAGGTTTTTCAATTTTGTTGATCTTTTTGAAGAAGTAACTTTCATATTTATTAATTTTTCCGGTTCTTTATTTTGTTTATCTCTGCTCTGTTCTTTATTTTTACCTTCCTTCTGCTAACTTTGGGTTTAATTTGTTCTTCTTTTTCTAGTTCCTTAAGTTCTAAAGTTAGGTTGTTGATGTAAGATCTTTCCTGTTTTGGAATTCAAACAGTTATAAATTGTTATAAATTATATAACTATATAAGCTAGAAATTTCCCCCTTAGCACCACTTATGCTGCATCCCATGGGTTTTTATAAATTATATTTTCCTTGTCATTTGTCTCTTAAGTATTTTCTAATTTCCCTTTTCATTTTAATTCATTGGTTTTTTTTTTTTAACATCTTTATTGGAGTATAATTGCTTTACAATGGTGTGTTAGTTTCTGCTGTATAACAAAGTGAATCAGCTATACATATACATATATCCCCATATCTCCTCCCTCTTGCATCTCCCTCCCACCCTCCCTATCCCACCCCTCTAGGTGGTCACAAAGCACTGAGCTGATCTCCCTGTGCTATGTGGCTGTTTCCCACTAGCTATCTATTTTACATTTGGTAGTATATATAAGTCCATGCCACTCTCTCACTTCGTCTCAGCTTACCCTTCCCCCTCCCTAATTCATTGTTTTTTAAAAAGAATGTTGTTTGATTTCCACAATTTTGTGAATTTTCTGTTATTAATTTCTAACTATATCTTGTCATGGTTGGAGTAGATATAGATACTTTGTATGATAATCTGTTTTTTAAAATCTATTGAGACTTAATTTGTGGCCTAACATAAGGTGTGTCTTAGAAAATACCCCATATGCACTTGAGAACAATGTGTCTGCTGTTGTTGTGTGGAGTGTTCTATAGATGTCTGTTAGATCTAATTGGCTTATTGTGTTAAGTTCTCTATTTCCTTACTTCAGTCTGGTTGTTCTACCCATAACTGTGAGTGGGATATAAAAGTCTTCAACTATTTCTCCCTTCAGTTCTATCAATTGTTGCTTCATATATTGTCTTTTATTAGGAGCATAATGGTGTATAATTATCATATCTTTTTGCCTTATTGAACATTTAATTAATACAGAATGTCTCTTGTGATCCTTTTTGATTTAACATCTGTTTTTTTCTGACATTAGTATAGCTACCCCTGCTCTCTTTTGCTCACTATTTGCAGGGAATATCTTTTCCCATACTTTAACTTTCAACTTCTTTGTGTCTTTGGATCTAAAGTGAGTCTCTTGTAGATAGCATATAGTTGGATCATTTGTTTTTATCCATTCTGCCAATATCTGTCTTGTGATTGGTGAGTTTAATCCATTTATATTTGAAGTAATTAGTGATAAGGAGCAATTTATTTCTGTCATTGTACTATTTGTTTTCTATATGGCCTATAGTTTTATTGTCTCTCATTTCCTGCATTACTGTCTTGTACTGTGTTTCATTGATTTTTTTTATAGTGAAATGTTTAAATTTCTTTCTCATTTCTTTTGAGTATATTCTGTAGCTGTTTTCTTTTTGGTTACCATGGGGATTACATTTAACACCCTGAAGTTATAACACTCTAATTTGAGTTTGCAACAAGTTAAGTTCAATAACATATTAAAACTCTGCTCCTTTACAGCTCTTTCCTCAGCTCTTTCAGTTGTCATTGTCACAAAATTATATCTTTATATATTGTGTCCTAAAAATATAAACTAATAATTCTTTTACATGCATGAGTGTCTTAAATTATGTAGAAATAAGATTTGGAGTTACAAACCAAAGTTACAATAATACTAGCTTTTAGAATAATAACTTGCTTTTTTTCTCTAAATATATTAGTCTCTTAAATCATGTAGAGAAGAAAGAGTACAGTTACAAACCATTGTTACAGTAATATTTACTTTTGTAATTATTCATCTGCATTGAGATCTTTAATTCTCCATGTGGTTTTGAAGACTGTCTAGTGTCCTTTTATTTCAGTCTTCAGGACTCCCTTGAGCAGCACTTCTTGCCCGGAAGGTCCAGTGGTCACCAGCTCCCCTCAGCTTCTCCCCCGCTCCCCAATTTGGCTAAGCATGCATTTTTAAAAAAATTGTTATTGGAGTATAGTTGATTTACAGTGTTCCTCAGCTTTTGTTTATCTGGGAATGTCTTGATTTCTCCCTCACTTTTGAAGGACAGTTTTGCTGGATATAGGATTCTTGGTTGACAGTTCTTTTTCTTTTAGCACTTTGTCTATACCAGTGCACTGCCTTCTGGCCTCGACAGTTTCTGATGAGAAATCTGCTAATCATTTTATTGAGGATTGCTTGTATGTGATGATTCACTTCTTTCTTGCTATTTAAGATTCTCTCTTTGTCCTTGTCTTTCGAAAGTTTGATTATAATGTGTCTTGGTGTGGGTCTCTTTCAGTTCTTACATAGATTTGACTGAGCTTGAATACTTACATTCATGTCTTTCATTAACTTTGGGGGATTTCAGCCATTATTTCTTCAAATAGTCTCTCTGCCCCTTTATCTCTCTCTTCTTCTTCTTGGATTTCCACAATGTGTATACTGGTTCGTTTTTTTCTGTCCTGCAGATCCCTTAGGCCCTTTCAATTTTCTGCAATCTCTTTTCTTTCTCTTTCTCAGCCTCAGTAATTTCCATTGTCCTACCTTCAGGTTCACTAATTCTTTCTTCTGTCTGCTCAAAACTGCCTTGAATCCCTTTAGTGAATTTTTCATTTTGCTCATCGTACTTTTCAGCTCTTGAATTTCTTTTGGTTTCTGTTTGGGTTTTCTGTTTCTTCATTCACATTTCCGCTTTGTTCATACATTGTTTTCTTGACTCTCTCCACATCTTTATGTCTTTGAACATCTTTAATATTTTTCTTTTAAAATCTTTGTCTAGTATAACTGCCATCAGATCTTTTTCAGGGATAGTTTCTGTTGATTTATATTTTTCCTTTGAAAGGACCATACCTTTCTGTTGGTGTTTATGCCTTGTTATTTTTTTGTTGAACACAGTACATTTGAATATAATAATGTGGTAACTCCAGAAGTCAAAACCAGGGTTTGTTGGGTTTCTGTCATTGCTTTTGTTTATTTTATTTTATTATTTTTGATTGTGGTAGGCTCTCTCTCTGCTGAGGATCAGCCTGAGGTATAAACTGAATGCTTTCTTATGTCTTTTCTGAGCCTTTCCTTGGGCATGTGCCATCATTTTCTGTTTTTTCGTGTATATGCAGTTGTTTTTGAATGTCCTAGTCTTTAATATCTGTCTTCCAAAAGGGGAAAAAGAGAAAAACAAAGGGGGATAAATGGGGCACTCGCGCTTGAAATCCACTTGGTGGGGGAGGGGTTTGCAACAAGGGGGGAGGTGTGGCAACAACAGCCACCAGCCTCTTTGGCTGCATCTCTGCCATCCTAAGCAGCATCAGAGCACAGGTTCCTGATATTGGAGGACAAGGTCCTTTCGGTCCACCCTGGCTGGCTTCTGCAAGCTGCTCTAGAAACACGTGTATGGCCTCCTGCCACGTGGCTGAGGGTGGGACGGGTAGGTGCTACGTGCTAAGACCTGAAAGTCACCACAATTGACTGCAGTAACCATCCAGCGCTTCCCCTGGAACTTGTAAGCCTTCACCAGCTCTGGATTCTAAATTAGTTACATCAGACAGATTCTGTCCCTGTAGTTGTGGCCCAGGTTGGGGGCCATTCCTGGTGCTTCTTGCTCCGCCATCATCCCAGAATCCTCTGTGTAAATTCCTGTCTTTTACCCCTATTTTTCACTGCCTTTTCACTGCTTGTTAGCTGGATCCAGCTGGTGGACTTGTTTTTAACACTATGGATATCTGAAGTACGAGTAATAAAAAAGTTGCTAATTTGCTTTTTTCTTACTTTTCTCTCCTTGAACAGGAAGATAGTGATCCACCCATTCATGAAAGTCTCAGCATAGAAAATACCTTGTGGGCAAGCACTGTTGTTGCATCAGGTGAGAAATGAGCTCTATTTTTAACATGAATTCTCACACATAGGAGACGCTTTGTGTTTTTAAGTGACTCCAAACAAACGTTTGTCAAAGTGCTTTGCACCACAGGGACCTTATTAAACATATACTCCCGTCCAGTGGATGTGGACCAGGCCTTAGAGTCTGCATCTCAGACAAGCCCAGGGCGAGGCTTGCGCTGCTGCTTATCACACTTGGAGGAGCTAGGCTGAAACAGCTAAGGAGCGTGCACCCTTGTGTAGCAAGGCAGGGGGCATTTTGCTAGTTTTGACATCTGTTTCATGGCAAACTTGTCAGTGTGCCTTAAAGACAGGTGGCACAGCAGAACTGGGGAAGCAAACAGTGACTTCAGAGGGCTCTGACCACTTCTCATTCATCTAACAGCTGAGGAGGTCAGTGTGGTCGCTTGTCTGTGGGGGAGAGAAGTATTAGATGAGACAGGGACCTTAGGAGGGAGATTGGGTTGGGCCTTTAGGGGCCACGATGAAGGTTCTTTTAAGTAAAATTGGAGTATGTTGGAATATTTCTAGTGGTTGAACAGGGAGGCCACTTAAATGTACATTTTGTAAAGTAAATTTCTCTGAGAGACATTGAAAATCTAAGTGATTATCACCTCTTCAGAAAATGTGACCTTGTGGATGGTACCAGGAGGTAGCAGCAGGGAGCGTTAAGGGTGCTGGTGGGATAGGATGCGGGGAAGCACTCACGGGAGGAATGTCTGTCTCGGCATCTGTCACCAGTGCTGGCAGCACTCCCCTTAGAGCACAGTCCTCCTTCTGGGGTTGTGTATGGGATCTCCGCTCCAGACCTGGCGCTGGTGATACAGTGTGGGACAGCTTATGGTGAGAAAGAAATGAAGAAAATGAGCCAGAGGGAATTCCCTGGTGGCCTAGTGGTTAGGATTTGACGCTTTCACTGCCAGGGCCCAGGTTCATTCCCTGATCGGGGAACTAAGGCTCTGTAAGCCGCGTGGTGCAGCCGAAAATAAAAAGAAAGAAAAAGAGAGAAGTCATTTGAGCTATGCTAAGTATCTCAGAAAAGTGCAGGGGGCCTTGAAAACAAAGAAGTGAAAACCTTACCTGGTCAGGGTCTGGAAGAGGCTTCCCTGAAGAAGAAACATGTGAACTAGATTTTAAACCACACAGACGTGCCTAGGTGAGGTGGGCACTGGGGATATGTGGCGGCACTGACTTCTCGGCACTGCGTGCAGAGGCCTCGTGCTGAGGGCCACAGCAGGCTGAAGACAGGGTTCCGAGGGCCATGTGCCTGGCACGTGGAGCAGGAGGGGCTCAGATCCATGCAGGGCGCTTCTGCGTTTGTGCTCAAAAGGGGCGTGGATACACAGAAGGGTCAGGGAGCTGCTAGACCAGAGCACATGTCCCCTGTAGAGGACAGGGAATGAACAGTTTGTTTATTTGAATTTTTGAATTTAATTTTATTTATTTTTTATACAGCAGGTTCTTATAAGTTATCTATTTTATACATATTAGTGTGTACATGTCAATCCCAATCTCCCAATTCCGTCCCACCACCGTCCCCCCTGCCACTTCCCCCCTTGGTGTCCATACATTTGTTCTCTACATCTGTGTCTCTATATCTGCCCTGCAAAACCGGTTCATCTGTACCATTTTCTAGGTTCCACATATATGCATTAATATACGATATTTGTTTTTCTCTTTCTGACTTACTTCACTCTGTATGACAGTCACTAGATTCATCCACATCTCTACAAATGACCCAGTTTTGTTCCTTTTTATGGCTGAGTAATATTCCATTGTATATATGTACCACATCTTCTTTATCCATTCATCTGTCGATGGGCATTTAGGTTGCTTCCATGACCTGGCAGTTGAAAACAGTGCTGCAGTGAACATTGGGGTGCATGTGTCTTTTTGATTTGCGGTTTTTTTGGGGGGTAATATGCCCAGTAGTGGCATTGCTGGGTCATATGATAATTCTATTTTTAGTTTTTTAAGGAACCTCCATGCTGTTCTCCATAGTGGCTGTATCAATTTGCATTCCCACCCACAGTGCGAGAGGGTTCCCTTTTCTCCACACCCTCTCCAGCATTTGTTGTTTGTAGATTTTTCTGATGATGCCCATTCTAACTGGTGTGAGGCGATACCTCATTATAGTTTTGATTTGCATTTCTCTAATGATTAGTGCTGTTGAGCAGCTTTTCATGTGCTTCTTGGCCATCTGTATGTCTTCTTTGGAGAAATGTCTATTTAGGTCTTCTGCCCATTGTTTGATTGGGTTGTTTGTTTTGTTAATATTGAGCTGCATGAGCTGTTTATATATTTTGGAGATTAATCCGTTGTCTGTTGATTCGTTTGCAAATGTTTTCTCCCATTCTGAGAGTTGTCTTTTCGTCTTGTTTGTAGTTTCCTTTCCTTTGCAAAAGGTTTTAAGTTTCATTAGGTCCCATTTGTTTATTTTTGTTTTTATTTCCATTACTCTGGGAGGTGGATCAAAAATGATCTTGCTGTGATTTATGTCAAAGAGTGTTCTTCCTATATTTTCCTCTAAGAGTTTTATAGTGTCTGATCTTGCATTTAGGTCTCTAATCCATTCTGAGTTTATTTTTGTGTATGGTGTTAGGGAGTGTTCTAATTTCATTCTTTTCCATGTAGCTGTCCAGTTTTCCCAGCACCACTTATTGAAGAGACTGTCTTTTCTCCATTGTATATCCTTGCCTCCTTTGTCATAGATTAGTTGACCATAGGTGCATGGGTTTATCTCTGGGCTTTCTGTCCTGTTCCATTGATCTACATTTCTGTTTTTGTGCCAGTACAATATTGTCTTGATTACTGTAGGTTTGTAGTATAGTCTGAAGCCAGCGAGTCTGATTCCTCCAGCTCCGTTTTTTTTCCCTCAAGACTGCTTTGGCTATTCGGGGTCTTTTGTGTCTCCATACGACTTTTAAGGGTTTTTTATTCTAGTTCTGTAAAAAAATGCCACTGGTAGTTTGTTAGGGATTGCATTGACTCTGTAGATTGCTTTGGGTAATACAGTCATTTTCACAATATTGATTCTTCCAATCCAAGAACATGGTATATCAGTTTGTGTCATCTTTGATTTCTTTCATCAGTGTCTTATAGTTTCTGAGTACAGCTCTTTTACCTCCTTAGGTAGGTTTATTCCTAGATATTTTATTATTTTTGTTTCAGTGGTGAATGGGATTGTTTCCTTCATTTCTCTTTGTGACATTTTGTTGCTAGTATATAAGAATGCAAGAGATTTCTGTGCATTAATTTTGTATCCTGCAACTTTACCAGATTCATTGATTAGCTCTAGTAGGTTTCTGGTGGCATCTTTAGGATTCTCTATGTATAGTATCATGTCATCTGCAAACAGTGACAGTTTTACTTTTTCTTTTCCAATTTGTGTTCCTTTTATTTCTTTTTCTTCTCTGATTGCTGTGGTTAGGACTTCCAAAACTATATTGAATAATAGTGGTAAGAGTGGACATCCTTGTCTTGTTCCTGATCTTAGAGGGAATGCTTTCAGTTTTTCACCATTGAGAATGATGTTTGCTGTGAGTTTGTTGTATATGGTCTTTATTAGGTTGAGGTAGGTTCCCTCTATGCCCACTTTCTGGAGAATTTTTATCATAAATGGGTGTTGAATTTTGTCAAAAGCTTTCTATGCATCTGTTGAGATGATCATATGGTTTTTCTTCTTCTGTTTGTTAATACGGTGTATCACATTGATTGATTTGCGTATATTGAAGAATCCTTGCATCCCTGGGATAAATCCCACTTGATCATGGTGTATGGTCCTTTTAATGTGTTGTTGGATTCTGTTTGCTAGTACTTTGTTGAGGATTTTTGCATCTATATTCATCAGTGATTTTGGTGTATAATTTTCTTTTTTTGTAGCATCTTTGTCTGGTTTTGGTATCAGGGTGATGGTGGCCTCATAGAATGAGTTTGGGAATGTTCCTTCCTCTGCAATTTTGTGGAAGAGTTTGAGAAGGATGGGTGTTAGCGCTTCTCTAAATGTTTGATAGATTTCACCTGTCAAGCCATCTGGTCCTGGACTTTTGTTTGTTGGAAGATTTTAAATCACAGTTTCAATTTCATTCCTTGTGATTGGTCTGTTCATACTTTCTATTCCTTCCTGGTTCAGTCTTGGAAGTCTTGGACAAATTTCTAAGAATTTGTCCATTTCTTCCAGGTTGTCCATTTTATTGGCACAGAGTTGCTTGTAGTAGTCTCTTATAATGTTTTGTATTTCCGTGGTGTCCATTGTAACTTCTCCTTTTCCATTTCTAATTTTATTTTATTTTATTAATTAATTAATTAATTTATTTATTTTTGGCTGTGTTGGGTCTTCGTTTCTGTGGGAGGGCTTTCTCTAGTTGCGGCAGGTGGAGGCCACTCTTCATCGCGGTGCACGGGCCTCTCACTATCGCGGCCTCTCTTGTTGCGGAGCACAGGCTCCAGACGCGCAGGCTCAGCAGTTGTGGCTCACAGGCCTAGTTGCTCCATGGTATGTGGGATCTTCCCAGACCAGGGCTGAAACCTGTGTCCTCTGCATTGGCAGGCAGACTCTCAACCACTGCACCACCAGGGAAGCCCCTCTAATTTTATTGATTTGAGTCCTCTCTTTTTCTTGATGAGTCTGGCTAAAGGTTTATCAATTTTGTTTATCTTCTCAAAGAACCAACTTTTAGTTTGATTGATCTTTGCTATTGTTTTCTTTGTTTCTATTTCATTTATTTCTGCTCTGATATTTATGATTTCTTTCCTTCTACTAACTTTGGGTTTTGTTTGTTCTTCTTTCTCTAGCTCCTTTAGGTGTAAGTTTAGATTGTTTATTTGAGATTTTTCTTGTTTCTTGAGATAGGCTTGTATCGGTATAAACTTCCCTCTTAGAACTGCTTTTGCGGCATCCCATAGGCTTTGGATCATTGTATTTTCACTGTCATTTGTCTCTAGGTATTTTTTGATTTCCTCTTTGATTTCTTCAGTGATCTTTTCGTTATTTAGTAACGTGTTGTTTAGCCTCCACGTGCTTGTGTTTTTTACCCTGTAACTTATTTCTAATCTCATAGTGTTGTGGTAGGAAAAGATGCTTGACATGATTTCACTTTTCTTAAATTTACCGAGGCTTGATTTGTGACCCAAGATGTGATCTATCCTAGAGAGTGTTCTGTGTGCACTTGAGAAAAAAGTGTAATCTGCTTTTTTTGGATGGAATGTCCTTTAAATATCAATTAAATCTATCTGGTCTACTGTGTCATTTAAAGCTTGTGTTTCCTTATTCATTTTCTGGCTGGATGATCTGTCCATTGGTGTTACTGAGCTGTTAATGTCCCCCACTATTGTGTTACTGTCGATTTCCTCTTTTACAGCTGTTAGCAGTTGCCGTATGTATTGAGGTGCTCCTATATTGGGTACATATATATTTATGATTGTTATATCTTCTTCTTGGATTGATCCCTTGATCATTATGTAGTGTCCTTCCTTGTCTCTTGTAACATTCTTTATTTTAAAGTCTATTTGATCTGATATGAGTATTGCTACTCCAGCTTTCTTTTGATTTCCATTTGCATGGAATATCTTTTTCCATCCCCTCACTTTCAGTCTGTATGTGTCCCTAGGTCTGAAGTGGGTCTCTTGCAGACAGCATATAGATGGGTCGTGTTTTTGTATCCATTCAGCGAGCCTGTGTCTTTTGGTTGGAGCATTTAATCCATTCACGTTTAAGGTAATTGTCGATACGTATGTTCCTATTACCATTTTCTTAATTGTTATGGGTTTGTTTTTGTAGGTCCTTTTCTTCTCTTGTGTTTCCCACTTAGAGAAGTTCCTTTAGCGTTTGTTGTAGAGCTGGTTTGGTGGTGCTGAATTCTCTTAGCTTTTGCTTGTCTGTAAAGCTTTTGATTTCTCCATCGAATCTGAATGAGATCCTTGCTGGGTCGAGTAATCTTGGTTGCAGGTTCTTCCCTTTCATCACTTTAAATATCGTGTGCCACTCCCTTCTGGCTTGTAGAGTTTCTGCTGAGAAATCAGCTGTTAACCTTATGGGAGTTCCCTCGTATGTTATTTGTCATTTTTCCCTTGTTGCTTTCAATAATTTTTCTTTGTCTTTAATTTTTGTCAGTTTGATTATTATGTGTCTTGGCGTGTTTCTCCTTGGGTTTATCCTGCCTGGGACTCTCTGTGCCTCCTAGACTTGGGTGGCTACTTCCTTTCCCATGTTAGGGAAATTTTTGACTATAATCTCTTCAAATATTTTCTAGGGTCATTTCTCTCTCTCTTCTTCTTCTGGGACCCCTATAATGTGAATGTTGTTGCATTTACTGTTGTCCCAGAGGTCTCTTAGGCTGTCTTCATTTCTTTTCATTCTTGTTTCTTTATTCTGTTCTGTAGAAGTGAATTCTACCATTCTGTCTTCCAGGTCACTTATCCGTTCTTCTGCCTCAGTTCTTCTGCTATCGATTCCTTCTAGTGTAGTTTTCATTTCAGTTATTGTATTGTTCATCTCTGTTTGTTTGTTCTTTAATTATTCTAGGTGTTTGTTCTTTAATTCTTCTAGGTCTTTGTTAAACATTTCTTGCATCTTCTCTATCTTTGCCTCCATTCTTTTTCCAAGGTCCTGGATCATCTTCACTATCATTATTCTGAATTCTTTTTCCGGAAGGTTGCCTATCTCCACTTCATTCAGTTGTTTTTCTGGAGTTTTATCTTGTTCCTTCATTTATCTTGTTCCTTCATTTAGTTGTTTTTTTGGAGTTTTATCTTGTTCCTTCATCTGGTACAACGTCCTCTGCCTTTTCATTTTGTCTGTCTTTCTGTGAATGTGGTTTTCCTTGTACAGGCTGCAGAATTGTAGTTCTTCAGAGATGAAGTTTTGCACTAGTGTTTTAACATCACTAAAAAAGCATGAAAGCAAACATAATTTTAATAGGTGGAGATTCTCTTCAGGTAGTAGATGTCGGTTTTTTGTCATGATGAATTTTTTTAATTTCTCACAATAAAAAGAGAGAGGAAGTAAGTGTAGCACACTGTCAGAGACATCAGGGAGGGCAGGCCAGTCCTTCTTGAGGTCCAGGTAAGGGCTGTGGCTCAGAAGGCCTACCATTGTTAGCAGGGTCATGTACCCAGGATTTGATTCCAGGGGTGCTGTCCTCCATGGCCTTTGCCCTTCAGCACTTAGCATGTAATAGTTTATAGGAAAATACTTACAGCGTACCACATTTACATACCTGGTCACAGATTTTACGTTTTCTGTATCTAGTTGTATCTAGGTGTTGTATCCTATTTTTTTCATCATGTTGATATTTATTCTTTTTAATAAAGGATCAAGATTGAGTTCACTCATAAAGATATTTGAAGATTCTCTTTTTCTTTTTAAATTTATTTCATCTTTTGTTTCCTGTATGTTAGAATGTTGTCACTGATCCCCAGTACTATTGATTTTTGGCCTCTCTTCTCAAAGAGCCAGAAGCAACCCGAGCTGGAGGCTTGAGGTATCCTAGATAATTCACTGTGCACAGTGTTTCTCTCCTGACCTTCATTCTCAGGATGACCTTGGCAAGTGGTAGCTCCTACTTGTGAACTTCGGCAACACAGACACAAATGTAGGCATCATAACACGTTTGCTGCATAGGTGACCCTTTCTTATTCTTCCAGAGATAGAATTCAGTGGCCAGAGTATTGTATCTTCTGAGAGAGTGTTTAGGTTGTTTAAAACAATCGTTCCACAAGTTTAAATAAAGTGCCTTTAATTTTAAATTTTGTTCAGTCATTTTTGAAATGCAAGCTTTTTCATGTATTTCAAATCTTTCAACACATGCTTAACTCTATTTCAAAGCCTATTAATGTGAGCAATTGCTAGACTCTCTATATAAGCAGCCTTCCGTATACCGAGATATGTTTGAAGTACTTTGGATTTCCAGGAGTAATACAGCAATTGCTAGACTCTCTATATAAGCAGCCTTCCGTATACTGAGATACGTTTGAAGTACTTTGGATTTCCAGGAGTAATACAGCAATGACTAGACTCTCTATATAAGCAGCCTTCCGTATACTGAGATATGTTTGAAGTACTTTGGATTTCCAGGAGTAATACAGCAATTACTAGACTCTATATATAAGCAGCCTTCCGTATACTGAGATATGTTTGAAGTACTTTGGATTTCCAGGAGTAATACAAGGGCTCTTATCTTCTTTACACTGGATTACAAGTTGAGAGGGAAAGATCAGGATTTTTAAAAATTTTATTCTTTAAAAGTTATGTGTCACTACTATATTTAAAATAGATAACTAGTAAGCACCTACTGTATAGCACAGAGAACTCTACTCAGTACTCTGTAATGACTTATATGGGAAAAGAATCTAAAAAAGAATGGGTATATGTAGATGTATAACTGGTTCACTTTGCTGTACACCTGAAACTAACACAACATCGTAAATCAACTCTACCCCAATACAGATTAAAAAAAAAAGTTATGTGTCGATTGAGTTCAAGTTGCCTCCTGGTGAAGTGAGCTCAGGCCTTCCTCCCTGGCTGTAGAAACCAAACGCATGGGAGCAAGGACTCAAGTTGACACAGACAGATAAACAGACACAAGGACTGAGGGCACCAGAGAGGGACAAACACGACTTCCCAGGGTGCCATGCTTCTTCCCCTTGTTGGTTCAGAGAACCAGGAAACTTGCCATGTTTCAGTAATAGGTGGATATGGGAGCATTCTGATCTTAAGTTGTCGAGAGCCTGGAAGGAGGGATGAGTCCTCTAAAGGCTGCTGGATGTATATGCCCAGATGGGGGTCCAGGCTGAGCCCCAGAGCAGGACTGCAGGTTCTGTGCGCAGTCAGGGGTCCAGGGCTGATACTGATGGTAGAAAATCCAGCAAATGAGAGTAAACTTTTGGAAAATTTATAAGAATTTGATGAAGGAATTTAATGTTAAGAAGATTGGAACATATGTTTTGTCAGATTTTTTTGTTATTTGTTCCTCTTAATAATTTATTGATGTGGTATTTTGCAAAACTAGACCTTGTGACCGATTAGAAATTTAAAAGTAAAACCTGTACCACACATAGTTTGCAAGGCTTCTGCTTTAGAGAAAACTTAGTATCTGGCATCGGCCAGCAGGGGAACCCGTCCCACTCGGGCGTCACTCAAGGGGCCGGACCCAGAGAGCTCTGGTGCAGGGCCACAAAAGCAGCATGGAGGCTGAGAGGCAGGACCAGTGGGGGCGCTGGAGTGCACAGCAGCCTGCAGCTCGCGATCCAAAACACGTGCATGTCGCTGCTTCTCAAGCTTCGGTCTCACGGGGCAGTTGTTGTGGGCTGGGAAGTGGGCGACGAAACTCGGTTCCTCACTTCTGGGGTCTTGCTCCTTGATGCTCCTGATGTGCCGTTTGCAGCCCAGCTCAGTGCAGGTGTCACCAGTCGCTCTCTGTGTCCTCCGTTGGTGGAGTGGGGGTCCATAGTCACATGGGGCCACTCTGCTTTGAAGAGCGCAGTAGTGCAAGCCTCACAGCTTCCCAGGGCACACAATTACAAAGGGGGAAAAAAGAGATGCTTATTCTAAAAAAGAGCAAACACGTAACGTCTGCAGGTGTCACTGCTGAGCTGTACGTACCCTGGCATCTTCTGTCTTCCTGGGCGTTCCGTGGAGGAGGCTTTTGGTGGTGTGCTGAGATGTGTGGTGCACAGTTGTCATTGTTATGTAGACCCGAGATCACCTCGGTCACATTTACTCCACAGGTCCTGCCTTAGGACTCACTAAATTCCACACATTACATTAATGTGACATCAAAGAGTTTTTATAATTATTAGGGTTAATTCTGCAGTGGTTGTTGATTTCAGTGAGTATTATGGATATATCATCTTTCTCACCTTAATTATGTTTCTCGCCTTCAAATTTTGTGAAAATTAGAAATATATACGCACAGCAGCAGTTCTAGAGGCGGACTTCCGTGGTTTTTAATTTGACATTCCAGAGATGAATGCCTCTGATCTGAGCCTTTGTAATGTATAGATCGCTCTTGGGGTTATTTTACTGTTCTTTTATCTTAAGTTTGATAGACCGCAAAATTATCATTTCTTCTTAACATGTACAATTAGAAAACCAAACTTTCAGGAGACAGGAATAAAAGAGACATAACATATAAATTCAAAATCAAATATTGTCTTTTTAATACTCCTCTTACTGTTTTCATTGTCTGTGTCCTGAAATGTGAGCAAAGGCTCTTGTACCTGGTTGTCCTGCATCTTTACAGTGAAAGGATGCTCGCAGACTCTTGTTCAGAGAAAGTGCCCCCCCCCCCCCACCACCACCACCACCGGTACCATCTTGTTTGGGATCACATGAATTGATCAGTTAGAATGTAAGCTCTCTTAATGTAGCTTCAGTGTTAGAGTTACCATTTTAATAGGCATTAATGAGTGAACAGTGTCACGCTTTCTATTGCCAGTGAAAAGAATATTAGTACATTTTCTAATGTTTCGTGTAGGTAAATTAGTATCACTTAAGAAATCATTTGAGTTTTTCAAAGTTTATTTTTAAAGTTGAGATTAGATTTTCTAGAACTACTGAAATTAAATATGCTGTTGGATAAATCTATATAAAATCAAATGGTGTCATAATATTTTCCATCAAAACGATTAAGTAGCAAGTATTACTTCTGTGCATATCCTTCAAGTTTATCTGTAAGGACCACTTCTGTGTTTTGCAGGTACTATAATAGGTGTTGTCATTTATACTGGAAAAGAGACTCGAAGTGTAATGAACACATCCAATCCAAAAAATAAGGTAGGCTAGCTTGAGGACCGACTGCTTGACTGAACTCACCTCCTCCTTTCAGTGAGAGAGCACGTGTAGTTCTGAGTAGCTTGTTTGTGAAACAGAGTTTCAAAATGTTGGTGATTCAGGATATGAATTCTCTGTGTTTGTATAACAGCATGCTCGTGTAGAAGAATTTTCAAAACTATTTTTTCTTGGTTAATCAGAGTTTTATATGTCTCTTAAATTTTCATTGTTGTATATATAATTTAACAGTTAATTGTGGGTCTTTTAATTTCTACTCAATCTATTTATTTTATAATTTGCACTCTATTTTTATGTTGATGATTCTTTTTTAAAATAAAGGAATCTATATTAATGTTTTTATGGTATGTAATTTGACAGTGTTTTATTGTTAAACCAGTTTTGTTATTTCCATTTCAGAAGAAGCATATTGAAAACCAGATTTTAGTTTTTAGACTGCTTGATTATATTCCTAAATTAATTATATTCCTGTTATAGTCCTAAAATTGTTATTTATGCAGTCATCGTGTGTGTAAGTTAAATCATAACAAAAGGTTAGTTTGAATTTTCAGTAGTTATGATTTGAACAACACATTTTGTATCAAGTCATAATATGTGTTAATATCTACTGAATGAGAAGCTCTTTCTAACTGTGCATTTTACTCACTTTTCTTTGAAATATAATTTGTGTGTATCTAAGTAGAACAAAAAAATCCTCTCATGGAGTCACACCTTGCTTTGTGAGTAATTCATAGGACAGGTCGTCTTCTGCAGGAAATTTTATAACAAAGCAATAGAAATGAAATAATTCTTTGAAAGATATCTTTTAGGACAAGATGTGTTTCATTTTTTCAGCTAAATACTATTTTAAAAAATAGTTAACCCTTCAAAAACCAGGGAAGCATCACTGATGCTGTGAACGCCTAGACCTGCTTGCAGTGCCGCTGACTGCTTCCCGTATGGAGAGCATCCCCAGCTGCCTCCCGGGGTTGCATCTGGTGACATTTTATATTCCTGTATTTGTTAGGGCTCCAGATGTCTGTGGGTGACATGTTTACAGAAGTCAAAGAAAAATGTTGTGCTACTATTATTTTAGTATAAATTCTGATTTTGATAATGGGGGAAAAATTCTCTGTCAATTTATATATATATATAAAACTTGGCTTTAATTTGAGTAAATCGAATATACCCAAGTCAGTAATTCTACAGTAGAGTTAAATTATTTAAAAATAAATTACTAAACTAATGACAAGAGTTAGAATCGCATACATAGTTATGTGTGTTTTCTGGCAAGTATGGTGTTTTTCTTTAGGAAGCAAAACTTGGACGTCTAGTAACACATATATGATTTCTGGGGGGGTTTTCCTTAATCATTTTACTTTTACACTTATGATGGTATTTGAGGGTAAGTTTAAATTTAAATATTAAGTTTAAAATCTGAAAACTTTGTAAGCCAACTTCTTTTCTTGTTCTCCCTTACCCTTCTGTGCCACTCACTTCCTGTCTCTCACCGTCTGTCTACACACAGCCACTTCTTTGCTCCGGGCACCTTCGGTTTCGGCTCACGTGCTTGTTCCCTTGGGTGTTGATATAGAGTTACTTAGGTGACCTTTCCCAGGTTTCTGACCGCAGTGAAGAACTCTGGCACTGGAGGTTGACCAGCCTGGGTTAGAGTCTGGGTGGTGCACTGACCAGCTCTTTGACTGTGGGCAAGCGGCTTAATTCTGTGCCTTATTACTCGGTAAATGCTACCTATCACCATTACCTTTCTACAAAGTGAAATGTGAAATATGAATGAGTGCCGTGGTTTTTCAACCCCACCCTCGTTGTCAGTCAAGACACGCTCCCTGAGTAGTGCCCAGGCCCTGAGCGGCTTCAGAGCTGCCCGCCTTTCAGGCCCTCCGCTCCGCCCTCCCCCCTGCCCTCCCCTCCGCCCTCCCCTCCCCCCTCCCCCCCACCCTCCCCTCCGCCCTCCCCCCCGCCCTCCCCTCCGCCCTCCCCCCTGCCCTCCCCTCCGCCCTCCCCCCTGCCCTCCCCTCCGCCCTCCTGCACCGCCTCTTCCTCCTTGTCCTCTCAGCCTCCCTTCCTCCTTCCCGATTTAGACAGCCTTCCCAGTTTCCTTGGCGTTAGCAAAATCTCTCTTACAACAGGAAGAACTCCTTTGGCGTCTTGCAGGATTGGGCTCGGATCCTCGCTCTGCCGCTTGACAGCCTCACGTGGGGAGCAGACGTGCTCTTTCTGGGGCCGAACCTTTCTGGGGCTTGATCAGCGTTTGCTGCTCCCCTTCTGGTTGAAAGCCTTAGGGAAGCTCTCACACGGGCAGGCACTGATCTGAGCACTTTATGTCCATTGTGCCGTGAGTCTGCATGGCAGCCCCCGGAGGAGCCGGAGCTGGCTGCTTTTAGAGCAGGGCGACTGCAGCTCAGGGGGCAGCCTCGTCTGCGTGGGGCTGCCGCTCCCTCAGGGCACTGCGGGTGGCAGAGCTCCAGCCTGAAAACCTTGTAAATCAAGGGATCATCTTAGGAGAGAGAGAAAATCTCTCAATGCGCATATGTCATTAAATCTTTCTAAGTGTTAAATGCCGGATTTATAAGAATAAAATTCAGGAAAAGGTTGCAGGCGTGCTACAGTGGACAAAAAGCAGCAGATGTAATTTATCTAGGGCAAGTGTTGATATGTGCTGAAAGAAAAGAATGAGTGATGTTTGAATCCTAAACGGAGGGAAGACAGAAATTAATGTTCGCTGTTTGTAAGCCGTTATTATCTGCAGACATCTCAGTGTTCTTCTGTAGCTTACTAAACCAGCAAACTTCTGGATTTCACAGAAGGCCAGTGGAAACAAAAAGCAAACATTTAAAATGCTTTGAATCATTTGCCTGAGTTTCATTGGATTTCTTTGGGGAAGCCACACCGTTCCTAACCCTCCATTCTGAGCGCTGCCCTATGCATGGAATGCCTGTGGGGACAGAGTGTCAGGTGAAACAGCCCCGGAAGCACAGTGGCGCCGCACACAGTGGCGGAAGCACAATAATCACTGTGCTGTACACCAGAGTTCCTTCTCTCCTCGTGGACGTGTCTGAGATGTGGGCAGACACTCTGCTCGGCACCATTCCGCGGGGCCCCTCCTGGAAACACGCCTTGGTGACCGTGGGGATACGAAGAAACTGGCGTGGCAGGTTACACACGCCTCCCCGCTCAGCCGGTCAGCGGTGTGGGCGTGTTTCCTTGGCCAGAGCACTCGAATGGCTTCACCGAAGTTGGAGGAATTAGGGACGTACAGTCCTACCCCAACCGTGGAGGAGGGAGAATTGGGGATGTTTAATGACAAGCACTGCTGATCACCCGCAGTGCGCTTATGGGTGAGAGTTTCCAGCCTTTCACAGAGAGTTAAAAAACAAGGAGGAACCTCGTAGAGCCCTAAAACTGCCAGCAGCTAGGGTGAAGCAGGGAAGGGTAGCCAGGAAGGAAGGCTGAGAGGACAGCACTTGCAGAGTGGCCGGCAGTTGGCAGCGGGCCGTGTGGCGGAGGCCCCGGAGGTGAAGGACTGAAGGGTCCACGGACTAAGCACATAGAAGTCGTGGTGAAGTGAAAAGCTCGGGTGGAGGGCAGATGCAGGGGCAGGTAGAAGCCTCCGAAGGAGGGCTCTCGGCCACGGCTGAGCAGGGGAGGCCGGACACGCTTTGAGGCAGGGCCCAGAGCACCAGAGAAGCCGTGGTGGTAAGAACTGACTGATGCTGCCCTGGGGAAAGGATTTTATTGATTTTGTTTCTGGTGAGAAAACCAATATCACAAAACTATTGATGCTTCCAGTAAAAGAAGAGAGGGTCTTAGTTTATAAAGAGGAAGAATATTCTTTGGAAGAATAAGTTTCATAGGCATCTAATAGTAACTTAAATATATAAATACAAAATTACTTAAAAGGGAAATTATATACTGTTATATGGAAAACAGCTACCATAGAAAATATGATGTGGCCTCTTTGATTTTGCAGAAAATATTTACGCTCACAGACATAGAAAACTTACAGTTACCAAGGGGAACGAGGGGAGGGGAGGGATAAAGTAGGAGTTTGGGATTGACATACGTACACTACTGTGTATAAAATAGAGAACCAACAAGGACCTACTGTATCGCACAGGGGGCTATACTCAATATTTTGTAATAACCTATAAGGGAAAAGAACCTGAAAAACAATAGATATATGTGTGTAACTGAATCACTGTGCTGTACACCTAAAACTAACACGAAATTGTAAATCAACTATACTTCAAAAAAATAAAGAAAAAAAGAATAAAGAAAGAAAAGATTTACAGTCATCTGTTAATCAGCCAGTATCTCCCCGCCCCCACCGCCCTTACTCCGTATCTCACTGTGGTGTATACAGGAGCATCACGCAGATCTGTAAACTGCTGTAAGTTCCTAGGATGGAAAACGCTACAGTTAAGGCAGTGCTAATTTAAGGGAAAAACAGTTAGTGATAATAACAATAATCGATGTAGTGAAATTAATGCAGAACATGGTAAGAATCTGAGACAGTTCCTAAAAGCATTGAGAAAGATTACAGCCTAACAGTTCAGGCTCGTAAATTATTGGGCAGTGTTAGGGACCCAGCTGAATCTTAAATTTCTCATGGAGCCAGTAATGAGCATGTAGCTTTCTCAGGCTGATGTTCAGGAGCCCCCGGGGCAGAAGTGCAGAAATGGCTGGTCTAAAGTTCCAGGTTGTGGGGTGGGAGGGTCAGAGGAACTGCCCACAGATGCCCCCGGGAGACACAGGGGCCCTGCAGGTTATGCCACTGCTTCCTAGTGTTCTTAGTACTCATGCCCGCCCGCAGGGCCCCCTTCCCCGGTCCTGCGCACAAGTTCGCATCTTTGGTGGCGGCTGTTCCGAAGAGCCGTCTCCCTCTGACATTACCACGGCCTGCTCTGCTGCCCTAGGAACGTGAGTGTCACTTCCCTGTTGAGGCTGGGGCTACTTGTGGACCAGCCTGGGCACCTTGTAAAATGTCGTCCTTGGGTTGAGCAGATGGCTGTTAGCTAAGTTGACCAGTTCGTATTGGTTGTTTCATAAAATGTATCTTAAAAATTACCTACTCAGCTAGTGTCCGAAGCCTGTTTTGGGCCACTCTCCTGTTTGTCATCGTTTTGTCCATCTTGCTCTTCTCTAGCTGCTTTTTTAAAGACAACTTCAGACAGAAAAGGAAGGAGAAAAGTATGATCACTCATATACCCTGAACCAGGTTTAACACAAGTTCCCTACTAGTTTCATCTTTTTCTGTGGTTACAGATGTCATGCCACTTTATCCCAAGTGTGCATTCTTAAAAAATAGAAAGTCTGGCACTTTCTGTAGCTGTGCCTCAGCCCCCTGTCTTACTCTGTGGCTCCTGACCTGCACAGCCCAGTTGAGTGGCCCTGGGTTGGCGACATCAGCTTCACATCCGGGGCACTGATTCGACCCCCTAGAGTCCCTCCCCTCAGACTTCCTGAATCTGAACCTCTGGGGGCTCTGACACACACTAGAGACTGAAAGCTACCGTCCCCTCGGTGGACACCGCAGTCGGAGATACACAGAGAATCCTGCAAAATTGATCACAGTGTAACTGAATTCTGTGACTGTGACGGACGTCCCACTTGAATTCATCCTTTTAGAATGGCCTTGAAGTTCGTTCTGGAAAACCAACTTGCTAATTTTATGTAATCAGCATATACAGTTTTACCCGTATTACAGGAGCTTATTAGAATACTTTTTAAAATGTAGCATGTTTTATCCAGACATGGAGATTTGGAATAAATCCTAAAATGTTGTTAGGTGGAGGAAAGTTCTAAAGTGTTGAGAAATTCCTGAAGCTCCTTCTCAGGGTTAGAATGTGCCCCTCATAGTGTTAACTGAGGCAGATGTAAAGCAGGGATTGGGGTCTACTCAAAGTTTGAAAATTGTATTTTAAAACTTTGAACAGATCAAAAGTTTTTATTACTTAGCCATTACTTTTACAGTAATATTTGGTGAAAGTTTAACTTACAAGGACTACAACTTGAGTACTGGGTTGTTTTATAAAACCTAGCTTCGGATATATTTAATAAGATGATACTTGATTACATTTAAGAGGGAACAGATTCTTACAGGAGGTTAAGAAAAATCAATTGTGACAGGTTGCCATTTTCATGCCATTCATAATAAGAAGTTGCTCAGAGCAAAAACAGCAAGGATGAAATGATAATACAGAGTGCTTCCAGCAGTTACTGTAATCCCTTGGGCATATTGATTTGTGTTTCTAATAGAAAAGAAGCTTTCAAATGTCTCATTGACAGACAGACAGGTGATACGTGCCATTATGTGAATTAGAGCCGCTTCTTGTTATCTGAATGGTTGTAAAGGCATTTTCAGATAATAGAGCAAAATAGAATCAGCTGTGGTGTACTTGGCAAGTTGAAATATCAAGGCTGTTTGGAGAATAGCTCTTTTATTTTAAAAAGGGCAGTTTATTAATATTTTAAAAGTCGTGTTGATTTATATTAAAATTTTACAGTAGAAAGATGTATTATTCTCTCTTCTTGTGGTTGCATACCATCATCACAGCCCTTAATTTTTTTAATAGTTGCCTTCTTGAGTAACAAAATATTCTTGAATTTAAATACTTGTTTAAAGATGGGATCATGTGGTTCACAAAAGAGCTGTATGTTGTGGAATATGGTATTACAGTCAATCTACACAGATAGATAGACTTCAGAATGCTTTTTTGATAACTGTTATTAACAAATCATAGTGTTTCAAAGCCTCACCGGGAAGAGATTAACTAGAGAAACAAGCCCCCAGTAAGTCGTTCAGTGGCACGTAGACAAGGCCCAGTGTGGCTCTCGGGGTTGTGACAGCACACACACTGCCTCACTGCACTTGTTCAGCTGTCCACTTTGATATTACAGCTGCTCACAATTAAAAGTTGTGTTTCTTCATCAGCAGTGTGAATATAAATAAACTTATAATTTCAGGAAAGCAGTAAAGAGGCAAGATGCTGAATGGAGACGCAGTCCTAATGATAACCTCTGGGACGTGATGCTCTATCAGAGTACATAGCAAGTATCTCAACCGGAAAACTTGGATTCAGTCCCTCATTCCTTTTAAATATGAATTTGATTATAAAGCAGGTGTTCTAAATAGGAAACACAGCATATTTGTTATTTAAAGTAAATACTTTGTATCACTAAAAAGACTTAGTTTTACATAAATTTCTGAATGAGAAGGGCTTACTCATCACCTGTATATAAAATAAGAACTAACGGATTGTATTTCATCATTTCTGAGCAGTACAGCTAAATTCCCTATAATCAAATTCTTAACAGAGAAGGATAACTTATTCAAGAAGCAATTAAGTATTTTGCTTTTGTTTTTTAAAATCTTTGATTCCTTATCCTGAGGCCATAATAACTGTTAGAAATTAGTGGAACTTGTGATGACTTATTTATCATGACATTTCCATCTTAATTTATATATGCTCACAAAACTAAGTATTTATCACTCCCAGGAAGCATTTTTGATGAAAGCCTTTCTGAATGGGTGAGGATATGGTCTGAAATGTCTAGTGAGGTTGAAAATGAGAAGCTTTCAGAACTGCTGTATGAACTAGAGTGGATGGATGATTATGCTGTCAACGAAGACACAAGAGGAGGATCATGAGATTTTCCTGTTGTTTTCAGATTCTCTCAGTAAATATCACCTTCCCAGGCGGGCTGCAAGCCACCAGGCCCTGGTGGGTACGCGTGGTGTCGATGTCCTAGGTAATTATGCAGAGCAGGTCCCTTCATGGTCACCATGAAGAGAAATAGGTCGTGTGCGTGGCCGGGGTTCAGAAGCAGACTTGGGGAAAATGCCAAGCCCGAGGTCAGCTGGAAGGGAAGGTCGCTCGGTTTTCTTGCTGTGCCCTGGGAAGGCCTGGGACGGGCAGGACTCTTCGGCCCCCACTGTGGTTCCTCCTTGAGAGGTCAGGGGAAAACCAACATCACTGCACCTGGCAGGCCGTGCGGGGTGCTTGTCCTTGGGGCTGCCGCTGGTGAGGACACCAGGGGGGGGGGCGCGGGAGGCTGAGGTCAAGGCCAGCCCTTCCCCGCCCGCCTGCTGGCTCCTTGGGCCGGGAGCCCCCATTCCGCGGCCGCCACCTGCGGCCACAGCGACACTGGTCTGGTGCCCTCTCCGAAGGCAGGCCCGGGACCAGCACCCTTTCGTGGTCGTGGCATCGGTTGGTGTCTCTGCCTCCGGCACGGTGATGACACACGTGTTGAGTGATCACGTTACTTTTCTTAGGAGTAGTCCATGGTTTTTCCCCTCCACAGTTACCTTCTTCTAAGCAGTAATTTAAAAAGAAGAATATTCCTCAGAAACAAATCTTAACACATCTGGTTTCAACTTAGTTGTCTTTTCATACGTCTGAAAATATATTCTGGATACTAATTATTTTTTTAATTTGAGTTGTCGACAGTTAGAGTAGCAACTGGACCAAACTTTATTTTTTAAAACATCATTAACTAAAACATGTATATAATACATTTAACATGAAATTAAATAGCTTTCTTTTCCCCTATGGAATTAGCATTGTCAGCTAATAATTACCTTTTGCAAAACTTTAAAATATATCATGTGAGTTTGAGTTTTCCCACTATAATAAGCTCTTAACTGCGTGAGATTTCTTTTTGAGGGACAGTTATCCATATCAAACACTTCTGAAAGGCTTGTTTTTTGTTTATTTTTTTAAGTTTTTCTTGGAGTATAGTTGATTTACAGTGTCGTTAGTTTCAGTTGTACAGTGAAGTGAACCAGTTATACATATATCCACTCTTTTAGATTCTTTTCCCATATAGGCCATTACAGAGTATTGAGTAGAGTTCCTTGTGCAATAGGAACAAGTAGGTCCTTATTAGTTATCTATTTTATATAGAGTAGTGTGTATGTGTGTCAGTCCCAATCTCCCAATTTATCCCTCCCCCGACTTTCCTCCCTGGTAACCGTAAGTTTGTTTTCTACATCTGTGACTCTATTTCTGTTTCGTAAATAAGTTCATTTGTACCCTTTCTTTAGATGCCACATATAAGCGATATCATAGGATATTTGTCTTTCTCTGACTTACTTCATTCACTCAGTATGGGTTCTTTTTAAACTGCTTAATACCATCAGAATCAAATATTTGTTCGAGGCCTTGAAGTAAGAATGAAATTTTTTGAGCTCTCTTATTTGAACAAAGTTAGAACACAAAACTGCTATGGGATAAATTACCACAATGTAATAAATGTTAATTTATCTATGGGATAAATTAATTACAATGTAAATTGGTGTGCCAGTGTATTTTCAAGAGACAATAGGAAAATGAGCCCAAAACATATTAGTGAAGGTTAATTAGTCCCCTCCACCAGTAAGCAGAGCCTTCTAATTAGAAGGCTTCAGTAAAATATATTAGTTCAAATATTTGCTGTTTAATATTTTTAAATTGTGGGGTGGTGGTGACATCTCTGGAAGAGCTCTGGATGGGGCAGATGGGGCAGTGTCCCTCCCAGTGTGCCCTCCAGGTGTGCCCCTCCTGCTGTGTCTCTGTACCTGCGAGGCTTGCGGCACTGCCGTGTGGAGAGCATTAAAAGCAGGGGAGGTACGGAGGGAATCTGGTCTGATGGGGATGCTCAGAATCTGTTAGGTACTTCACTTCTTCTGAACAGCTCCATCCTGTTAGTTAACAGTGCTAGATATTGTGTGAGCTGTCTTAAATCAGGTTAGTTAATGAGGGTGGGTTAGTTCAGTAGACTGGAGTGAGTGAGCTGTTTTGCTTGGTTGATTAGAATTTGTGCTAAAATGAGGCCTCGGAAGACCAGTGTCCGCCCTGCTGAAGGCTCTTGGTAGTAACGGTCTGTGGAAGTTACTTTTCATTTCTGGAGGAGGAAGGCGCACTGGGAATATTTGTTTTGACAATGAAGGCCAGAGAGGTGACTGTGATGAGGTGCTGATGGTGCGGTACAGGAAGTGGGCACCACCTGGGGCACCTGGGCCGCTTCTGCTGCCCTTGAAACTTCTAGATTTCTGAGCAAGCAAACGAAACCCGGTTACAGACAGACTGTAACTCAACGGTCCTTTTGATTCTTATTTTCTGAAGCAGATTTAGTTTACAAAATTTTATGCTTTCAAAACAGATAAAGGAGAGGAATTATTTACATGAAAAGTTTATGAATATATTAAACGGTTGCACCCTAACACTCTAAGGATTTAAAATTATGTTTTTGGTCGGGGGCGGGGTGCGGAGAAGGAAGGATTTATTACTTGCAGCAAGTAAGGAGAAGGCCGGGGATCTTCCCCAAAGCAGCGTCTTGGATTGAAAATTCTCGAAGTCCTGTAACACACACAGTCTTTGTGTGTTTTATACAGACACACAAACATGTTTGTTCCCGGAACTTTGAAAATGCAATTAGTGCCAGGTTGCCAGTCATGTTTTTTGTAGTGGTCTCTTCGGCAGGAGATGAGGTAAATTTAAAACGGCGCCGTTTATCTGGAGCCGCCGGCTCGCCGCCCTGGCTCCGGCCGACTCCGCTGGGCGGGGCGCGCCGGCCGCTGGGCTTCGGGGCCGCTGTGCGCCGACTGCGCGTGCGCACCCTCCCTGGCGGCCAGCCTCCGGCTCCACGGGATCCGAGTGCGGGCCGGTAGCCTTGTCTGGGATGCCGCCTCCGTCAGACCCTCCCTCAGCCTGGGTGACTGGTTTCCCGCAGGCGGAGGAGGGCGCCCCCGTCCCGCGTGCCCCCATCACGATCCGTGCTTCTCCCGTTACAGCACGCACGGGGCACCGTCCCTCAGATCCCTCTCCTCCCTCGTCCGTGCAGCCTGCGCCCCGGGGCCTCTCCCCTCTGCTCTGCGCACCCAGCGCCGCGTTTATGCGACAGACGGGCCAAGGCTGGCCCTGCCTGGGCTGTTGCTCTGGTGGCAAACACCGGGCCTCCCGGCGCTGCTGCTCTGGCAGCGCGTGAGCCCGACTTGGTGTGGGCCGCCGGCTGGATCTGCTGTTGCTTGGAGATCAGGAATAAACACTGCCTTTAAAGAGATTGTAATCGGAAGAGGGAATCTCTCGTAGAGACATTTGTCTTCTGCCTCTTTCCTTACTCTTTGTACATGGCAAACCCTTAATAAATAATGACTGGCTTTAGGTGGGACTTGATGTGCTGGCATTAGGGATAGTTTTTTTCTTTTACCATTTTTTTTTTCCCTTTTTTTTTTTTTTTCTTTTTTGCGGTATGTGGGCCTCTCACTGTTGTGTCCTCTCCCGTTGCGGAGCACAGGCTCCGGATGCGCAGGCTCAGTGGCCATGGCTCACGGGCCTAGCCGCTCCACGGCATGTGGGATCTTCCTGGACTGGGGCACGAACCCGTGTCCCCTGCATCAGCAGGTGGACTCTCAACCACTGCGCCACCAGGGAAGCCCGGGATAGTTTTTTTTTTTAATGCCCCAAATTAAGTGACTTCAGAGTGAACAAACAGATTTAGGAAGCTAGGCCTAGAAGTCAGACTTAAGTCTTCTAGCTAGAAGTCATAGCTAGCTTTCTGTTCACTTTGCTGTTAATACTGATGTGAAAGAGAAAGCTTTTTCTTCACTGCAGTAATGTTGACAGGTGATGCTGTGTTACGTGCAGCCGTGTGACTGCAGTATGGACAACCCCCCCCCCCCCCCCGGCTCCCCAGGGGCACAGAGTGAAGGCGTAAAAATAAGACAGAAAAAAGGAAAGATTTAACATCACTACGTACAGTTCATTGACCTGTGGAGATGAGCAGCTTGTGTACATTACGATTCAGAGGATTTGTTTTGTTTTGGATGACTATTTAGTCATTTGAGCAACAGTTTTCTTAAGTTAAAAATTTGTTTTTTTATTACAATTACAAAAATTGTTTCATAGCCTTAAGATACAGACACGGTCTGACACGCACAATATAGAGAACAGAATTTTCACAATAGATCAATTTAATGTTTCTAATTCTAAACAATATAAAGAAAAATGACCCCTTCCGTGGTTTAATTTCAATCTAAGGCGATGCCTCTGCCCCATACTTGAGGTGAAAGCGACGCCGTTGCGGCAGCCTCGCTTCAGAGGGTGAGTGCGTGCCCTTCGCCCTGGGAGCAGTCAGCTCAGGTCACTGAGGAATGTGCCGTAGATTCAAGAAGGAAATCAGATTGAAGTGGGTGCTTCGTGCGGTGCAGCAAAGACACAGGTGCGTGAGCATCTTTCCCTCAAGGAGCTGTTGTCTGCTGATGTGGCAGACACAGTAACAGATCATTTAAAAGCTAACTTGACCTTGACAGTCTTTGTGTTGGTAGGGTGTTTGGGGAGCACTGAAAATTGGCCCTCACAACCTGGCTTGTTAGGGAGACCTGGCCCGAAGGGAGCCAGACCTGCGAGGAGGGATACACGGTGGCCCAGGGCAACGGCCCGGACCAGAGCGGTTCAGCTGTGCTGGCGTGTGCATTTCGGAGGGAGTGGCGGGAGCCGGGGTTGAAGAAACGGTCGAGGGTGGATCTTGGAGGGTCTCCCATGCCTCTGATGCCTGAGCCGCATCCTGGACCAGGGCCACGAGCCCCGGCGGAGGTGCACGCTCCGGTTGCTCTGAGAGCTCTGTGGAGGGCTGATGTAAAAGATGAGGCGGAAAACCCATTGGGCCCGCGAGACGCACTTCAGACCGTTGAATGTCGGAGTCGCTGCAGCCTGTGATTAAGGACGCGTCGCCGGACACGTCAGAGATGCTCAGAAATGTAGTTAGCGGCACAAGAGAACTGGGAATTTTAAAATATTGATGTAAAGGAAAAATATAGTAGTCTGGTGCTCAGCTTTTGAGTTTCTAACTCCAGGCGTACCCCAGAGATACTGTGGGCTTGGTTCCAGACCGCTGCAGTAAAGTCAGGCACGCAAATTTGGGGTTTCCCGGTGCGCATAAAAGTGATGTTAGACGACACTGCAGTCTAGTGAGTGTGCAGTAGCATTGTGTCTAGAAACACAGTGTACATGCCTTAATTGCAAATGCTTTCTTGCTAAGAAGTGCCAACCATCATCGGAGCTTTCAGCGAGTCACAGTAGTGACGTCAGAGATCAGTTATCACAGATCACCGTAACAAACGTTAATGATCATGAAAAGGTTTGAAATACTGCAAGAATTTCCAGATTGAGACAGTTAGCAAATGGTGTTGGAAAAATGGCACCGATAGCCTTGCTGGACACAAGGTTGCCACCAACCTTCAACTTGTAAAACTCACAGTATCTGTGAAGGGCAATAAAGATGAGATGTGCCTGTAGGTCTAAACAGATTTGACAGTCCTGAAAACCGAGACTTTGATTTGCAAAAGCTGGGTGCTGTGGAGGCTGAAGAGGCCAGGGGAACAGGGTAGAGCCGAAAGCATGAACAGTGACAGAGATGACGCAGACCCCCACCGTCGACGCCCCGGCCTCGATGGGAAGCAAGGAGGATGGACGTGGTGTGGGTTTCTTGCCTCGCTTGGCAGTTCCCCGGACTGGGGGAGGACTCGGAGGCCAGTGCTTGGCCCCGCTGGAGCCCTGACTGTCCCGGGCTCCAGGCTCATGCAGGACGGGGCCCCCAGGAAGAGGGTGCAGACTGCAGAGAAGGGGCCTGGGCCTGTGAAGCATTCAGTGACGAATGGGAAAGTGCCCTGTGTGGTGAGGGACCTACGCTCCCAGAGCTGATGTCACACGGGGAGCGGGCAGGGAAGGCTGAGAGTGTCTCCCTACTCTCAGAGGCCACTAAGTGCCCATCATCCCGTCCCACAGGTTAGATGTCGGGGAGGGGAGACAGACTGGCAAAGGCCCAAATACAATTTAACTGAAATCCAGAATCCTAATTACTAAACTTCATGAGTTAGTTAGAATGTGACCGGATTATATTCCCTTAGAATAAATGTTAAGAAATTTATTTTAGGAAGATAAAAGACTTGGCACATCCAAGCCTATGTCCTATAAAAATGATATCCACTACCTAAAACGTACCAAATGTTGACCTTTTGAGGTGCTTTTACCCTTGCAGGTAGAGAATCTAGATGCAGTGAGGTACGATTCTGCATCTCCTGGTCAAGATAGAGACCAGAGGGTCAGGTGGAGTCGAGGGGGTGGATACTGTACCCATGGAGACCGTGTGAGGAAGGGCAGGGCCAGCAGAGGAGGGCCCACGGTCAGGCAGAAGCAGGAGCCGAATCTGAAATGGAGAGAAGTCTCGAGACCCGAAACGGCCACAGATGTCCAACGCGGCAGAGCACTACAATCTGGACTAGAAAACAGTTACGGGACTGACTGGAGGACTTTGGTGAGCTCTGGGCAACAGAACTTTCAGGAGATGAAGGTGAAGCTAGCTGTAGGGCAACAGGGGGGTCGGAGGTGGACACGGTGAGCGGATGTGTCGAGGCCCGGGGCGGAGACGGCACGGCCAGGTTTCAAGGCCGGGCCAGTAGCAAGGGAGGCGCCGAGGATCCCAGAGAGGCAGAGCCACTGGAATAAAAGCCCAGCGGAAGCAGCAGGTGTCTTCAGCGAAGAGGAGTGGTGGCCCCGAGCTGGTGGAGGGACCTGACCTTCATGAAGCAGGAGGCGCTGTGGGCAGGAACAGGTGAGTTGAGGCTCAGGCGGTCCTGCAGTCGGTCGGTCAGGGGCAAACTGGGGAACGTGGAGAGGGGAGGCTCGGAGGCCAGCAGGCAGAGGACAAGGACATGGACGGGCCCGGTACCGAGGGCCCAGCAGAGGCTGGAGTCGCGGTGTCCAGGAGAAGTGTCCAGATTGCTGCGTGACCTTCCCCAGCAGAGCTGTGCTGCTCAGATGGAGAAGCAGTGACCCAGGTTTGGGATTTGCTGTCCAAGTTCTGAGGGGGCGATTCAGAGGGAGGCGCTGTGCAGTAACACACGGTGCCCACGTGCAGGGTGGCTCGTGTCCGCGGGGAGCGCGCTGCTCAGGGTGCTGCGGCCGTCCTTGCATCCCCGGGCCCTCGGCCCTGCTTCTGCTTCTAGAGGAGCTGGGGGAGAAAAGCACCGTCACAGCCAGCCTCAGCCCCGGCCCCACGGCGGCAAAGAGCTGAGCACACATCCCCGGACAGACACATCAGGTCGCAGCCCAAGCCTTTGGGGCCGCCAACCAGTAGGAAAACCAAATGCTCACTTCGACACACTGTTGGAGGGCGAGTGCCGACTGGTGCACGTGAGAAGCCCTGGGGGCCGCAGTCTGGGCGGCTCCGGCTGCAGGAACTCGTCGGGGGCCGGGGTGGAGGTCCGAGAAGGGGCATGTCCTCCGTCACAGGGGCTTACCTGTGGGTGGGGGTGCCCATCCCTGCCCCGTCCCACCTGGGGAGGGCCCTTCTCCTGCCCAGTCCCCTCGTCTGCCCGGCTCACCGGTGGGGTGGGGAGTTGAGAAACACCTGTGAAGGTGGCCTGGATGGGCCATGAGATCGCAGGAGGCTCCCCTCCCCACCTTACACCCCGGTGCCGGCGGGGCTCCAGCAGAGGGAGACTCTGAGGAACGGCGTCTCAGAAGCCCAGAGTCAGCAGAGGGACACACGGGGCACCGGCGGACTTGGCAGCCTCTGTCACCCACGGCTGCGGCGACGTCAGACACACCAGCTCCTGCCCAGATTAACATAAAACCCCCCACCGAGGCTTGTTTACCTCTCTTCTTACTACCTCATGCTCATTACATGTCCTGCTGCAGACAGGCATTACAAGCTGTGTACTGAAGGGTAGGGAAAACGGTCTGGAGAAACAAAGCAAGCATCAGGCCCAGACTCAGGTATGGCACAGCTTTTGGAATTACCAGACAGGGAACGTGAAAGTAACATGCTAAGGGCTCTGGTAGAAACAGTAGACATCATGCATGGGGAGTGTCGTCGGGGTCATGGAAACTCCAAGGAAGACTCAAATCAAAGTCAAGCATAACAGGAACCAAGAGTGCCCGTGCTGAGCTCTCAGCAGCCTGGCCAGGGCCAAGGAGGGGACCTGTGAGCTGGAAGACATGTCGGGGGAAACTTCCCAGGCTGAGGAGCAGAAACAAAGGAGAACAAAAAGGGGGAAACAGAAAATGGGACAGAGCATCCGAGAAGCGTGTAACGGTCTCAGCAGGTGTAACGTATCTGTACAGGGCACCAGCAGGAGAAGAGGGAAGGGGCGGAAGGAATATTCGGGGTGAACCTGGCTGAGGGCTTTCTAGACTTGATGATAGACACCTAATTACAGACCCGGGAGCCTAGAGGACACCAGGCCAGATGAATGCCCGAAAGTCTAAGCCCGCTGTAGAGCCTTCCCACTGCAGCAAACCACCGGCAAAGAGGGAACCCGGAAGAAGCCAGAGAAATAGAGGCGTTGGCCTGGAAAAGGAGCGGGACGCTTCCCACCACATGGGATTGGGGGAGGCCTGGCTGGTGTCATGGTCATCATGCAGGAGGGGGCGGTGGTGGGAAGGGAGTTGACACAGCCTGGACACAAGCAGGGAAGGTCCTGATGACCCGAGGGTGGCGAGGACTGGCTGGAGGCTTCGGAGTCCAGAGTGAAAAGGAGTCAACACATCCAAGCAGGTTAGGAGTTTAGAGCGTGGGATTCCCGTCATCTCTGCCCCCTCCCCAGACCCACTGTGCCCAGAACCGTGGTACTGCCAGGCCTCCCCCGGCAGTCACTGGCCAGGGTCGGGGCTGGGGGTGTGGGCTTCCTGCCAGCCTCGCCGAGCCTGCTCTGCCTGCAGTCTGTGTGGTCCACTGACCGTGTTCAGTTTGTGGTCACGGAGCAGAGGCTGAGCCCGTGGGTAGGGTTTCCTCCGTTGACTTCTACCAGCATTTCTGTATTATAATCTTAGATTAATGCATATGTTATTTCCTCAGCTGCCCACTCATTTTCTGAGGTTTCAGAGATGCTTTTTATTTAGCAGCTGTTAGGTCATCAGATGCAGTTTTGCACCTGAAATAGTCCTCCATGTGTCATTTGACTGACACTTTCGCCACAAGGCAGCGTAAGCTGTGCTCCCATGCAGCTGCGAAGCCTGTGGTCAGCACTTGAGTTTTGCTTAAGAGCAAGAATAATACTTCATTTCTGTTATACTTTTTTGGTTTTCGTTCTTTAATTTTGGTTGACTTAACATAATACACAAAAGTATACCAACTTTAAAAAGCATGGAACTCGCTGAGTCACCACAAAGCGAGCGCATGCCCCAGCCCCTGACGTGGTCAGGAACTAGCACTGTGCCAGCATTCCAGAAGCTTCCCTCTCTGCACACCTGCTCTCCCGGAAGGGCGCTGTCCCCGTGTCTCCTTGACTGGCGACTTGTGTCTGTTTCTGAAGGTTACAACGTGCGGCTGTATGTGCGTGCATTCTTCTGCCTTTGGCCTCCTGTGTACACTGATGCGCATGGGGGTTTTGTCCGTGTGTCACATGTCACAGGGCTCTGTTCGTTTGCGTGTCTGTGCACCGTCCCGCCACAGGACTGGCCGTAGCTGCTCAGAGAAGCCATCCTGCAGCTGATGGGCCCTCCGCTGTCCCGAGTCGCTCTGCCCGGGCGTCTGTGTGCATCGTGTCTCAGTGCAAACACGTGCGTTTCTGCCGCGTACGTGCCTAGGAGTGGAGTTGCTGGGTCACGGATACGTTTACATTCATTTTGTGGAATCCCGGTCCTCCAGAGTGATGGCGCCAGTGTTCACTCTTCCCTGCAGCGTGAGGATTCAAGTTCCTCTATGACCTTGTCCGCACTTGGGTTGTCCGTTTTTTTAAAAAAAGTGTTGAATGTTCTATTGAGGATATAGTAATGTCTTATTGTGTTTTTATTTTCCGTTTCCCTGAGGACTAGCGAGGTTGCATTTCCTCTGCACGTTGATGGGCTGCCTGGGCATCTTGGTTTGAGGATCACTTCAGTGCGTCTTTTGTGCATTTTCCCGTTGGATCGTTAGTCTTTTTTCATTATTTTGTAGGAGTCCTTTATGTATCCTGGCACGAGCACTCGCTGGTTATGTGAGTATAATGTCCTCCCTCTGTGTGCCTCCTTACTCTCTTCAGTGTGTCTTGAAAAATGGCCATGCTCAGTTCTAATGGAGTGCAATTTATCAGTCTTTTCATAGTTTAAGAAATCTTTCTCTACCCCGGGTCACGAAGGTACTCTCTTATCTTCTAGAAGTTTTGCTATTTACCTTTCTCAGTTAGATCTCTAGATGTCTGGAATTGGGTTCTGTGTTTGTTATGAAGATGGGAAGTTTCCATTTTCTCCCCATGTAGATTTCCAGTGGACCCATAACCAGCTGTTGCAGGTCCATCCTTTCCCACCGCAGGTTCCGGCATGAATCATACGTGCACATGCGGTGGGTGTGCATCTGGACCTCCTCTCTGATTGGTCCTCGATTCCCTTTTTGTGCTAATCGTCTGCAATTACTATAGCAAGTTTAATTGGGATTGCATTTAATCTCTGTAGATCTTTGAGGAGAATTGATTTTTAAATTCTGAGTTTTTTTAATCGATGAATATTCTATATCCTTTGTTTATACAGGTATTCTTTAATTTTTTCAATAATATTTTATGATTCTCTCTGTGTAGAGCTTTTGTACACCTTTTGTTTGATTTATTTCTAGGTATTTAGATTCTGTTGATGCTGTTTCATTCATTATCTTTTAAAATTTATTTTCTGTTTGCTGCTATATAAAAATACAATTGCAGCAAAGCTTTTTATTTCCAAGTTGGTTTCCCATTCAGAATATTAAATATATGCTTTGCACTTTAGTTACAGGCTGAGTCGATGTTGAGCTCTGTCATCTCGAGAGCTGATCCTGTCTGGCTGACTGATGGGTTTTTCATGAGAAAGTTGGCGTCTCATCCGCAGTGACCCCCTCCCTGGGTTAGTCAGATGCTGCTGTCTCGAGGCCACTGGGGGTCCGTCCGTCTTTATGGGAGCAGGTTGGACTGTGGGTACCTGCAGCACGGGAAAGAGGCCGTGCACACACTTGTACTCCTGGTTAGTGTCAGGCCAGGGTGCAGCGCGACTCTGAGGACTTGAAAATCAGGTCGGCCCCGCCATGTTGATTCTCACTCGTACACGCCCAGATCACGGGAGTGGTGGCTGGTTGCTTCGAAGCTGCTCCGCGTGGTCCAGATGTCCCCCAGCCCCCTCTCCTCACGGAATTGGTGAGGCGGGGATCGCCTCTGATCTGTGGGCACAGTGTACGGAGGCCCCTGACCGTCCTGGCCCTGGACCCCCCTCCTCGGGAGCTGCGGGCGGGCGGCAGGTAGGGTTTATTTGAAACTGGCTTCCCTCCTCTGCCTCCCGTGTGGGGATGGTGGCCAGTGAGGAATGGCTGAGGGGCTGGAGCTGAGGCGGCCTCCCTCCCGCGGGAGACCATTGTCGCTGTACTTGGCTGGGCTTCAGAAGGGGGAAGATCTGCAGTGTCAAGTTCGGGTATTATACAGCAGCATTTTCACATAGATTTGAAAGTAAGTGGGGGAAATAAAAGTGAAGGTAAAAATAAGATCAAAGGAGAAAGACATGTATTTTTATCACATCAGTAAGAAGAAGAATGATCGCAGTGGGCATTTAAATGAGCAATTACTGTGTGTCGGTTACATGCCTAGGAAGGTGGCCATGGAGCCCGTCCTGAGTCATCAATACAAAGGGTCAGAGACCCAGATGTGCCCAGAGCTATTTCGCCTCTTAAGAGCTTCAGAAAGCCCAGCTGGAAGGCGCGTGGGGCAGCTTCGTGGTCATGTAGAGTGACTGGTCCAGACGGGGCTCTGGCATTGGCGCACGCCCACCTGCGGCCCCCTCCCTCCACTGCCCCACAGTTTCGTGCTAGGTCTGCGTCCTGACACGGAGACAGGGGTGGTGAATCTAAGGACAAACCAAAGTAAATCACTGTGCTTCACGCCGATGCTGCCACACCCGCCCGTGCGCACAGACCCTTCCCGTGAGGCCAGCCCAGGGTGAGGCTCCGGGCCTGTTGTGGCGGTGACAGAAGGACGGCAGGATGCCGTGAGCCTGCCACGTTACGGCACTTTGCGCAGTCCCGGAAGAACTCATTCGTTTGAATGCCAGTCATTATGGTGCCATTTCTTACCATCGTGTCCTACTTATTTTGAAAGGAAATTGAAGAAAAATTAGCTTACCTGCAGTGTATCGTTGTTTAGGAGAAATCTGATGACCAAAGCTTACTTCAGGCAGTTTCTTTTTCATTTAAAATTGTCTTCCCCTAAGTTATGTGATTCCCCTTTAGGAGGAGTGTGTTTCTCCCTTGCTGTTTTCTTCAGAAAGGGCAGTTAATCGTCAGTTAATTATCATTGCTCTGAGAGATATTGGAAGACACCTAGGATGCAGGTCACACCTCTGAAAGTCTAGGATCCAGGAGAGTCCTGCTGGCCTGGCGTTTCTACACAGGAGAGGAGACGAGCGGCCGCTGCCTCCCCTGGCCCCCGCCCTGGCTGCTTCCAGAACAGCGGAGCCTCAGGGTCCACACTCACTGCCACTGCCCCGCTGGTGCTGAGCTGAGTAGAGGCGTCCACAGGAGAACCTACGTGTAGCACAGGAAGAGCGCCCGTCCAGCAGAAGGCTCAACACAGAGCGTGTAGGTAGGATGAGGTGCTTTGTCCCTTAACTGCTTCACCAGGCAAAAGACCCTCAGCTGAGTGTTTACTTCCTTGGTCCTTGTTTTGGTTACAACATTTAATCACTTTGTTTAATCTGTTCTTCTTTTCCCAAAGTATAGTAACGGCTGCCAGTTGAGCAAGTTTCACAACTTTTAAATAGAAATAGTGAAGGAGAACATTCTGATAAGCAAGATGTGGCCAGTCTTCATTTCATAAACCTAATGGGAGTCTGTGTATTTAATGGAAAGTACAGCTACAGATCTCATTACGGGAGTGGGAATGATATCATTTCTGTTCACATCAGCCAGCCGGGGAGGCCCGTCTGCGGCAAGGGGACGGAAACCGCAAGCTCGGCCATGCACCTTAGCCCCCTGGAAGTGAACCAGAAATTTAACCAGGCTGGAGTTAAGCCGAGTAACAGAAATCATGCAAAAGCACTTTGCAAGTTGTAAAGGCTATTGGCTTGGAAATTGCTAAGGTCATAAGCAGTCAGAAATTAATCAGTTATAAACAATTTAGACCAAAATGAAGCCATTTTATGTTATTAATGGGAACTCATCTTGTTAAAGTAAATTGGTTATGCATTTCGTTTGTTTGTCTGAAGCATTTAAAAATTTTATTTATTTATTTAATTCATTTATTTTTGGCCGCATTGGGTCTATGTTGCTGCGCGCGGGCTTCCTCTAGTTGCATCGAGCGGGGGCTACTCTTCGTTGCAGTGCGCGGCCTTCTCACTGCGGTGGCTTCTCTTGTTGTGGAGCTCGGGCTCTAGGCGTGTGGGCTTCAGTAGTTGTGTCACACGGCTCAGTAGTTGTGGCGCACGGGCTTAGTTGCTCCGCGGCACGTGGTTTCTTCCCGGACCAGGGCTCGAACCCGTGTCCCCTGCACTGGCAGGCGGATTCTTAACCACTGCGCCACCAGGGAAGCCCTGTCTGAAGCGTTTTCGCCTGCATTTTTTTTTTCACGGGGAACATGTCAGCTTCACCTGAATGGCCCGTGAGGGGTCTGTGCCCCCTGCGGATGCCACAGTCTGTCTAAAATCGTACTGCTTCCTATCTCCTGGCTTCAGCCAAGCTGCAGTGACCTAAGACTTTAGTTTTGAGCCAGGAGCCTTGACAGACCACCTCGAGATTTGAAGTCTTTTCTTAGCTCACCAACACCCTTTCATGGTGACGCGTGTCCCGGGTCCTTGGGGGCTCTCCTCGCCTCCATGACAGGCCAGGGTGCCAGGGGGGGTCTCGTCAGACTCCTGCTGCGTGGCTGCTTCTTGCTTTGGCCGTAAACGGCCTCCACCCGAGTCAGAGCCTGTTGGGTATACTTTGCCCTACGACAATTCACTAATTACTAGAATTTTAGCTCTCTTAGTGTAGGGCACCCTCTCCGTCATTAGGTGCACGTTCTGAACAGCTAATATGTGTAATTACGTTTAAAATAAGTGCGCTCCAAGTGATTAGCAGCATTTTGATATCAGAGTTGTGACCTAGCTGTTGTCCTCTGGTGGCTGAGTAATTGTGTCTGAGAGCTTTCGAGTGTGATAGTTGCGTAACACAGCGCTTCCTCGTGGAAGGTCTGCAGGCTCTCGGTGACCCTGAGCTGCCGTCTGGCGCAGACTCTAAGTGCTGCTGTCATCTGCTGCTAATTGCTGTCACCTGCCGTCGCAGGCCCTCGGCGGAGATGGCGTGAGCAGGCGGCCTGTCGCCATCGGCGCGGGTCCTCTCGGCACGCGCAGGTGCACCCCGGAAGGAAAGCACGGCGGCGGGCTGGGCTTTCTCAGTAGAAGCACTTTTCGGTTAGTTTGCATTTTAATACACAAGGTGGGGAAAATGGTGACCGTCTTGTGAAGGTTATTACTTCACTAAGTCCAAGCGTGTTGCCTGTTTTATGAT
Source organism: Phocoena sinus (assembly GCF_008692025.1). Lineage (NCBI taxonomy): Eukaryota > Metazoa > Chordata > Mammalia > Artiodactyla > Phocoenidae > Phocoena > Phocoena sinus. The sequence goes on along the minus strand of NC_045776.1, from coordinate 828,415 downwards.
TTGTTTTAATGGTTCTGGCACTTAGGAGCCTATTAGGCTGGCGAGGTTGTTTCCACGATGTTCTACCTAAGACTTCTGTAAATCCTCTTTCTCAAGCGGATAAGCTTCGGTCGGGGCACTCGCCTATAGCACCATATTATAGTAATGTATTTTACTTGTAATTTAGAGAACAAGAAGGATGCCCTGATTTGAAGGCTAAGCTGTCCCCTGTGGCACTGGCACAGCTGATAATCGCGAACTAGAAAGATGTGTATATCAAATAGTTTACAAAATGAAGCCAGCTGTGTTTCCCTACATACTGTGGCTTCCTGACATGCATCATTAAACCTTATTAGCTACTTCCTTTTACAAAGATTCTTGTAGTCTTGAACATTGCATATTAACATTTTCTGCCCCTCCAACTGGAAATTATTTGCTTTATTGTAGAGTGTCAACTTGCTCTGGTTTCTGATGCATTCTAATTGGTACTTTAGAGTATAATCATCGTGAGATACCACGCCATGCATTTCTTTATTTGGAAAGTAATACAGACCTTTTCACCGTATCTGTCAATCTGGGCAACTTTTCACACAACTCCCAGCTCTTGGGATTGCTTACAAGCCATTAAGTATGAAATGGTTCATAAAGTGTCCTTGAAGACATAAAGTAACACAAAGATTTTAGATGGTTTAAAGTAGTGCTATATTTTGCCAAGATACCAGTAATAAACCTCTTGAGTAGAGAGTTAATAATAAAAGGGTAGTTAAGAAGATGAAAAGTTTATTTAACCATATTATGCTCGTCATTTAAAAATTTCAGCAAATCTCCTGAATTCCGTTTTCCTTTCAAAAGAATGCAAATCATGAGAACTATGGATTTTGAAAACTAAGTAACGTTGATTCAAAGTTAGGTGTTAGGCCAGTATGATAACTTTCTTCATTCTTTTTCTCTTTATGCTGTTCTGTGTCTGCCATTCTGCTACGCTGCCTTAAAAATTAATTATGTTTACCTGCCGTTAACTTTCGTTTGTCAGCTAGTTATGCTGATATGTTGGTGGGACAGAGAATGGACAAGATAATAGCAATTCTGAGGTGTTTCAAACACTGACCAGGGTTTTCTGTATCTTTTCACGTGTTTAATATAATCACAAAGAGGTGATATGCATTTCATCGAGACAGAATTTCATGAGTTCAGTGAAACGGTGGTCATAGTTTTGTTTCCAGTAAATATCTTAGACACAGATCTTGTCAAGTCAGCTAATGACTCTTGATTTAAAAACCCTACCGAGTGGTTTTATGCCGTGATGGGTGCCAGGTATCTGGAGACTGGGGTGGAGACCTTAAATGGTCCATAAATTCCCACATATTTACACAATAAACCAACAAGCGGTGAAGGGGGTAGTGACACCATCGCAGCCTTTGTGTCTCTTCGCGGGCTGCACGGTACAGTGTACATTCTAGTAGCGCCACGCTGCCTGCAGAAACTGAGACGTGAAACATGCTAAGCTAAGCTCTGCCACACGCAACACTTAGGCGTTGAGGATTTTTCCTGCCGATTGTCTTTTTTTTTTTCCCCCTAAGATACTGTTACTTAGAATTAACAACTTTATAATACTGTGTATGGGACTGAAGTAGTTCTTAATGAAACGAGACTTTCTGGAATCTATTATTATATAGAAAAATTGTTAACTAACGTCTGGTAAATTCCCTGGCACAAACCATGAAATGCATTTTACTTGTTGGTATGCCAAAGAAAGAATTTAGATGGTAACGTTTTGAATCACCGAACAAATCTCGGACTTTGTTATAGAAATTCATCTGTATCATGACCTCTTATGAAGAAAATCTAGGGCTGGAAATTAAAGTTTCATATAAATGAATGACCTTGTTTACTAATAAAAAATTAACCATTCCCTTTCCCAGAATTTTATTAGGAAAATAACCAAGCAGGTGGAAGGGTGTTCCCCCCCCGCCTCCCCCCGCCCCCATCCCATGCAGTTTCTTTAAAGAAACACAGCAGTTCTTCTGGCCCTGTCCCAGGCAGGCTCCAGGGAGAAGGGCAGCCCCGGTACCTGCCTGCCCGGCCATTCCCTGTGCCTCCCGTGCTGGGGGGCCACCAGGTACTGGCTTTCCCTGAGAAGGGGCTCTGATCTACTCCCGTCGCCTAAATCCCAGTCTTTCCCATCATGTACGGTCCAGCAGTTTCAAGCCACTAACAGGAATGCGTCCTTCAATATGTCACTTCCTGGGTGTTAGAAAGCCGCCAAATACTTTTCCAGCTCTTTGAAGAGTTCAGAGGGTGCCCTAGTCACTGTGCTGGGGAATTTTGGGTGCAATAGTGTTAGAAGCCCTGGCTGTATGTTCAGCCATTTCTTTAGCAAGCAGTAACAGAGCCCAGATTTTAACAGCATTATTATTGATGTGCTTAAAAATCTAAGAGTATTTTCTATTCAATAATATATTTTATAAATTATATTTAAATGAATATTTAAGAGTATATTTGAAGGTGTTTCTAAAATGCATACATACACAAACAATATTTAAAATAAGGGACTCGCCACATGCAGGAGAAAATAAAGACAAACACACACGCCCATATCTCCCGGAAGAAAAATGTGCTAAGTAGTATAGCCTCCTCAGTATGAAAAATCGACCAGAAAATGAAAGGTGAGGACTGTCCCATATTTCAACAGATTTACAAGAAGCCATGGTCTGCCCTTTCTTTCTGAGTCTGTTAAAATTTTAAGACTCCTAATAAAAGGCTTTCTTTAAAAATATCAGAACCATTTAGAGTTCTTATTAGAAAAAAATCTATTTTTCATGTTTCTAGGGAAAAAAGAATTTCCAAGAGTGTGGGGACTTTTGAAGTCTTTGAAGAAGCATAATATAAAAGTCAAAGTTCCTGAGCATATTGGTGACCACGCACAGAATCTGCTCTTGCTGGCGTTTTTCCAGACTTTTTTTTTTTTAAAAAACACAGTTACTAATCCCTAAACTCATGGGTATTGTGTTTTTAGATAGTAAGAATTCGAGAGTAGGTTAATGCTACTTGTAAAATATCTGTTAAAATAAATATAAAATTACCAAAATAAACTGCTTATTTAATTAGATTAAATTGAAGTCAAATGCCTGACCTCAAATTTCACTTACATGACTGATGTTGAAGGTTGAGGTTTCTGGTGTCGGTAGATAGCTCAGGCTTGAAGTAATCATTTTGAATTGGTGGGTGGTCTTAGCAAAACCATTTAAAACTGATAGCTTTCTACACTGTTAAGACAAAAATAAGGTAAATATATGCAGGATCGCTAAACCATTAATGTAAGCTGTTGTTACAGCTTTATTGATTTAGTTTGTAGATTTAAATCTTTAAAAAAAAAAGCCTTAGCACTATACTACTGTACCGTTTACCTACAGTATTTTGGTTGTCATATCTTTAAATATGACATATCAAACATCCTTATTTGATAGTAGATTTTTATTTGGGAAATTTCCTTCAATATAATTAATTCATCACGTTAAAGTCTATAAATTCTGTCTTGGATTCTTCATGACAACATAGATATTTATGGTAACTTTTTTGTTGTTAATAAAACTAAGACAACATGTAACATATATACTGAATTGGCTGATCGAAGATCGAAGTTCTGCTTTAATCAAAAGCAGAGGGGCTTCCCTGGTGGCGCAGTGGTTGGGAGTCTGCCTGCCGATGCAGGGGACACGGGTTCGTGCCCCAGTCCGGGAAGATCCCACATGCCGTGGAGCGGCTGGGCCGTGAGCCATGGCCGCTGAGCCTGCACGTCCGGAGCCTGTGCTCCGCAACGGGAGAGGCCACAGCAGTGAGAGGCCCGTGTACTGTAAAAAAAAAAAAAAAAAAAAAGCAGGCTTTCAGCGTTCGAAAACAAAAAAAGCAACAATCCTGAGCGCCCTCTGCTGGCGAAGCCGCAACATACTGCACCTTGGCTTTTGCTTTCTCTCCCCAGCTGAGAGAAATGTTTTTATAAAAGCAACAAGGGAATATCAACAGGAAACATGACAGCAGTGCACACAAATCATATTCGGCATAGTGCTGGGCTGATAGTGGTCTGTGTGGTGTAGTCTCCTTGCATCCCTGGTTTTTAAATAACCTGTGTGGACTATTGTAAAATAAGGCCGGAACTACTGTACATTAGAAAATTATGGTCCCTTTGAAAATATTCAGTGCTGTATTTTCATGTAGTTTGTGTACATAGAGTACAAATTAAATTTCCAGACGGTTTCCAGGACCGTTTTGCATATTTGTGTACACTCATCTTTGCTTTAAAACATGGGCTTTCGATGTGTCACAAGTTGAGCCTATTTGAAATAGTTCATAGTAATCATTAGAACAAAAAATTCAACTAACCACTTAAGTCACTATATTGCTTTAAATCTGATGACTTTTTAATATACTGGTTACGCCTTAATAAAGGCTCTACTGTGACAGAGGCTGTCAGACAGTAACAGCCTTGACCAAATTGTCCAGCATGAATACAAAAGTAAGTCCGCATTTTGCAGAAACAGACCGGACGTGTGTATATGTGTATGTCCATATGTCCATAGATAATGTGCTATTTTCTGGCATTTTTGATGACTATAAAATGTTACGTGGATATGTGTTGTAGCAAATGCTCAAGCCACTATTGAAATTTCTCAAATGATCTGGTGGGTTGACGGCTTGAGAAGACAGCCGCATTCTGCACTCGTGAAGCCCCCTTCAAACTCAGCAAGTAATATGTTCGTAGATTTTAGGGATAATTTCACCCTTCACAACATGTTTATCGTGTCTAGCGGACAGTGATCTGACGACGTGCATTGTCCTAAACACGGAGCTGATCGGTACCAAGGTTGTGTAAACTAGGTGAGGGCTTGCACTGGGTCCCCCCTCTCCTGAGTTTTTCACATTAACATGGAAAGAGGCTGTACTTCCTTGCTGAGGAGCTGAGCTTTGCATTAAGGCTTTTTTTGTTTATCTAAAAAATATAATCACATTTTCTTTTCTCTTTTTTGATTTTTTTTGATGTGGACCATTTTCAAAGTCTTTATTGAATTTGTTACAATATTGCTTCTGCTTTTATGTTTTGGTGTTTTGGCCACAAGGTATGTGGGATCTTAGCTCCTCAGCAGGGGATCAAACCCGCACCCCTGCATGGGAAGGCGAAGTCTTACCCACTGGACCGCCAGGGAAGTCCCCCCATTTTATTTTTAAATGTTAAATATTCAAGAAAAAAAATATCTTATGTGATAACTGTTTGGTAAGCAAGGAAGAAACCTTAAATGCTGAATATAGAATAGTCAGGCAAAATTTATTCACAGGTAAAAATGTAGAATATGAAATATTCTTTCAGAATAGACTTTTAAATGTTTATTGTGTAAATATAGATTTTGACTTTTAAAAATTAAGGTGATATAACATTAAGAATTATCGTGCTGATACTTACTTAGGGAGCTTTTAACGCACAGATTATTGAGCCAATAGACTAGAACGGCTAAAAGAAGCGCTTCTTATTTCGCAGATCACTGGGGCAGTAAATGATAATAGCCGAGTTGTCTATGGGTGGGTGGCGCCTGCGTGCAGGACAGACGCTTAGGACTGAGGCGTTCATATCCAAAGATGAATGAATAAATAAACTGGAGAATAAGAAAAAAAGGGCTACATCGCATCGCTTTAAAAAAAAAAAAAAACTAATACTTTTAATTTAAACTCCAAACTGGAAAAAAGTTATTGCTGTAAGATTTAGGAGTTAGATTTAGTGTAAGAGTTTCAATTATTTGAATTGAAGGTATGTACTTATTTTTTTCTTATTTTTAAGATTCTACTAAAAGTAGAAAATATAGGACCGATTTGTTTCAAAGATATTTAAATGTGTTTTTTAATTTTTTAAATTTTTATTATTATTTTTTTAAATAGCACAGCACCTGACTTTTTAAAAAATTAATTAATTTATTTATTTATGGCCGTGTTGGGTCTTTGCTTCTGTGCGAGGGCTTTCTCTAGTTGTGGCAAGCGGGGGCCACTCTTCATCGCGGTGCGCGGACCTCTCACTATCGCAGCCTCTCTTGTTGCGGAGCACAGGCTCCAGACGCGCAGGCTCAGTAATTGTGGCTCACGGGCCCAGTTGCTCCGCGGCACGTGGGATCTTCCCAGACCAGGGCTCGAACCCGCATCCCCTGCATTGGCAGGCAGATTCCCAACCACTGCACCACCAGGGAAGCCCCAAGAAATGTGTTTTTTTATAGGAATTTCAACTAGGTTAAAGCAGTAGCCCTATGTCAATTCTGTAGTCACAATCCAAATTCTGAATGACGTGGGGCTGATGGGCTGATCCGAGAATAGTTTAGCTGCTAAAAGATAAACAACGTTAACGGTAATGTTATAGTTTCCCCTAAGTAGTCTCTCACGTGTGAAGCTGTATCTCTGTCTGTGTAGAGTCGTCGTGAGTGCATTTGCTAGTAGATTGGAGGCGTTTCTGTTTTTCAAATTGAGATATATTTACAGGGAAAATATAGGACAAATTAAAATGATATTTAGCTTTCTGCAAGAGTTTAAATTGGCTTTTTCACATTTTGCATCTTATGGTTTTGCTATACTAAAATACATTCACGTAGCAAATAAGGAAATGTGAGTTTTAGAAGCAAGGTTACAGTACTTGGCTGTTCACATAACATTGATCCAGGGGTAACATCACGTGAGGAGCAGTTGGCAGTGCTTATTTTTATGCCTTCTGTTTTCTCTGCTACTAAGTTTTTATAACACGAGACTTCTACATTGATTTCTTGGGGACTTAGGGGGACTTTGAGATCGGCTAGAAACGCATTGTGTTACTGAGATAAGGTGGGGTCTCATTCGTCCACGGTGCCTTAAAAAACCTGACTGATCTTTTCTTGATTAAGCAGGAGGATACCGTATTTACCCTTCATTGTTGGTATAAACCATTATTTTACTGAGAACCATTAGCTGTTGAAAACTTGGTACATAAATTAAGAGGAGCTAAGTGGATCTGTGATCGTTGCCATTAGTAGCGTTTTAGATTATACAGGCAATTATTGTGTTCATTATCCCAGAGCAGCCCCTTCCCAGAGCCATTGTGGCATCTTAGACATTATGCACAGATTTTTCCCTTGGAGATTAAAATTTCCAGTAGCGTATTTAATTTTGTTATCACAGTTGTTTCAAATCAAACAAATATTATGACAAGTGGAAGAAAATTTGCTTTACTAATATAGGAAATTACAAAAATGTTGAAAATTACTTCCTAGTGTACTTACCTTTTCTTATACAGTCATAATTACTTCAACTGATTAATAATATACCTTAGGGTTAAAAAGGTCTTGAAATCATAGTAAAAGCTATCTGGCCTGTTCAGATGTTCTAGGAAATTTTTGAAAGAAAGAAGAGTTTCACATCAAAACTCAGGCTATCACCTTCTTTATAGAATTTGTAGCTTTAAAGTTAACTAGCTTTCATATTGAATAGTTTTGAGTCCAGACTGCATTTTAGACAAGTTGAAGAAACTTTTAAGGGTGTTCTAGTGAAATGAGTATAAATTGAAAGTGACCTTTAGAAAAATAGTTGAAGTATCTCTTTTCTTCTCACTGTGCTTTGTTAGAATTGACCACCCCCCCCACCCCCACCCCCACCCCAAAAAAGATCATACTATATACTATAGCTCGGTTGCAATTATGTTCGAGGAAGAATAATCATTGTTGAGGAAGGCTCCTGAAAGAAAGCAGGGAACAGCCCATTACTGAGAAGCTGTGTTTTCTCTGCTAAACATTTCATTCGTCCTTTAAATTAGAAGGGGTTGGTGAAGACGACATTTAGTTATAGTCACCAGTCAGGCAGTTGACCACATGTGTCCTCGTCAATTAGAAAGGTATTAATACTTTGAATTAGCTGAGTATCAATGTGCAGTGGGCTGCTTGTAATGTTTCCATCCTCTATGGGTCATTTTTTCAAAGGAAACCTTGTCCTCATTCCTGACTGTTTTGTCCCAGCTCTTACAGTCCTTCACTGCCATGATGCAGGGGAAAGTGTGAGGCAGTGGTCATGCATTTTGCAAGACAGTGATTCTTTATTTTATTACAAAAAACGCCAACTCTGGAAGGCCAGATTAAATCATTCCTTTCACTTTTTAATGGGATTTGGATGAATAGAGTAAAATATGCACTTTGCATTCATTGATAGCATCTTTACGTTGAGGTAATTGAGTCTTTTTTCCCTGACTGAATGAGTAATGACTTCATCTGACCCTCCGCGAGGCTTGGAACTTAGGCCGTCTTTGTCACCGCAGAGGGCCCGGGCTTTGAAACATGCTCTACTTCCCTGGCTTAATTTTTCTTCATTTTAATCCAAAACCCTATTTTTCTCAATAATTCAAGCATAAACTATATAGTAGTTGAAGTAGCGGAAATTGCAAGGTATTTGTCCTGGTTCTGCCGGTTTTTAAATGGAGTTGATAAATCAGGCGCCATGGTCCTGGCCGCCGCTCTCACGGAGCCCAGTCCCGCTCCACCGGCGAAGCTTCCAGAACCGTTGGTGCGGTCCTTCCCGCTGCTCGTCCCGGCCCAGAGGTGGCGAGCCCGGACCGGCTGGCCCCATTGCCCACTCGCCCGGTCACTGCGCTGGAAGTGACCGCTAGGGGGGCAGGGCGCTTCCCGCAGAGCCTTGCAGACACGGCCGGCCTGGCCGGGAAGGGTCTCATCTGCGCACAAGCTGCGCACAGGAGACAGCGCATCTCTAGGACTTGCCTAAAGTCCCTGGGGTTCCGAGTCTGAAGAGCGCGCGCGACCAGAGGAGGCCGCGTGTCCCAGGCGAGGGGGCGGGGCCTGCCGGGGTGGTGGCTGTGGAGAGGAGGGGCCTGCTGAGGGGAGGGACTTAGTGGGGGCGGGGCCTTGTGGTGGGGTGGGGCCTGGAGGGGCGGGACCTCTGTGGGTGGTGGCTTGGAGGCGCAGACGCTGCAGAGCGGCCTCGCCCCTGGCCCCCGCTCCCACCTCCAGGGCCCTTGCAGGTGGGGACCCGTGGCTCCCAGACCACTGCGCAGACCCTGTAGTGTTGGCTTTGGTGTGGAGGTAGGGCGAGTGCGCTAGACAGACTTCCAGCGGTGTAGCTTCTGGGTCCCTGTTGTCATTCCCGTGGTTTCTGGAGCCTCTAAAGGCCGTGAGGTGTCAGCCAACAGCAGTAATGATGACGGGCAGCTCTAAGAAGTGACTTCCCCCATAAGCTTGGTTAGAGAAGATTTCTCTTCTATAGGGTATACTACTGGTGTTCGCCTTATACTTCCTACTAGATTGGCTGTTTCTTGAAGGGTAAAATCTCATAGTTGACTCATTTTTCATAACCATAGAGTTCAGCAAAAAATGTAGTAGGTATTTAAACTTGCTTGTATAATGAATGAGTTTTCTTCACTGCTGCACTTAACTGGGTTTTCTGACAAAGTTTTGTGCTTTCTTTGTAACTACAGGTTCTAACGTTCTCATGAGCCTTTGTGGCAAACCCTAATCAAAACCAGATATAAACTAAACAGTGAAGTGTGGAAAAGGCTAGCTTTTTATTGGCCAAAGACATGGTATTCAAAAGGCATTCCAAAATAAACTGGTATTAAGTAGGTTAGTAATTCTAAAAGTTTTAAATTTGAGAATAATAGTATAGTTTTGGTAATCATGTTTTCTTTTTTAATTTCTCTTTTTCAAAATCTGTACCAGATTCAGAAGAAACTCAGATGGCAGATGGATAACCTGATAGGATTCAGTCTTCTGCTAGTGTCATATAAATTACATATAAGCAGTTCTGTTAAGCACCTGCTGTGCCCTGGCCTGAGGGTGACCAGTAGTGACAGTGAGCTTTGCCACATTGTTTGGGCTTCTCCAGGCACCTCTGTTAGGAGATGGGTAACAGCAGTTTGCAGAGGAGGAGAGTGAGGCTTAAAGAGTGTAAGAACATTCCCCAAGGTCACACAGTTAGTAAGCAGAGATTCAAATCCAGGTTTTTAATAATAATAACAATGATAATAGTAATGACAATAGTAGTAGCATGCATGCAGGCTTGCTCTCTACCAGAAGCTGTGCTCCCTGTGCTGTGCGTCCTCTCTTTCCCCCCGGGTCCTGTCAGGAAGACATGTTACAGCCCATTTTACAGATGGGAAAACTGATGCTCAGCTTGCCCAAGGTTGTGCAGCCAGGTGGCAGAGCCAGACTAGCCTAAACACAGAGTCTTGAGGGATCTTAACTGCCGTACGGCGTCTCTTGTCCTCTTTGTGGCTCTAAAGCCCTTCTACAAAGCCTGGCGCCGCCCTCCCCGCTCCTCTCTCTGCCCCCCACGCTGCATTGCCCGGTAGTCTTTCAGCAATGACACTAAGCACGGAGCAGGACTTGGTGGAGGTGCTGGGCTTGAAATTGAAGCCACATGCTTCAGAAGAGCTGTGTTCTCTTCACTTGTAGAATGGATGGTGTCTGGGTATCTCGTTCTTACTGTCCCCAAGATCCCACACAGAACGCACACAAAAAAGGAACTAATTCTTATTGACATAATTTTCCCTCACGTTTTGCTCAGCTGGCAAATGACTCACAGGATGAATTGGAGTGTTGTGTGCCTTACTGGGAGGACCTAAAGTACAGGACTTCTGCAAATTAACAAGTTGTCATTGCAGGCTAACTACTCCACCTGTTGCTTTTCTTCTTAATTAAGAGAAGTTCTTTTCAGGGAGACTCTTGGCAGAGAGGGATGACAGACATACTGTCCTGTTCTGAAGAAAATCCTAAGTGATTCCCTGACGTGGCACGTGCAGAGGAAAAGGCGCGTGTGCTCCCGGAGAACTGGCCGGGCCGTCCGTGCGGCTCTCGTCCCGCATCCCCTTTTGTCCACTTGCTGGTCGTAACCTCATTATCTAGAGAAAGGATCTGAGTTTTTTGGGGTTGGGTACTCAGGACTCGTGTTTTCTCAGTAGACTCTTTCTGGAAATGCTCTGGGGACCATGGGTCACTTTCAGAAATTCTCCCTCAATCTCTAAAAGGCTTTTCAGAAAGAAGTGTGAGTGTCAGGAGAAGTTTACAGAAGAAAATGTAAAGTTAGTACATTTTTGTATTTCAGTATAATGAAAGCTAGTACAAAAGAAAATTTAAGAATGTGGTTCTGTCCTAACTCTTCATTTTCTTTCAGGTTGGTTTGCTGGACCTTGAGCTCAATCAGCTGACCAAAGCGCTGTTTTTGGCGTTGGTTGCCCTCTCAGTTGTCATGGTGACCTTGCAGGGATTCTCAGGTCCCTGGTACCGCAGTCTCTTCCGCTTTCTCCTGCTCTTCTCCTACATCATTCCCATAAGGTAGGTTTAAGAATGAAGAAAAACAGACGTCTGGTTTCACTGAATATGATGTTATTGAATGTATTGTTCTCAGTGTGAAAGAAATGATCCACCTAGAACGAAAGAGGGAACCCCACTGACCCTGCTGTGAACCCCACTGCCTGGTGTGAACTCCACTGCCTGGTGTGAACCCCACTGACCCTGCTGTGAACCCCACTGACCCTGGTATGAACTCCACTGACCATGGTGTGAACCCCACTGCCTGGTGTGAACCACACTGACCCTGGTGTGAACTCCACTGACCCTGGTGTGAACCCCACTGCCTGGTGTGAACCACACTGACCCTGGTGTGAACTCCACTGACCCTGGTGTGAACCCCACTGCCTGGTGTGAACCGCACTGACCCTGGTGTGAACCCCATTGACCCTGCTGTGAACCCCACTGCCTGGTGTGAACTGCACTGACCCTGGTGTGAACTCCACTGACCCTGGTGTGAACCCCACTGCCTGGTGAAGCCCACTGACCCTGGTGTGAACCCCATTGACCCTGCTGTGAACCCCACTGCCTGGTGTGAACCGCACTGACCCTGGTGTGAACTCCACTGACCCTGGTGTGAACCCCACTGCCTGGTGAAGCCCACTGACCCTGGTGTGAAGCCCACTGACCCTGGTGTGAACTCCACTGACCCTGGTGTGAATCCCACTGCCCGCTGGTGTGAACCCCACTGACCCTGGTGTGAACCCTACTGACCCTGGTGTGAACCCCACTGACCCTGGTGTGAACCCCATTGCCCACTGGTGTGAAGCCCACTGCCCCCCTGGTGTGAACCCCACTGACTCTGACGTGAACCCCCTGCCCACTGGTGTGAAGCCCACTGCCCGCTGGTGTGAACCCCACTGACCCTGGTGTGAATCTCATTGCCCCGTGGTGTGAACTCCACTTAGCCTGGTGTGAACCCCGCAGCCCCATGTGAACCCCACTGCGAGCCCCACCCAGTGCCAGCTCAGCCGGCCTCCTGGGGCTGAGTCTCAGGGTCAGCACTGCCCATCTTAGCTGTTAACCCAGTCCTTCCCGCATGTCCTTCTGCAGCTGCCAACAGACAGCTCCTATTCCCATATCTCTTAAGCACATCTTTTTTTCTTGGGAATTCCCAGGGTTTTTTCCTTTGCTTTCATTAATCTTGTTTTTCTTCGTTTCTGTTGCTTATATCAGTTCTGAAATGTTATGTGATGTCACCTCACTACTGTTTCTGTTGTATGATGCGAAAGGCCTTCTTGTTTCTGGGGCCCTTCTATCTTTAACTGATAGAAACCATTGAACAATATTCAACTTTTATTTTTTTAATATTTTATTTAATTCTCTTTATTTATTCTCTTTATTTTTTTAAATTCTCTTTAACTTCTTTCTTTAGTAAACTGACAATGTCAGTATGTATATCCTTTTTTTTTTTTAAGAGTTTCCTGTGCTATACAGCAGGTTCTCATTAGTTATCTGTTTTATACGTAGTATCAATAGTGTATATATGTCAATCCCAATCTCCCAGTTCATCCCACGTCCACTTCCCCCCTTGGTAACCTTAAGTTTGTTCTCTACATCTGTGTCTCTACTTCTGCTTTGCAAGTAAGTTTGTCTGTACCATTTTTCTAGATTCCACATATAAGTGATATTATACAATATTTGTTTTTCTCTTTCTGACTTACTTCACTCTGTATGCCAATCTCTAGGTCCATCCACATCTCTGAAAATGGCACTATTCCGTTCCTTTTTATGCCTGAGTAGTATTCCATTGTATATATGTACCACATCTTCTTTATCCATTCATCTGTCGATGGACGTTTAGATTGCTTCCACGTCCTGGCTATTGTAAACAGAGCTGCAGTGAACATCGGAGTGCATGCTTTGTATATCCTTTTAAAAAGTCTGATTATATGGGACTTCCCTGGCGGTCCAGTGGTTAATACTCTGCGCTTCCACTGCAGGGGGCACAGGTTTGATCCCTGGTCAGGGAACTCAGATCCCACGTGCCGCATGGTGTGGCCAAAAAAAAAAAGTCTGATTACAAAATGAGAAAGGTACAAGGCTTTCTGCAAATCTGGCTTGTTCTAGTTTTTCCATCAACAATTTTCTATTTAGGGTAACATATTCAGTCAAGCTTGGAGAGACTTACTAGACAGAATTATGACTGTACCTCTGTTTAGCTTCATAATATCTCATGCCTACTTCAGCACGATACTTTTCCTTGTTTTTCACAGTCTGAGGATGCAATTATACAGATTTAGCAGAGGGATGAAAACCATAAAACGTAAAAAGTATAGAGGGCACTGATTTAGGGGCCTAAGGCTTACATTTGACTCAACCAAGTTTGCTTTCCCATTGCAAAGTTTCCATTAAACTATGAGTAGCGATACTTTTAGTATTTATGAAATACGCTTCTGCATTTAATAAAGGATAGATTAAAAATTTTTTTTGTTTTGCAGAATACACAATTCTGAAAAGTAAAGTGCTTTTTCTTCTACTGACCTAACACTCTTGTTTTTTTTGAATTTTATTTTATTTATTTTTTTGTACAGCAGGTTCTTATTAGTCAGCAACTTTATACACATCAGTGTCTACATGTCAATCCCAATCGCCCAGTTCATCACACCACCACCACCACCGCCCGTCACTCCCCGCCTTGGTGTCCATATGTTTGTTCTCTACATCTGTCTGACCTAACACTCTTAAAAGGCTTTTCCAGCTTAAGGAAGAAAAGCTGTTTCATAGAAATTCTCTACAGAATTAAAGATGTTTGAGTCACCTGATCCAGTTTACTGTGTCTGTCAAGGAAAATAGTACAAGTCATAACTCCTGTAACTCTAAAATGAACGTATGTTCCGTAGATCGTTGTGTCACTGACAGCACAAAGCAAACGATCAGAACACTTTACAGGGCACGTCAGAGTCCCTCAGGCCAGCAGCTTGCAGTTACGTGTCTCTAATGATGATGTTCTTTGCGCGTACGCGTTAAAATGCTGCGTAACAGTCTAGTCGGTCAGAAGCAACCGTCTTGCCAGTGCTGGGTCAGGAAGGGTTTACCCACGTGAGGCGGATGTGGGCGGTACAAGCACGATGGTGTTCCACGAGGCGACAGCGCGTTCCTTCCGAGCAACACTTGAGAACCTCTTGCCAATAGGGTGTGTTTGTGTAAACGCTGATGTCGATGAGAGCTTGTGTGGCTTGGGAGGCAGTTTTCCTCTCATGTTCTGTAGGTCGGGCAGTCGGATCAGCGGGTGTGCAGGAGGCTTGCCAGGTTCCATTTGCTTGTAATTTTTGTGAAATTTTTGCATTGGTTTACATGAGTGAGATTGACTTATAGCTTTCCTTCTCACATCATTCTTTTGGTGTTTAGTGTCAAGATTATGCTATTCTCATAAAATATATTGATGAGTCTTCTCTAAAATATTTTTGTTTAAAATTGTAATTATTTATTCCTTGGACATATTTACATCAAAGGAGGCCATGTCAGCCTGAACTTTTTGTTGTGGAAAGATGTTTGACAGAGTTGATTTCTTTACTAGTTTAAATATATTTCTTAACTAGTTATAGTTTAAACAGTTAACTTTAAAGAGTTAGAAAAGCTGCTTTCAGGCTTTTAATTTCCTCTTGAGTCAGTTTTGGAAAAGTTACGGTTTTAAGGAAGTATGTCAACTGTACCTAAATATTCAAGTTTTTAAAAAAATTTAATTTATTTTTTGGGGGCTGCGTTGGGTCTTTGTTGCTGCAGGCTTTCTCTAGTTGTGGTGAGTAGAGGCTACTCTTCCTTGTGGTGCAAGGGCTTCTCATTGCGGTGGCTTCTCTTGTTGTGGAGCATGATCTCTAGGTGCATGGGCTTCAGTAGTTGTGGCACGTGGCTCAGTAGTTGTGGCACGTGGGCTGTAGAGTGCAGGCTCAGTAGTTGCAGGCATGGGCTTAGTTGCTCCGCGGTATGTGGGATCTTCTGGGACCAGGGCTCGAACCTGTGACCCCTGCATTGGCAGGCATATTCTTAACCACTGCGCCACCAGGGAACCCTCAAAGTTTTTAAATTAAATTTTGTTAATAGTGTTTTCTTGTTATCTCTTCTTATATGTAGGCTCTGTGATATTGATCTTCATTCTTGATACTTATTTCTGCCCTTTCTCTTTTTTTTCTTGATTAGTCTTCCAGTGGTTTGTCAACTTTAACAGTCTTAAGATTGAGTTTATTGATTTTCTATGCTATATAATATTTTTCTGTTTTATTAATGTTACCTTACCTTATTTCTTTCCTCCTACCTTCTTTGGTTTGTATTATTCTTACTTCTTCAGATAGATGCTTAATTCACTAGTTTTCACGGTTTTTCCCCTTTTTGAATATATGCAGTTGAGGCTATAAATTTCTCTGTAAGTACTACTTTGGCTGCATCCTAAAAGTTTTCATATGTATAGTGTTTTTGTTATTGTCAACTACAGAATATTTTTAAATCTCCACTGTGATTTCTTCTTTGACCCATAGTTATTACAAAGTTATTTCTTAGTTTACAACCATATTTGACTTTTCTAAGTATGTCTTTGTTCATATTTGACTTATTACATTGTTGTCAGAAAACATAACATTCATTATTTCAGATCTATGAAATATGTTGAGACTAGTTGCAGGGTGTTTAGTTTGGTTTTTGTAAACATTCGCTGTGTGCTTGAAAAGAACATGGAATCTGAATTGTTGGCTGCACTGTTTTATATGTCCGTTAGGTCAAGATTGTTCGTCTTGTTTTTCAGTTTCTGTGTACCCCTGCTTGATTTTGTTCTTTCTTTTCTAACAGTTACTGAGGATTGTGTTTAAACCTCTGATCGGTATTGTGAATTCATCTATTTTTCCTTGGAATTCTGTCTGTTTTTGGTATCATATATTTTGTGACTTTGGCATTGACTATATACAAATTTTTTTTTAACATCTTTATTAGAGTATAGTTGCTTTACAGTGTTGTGTTAGTTTCTGCTGTATAACAAAGTGAATTAGCTATATGTATACATATATCCCCATATCTCCTCCCTCTTGTATACAAATTTAAATTGCTATATATTTCTTCTGAATTAGGCATTTTCTCATTACAAAGGGACTTTCTTTATCTCCACTAAAGTTTTTTGCATTAAATTCTACTTTGTTTTATGTTAATATAGTAATGCCAGCTGGCTTTAATTTGCTTGGCATGTCTTTTTCCATCTTTGTACTTGCAACTTTTCTGTGTAATTGTATTTATATGTGTCTCATGTAAATAGCATAAAGTTTAATTTTTATCTACTCCCATAATTTTTGACTATTTAGTGCATACACAATTATTGTAATACTGTTATATTTTTAGTTTAAATCTATCATTTTATATTGTGCTTTTAATGTGACTTAACTATTCTATATTTTGTCTCCTTTCTTACCATTTTATTTATTATTTTTTATAATTCCACTTTTTTTCTAGTAGTTTGTAAGTTTTATAAGCAGTTTCTGTTCTTTTAGTATTTATCCTAGAAATTAAAAACATTCTTAATTTCTCAAAGTCTAAAGGTAATCATTTCCTTTGCATGTCACCTTAGAAGTGTTTAACTCCATTTACCCCTTCTGACTTAATCCATTTTTGTCATTTATTCTAATTGTAGTTATTCTTAAACTCCAAGATATTACTGGGTTTTTTTTGTTTTTTTAATTATTTATTTATTATTTATGGCTGTGTTGGGTCTTTGTTTCTGTGCAAGGGCTTTCTCCAGTTGTGGCGAGCGGGGGCCACTCTTCATCGTGGTGCACGGGCCTCTCACTGTCACGGCCTCTCATTGCGGAGCACAGGCTCCAGATGCACAGGCTCAGTAGTTGTGGCTCATGAGCCCAGTTGCTCAGCGGCATGTGGGATCCTCCCAGACCAGGGCTCAAACCCGTGTCCCCTGCATTGGCAGGCAGACTCTCAACCACTGCGCCACCAGGGAAGCCCAATATTACTGTTTTACACATTCCCTCTTTTAAAAAAAATTTTTTATTTATTTATTTATTTTGGTTGTGCTGGGTCTTAGTTGTGGCACTCAGGATCTTCGTTGCGGCATGAGAGATCTTTAGTTGCAACATGCAGACTTCTTAGTTGCAGCATGCAGACACCCAGTTTGCAGCATGCATGTGGGATCTGGTTCCCCGACCAGGGACCGAACCTGGAACCCCTGCATGGGGAGTGTGGAGTCTTAACCACTGGACCACCTGGGAAGTTCCTACAGATTCCCTCTTAATTTTGGTTTATCCATGTTTTGTTTTTCTTGTTGCATTTCACACCTTCCACATAGAATAATTTT
This sequence comes from Phocoena sinus, assembly GCF_008692025.1. NCBI lineage: Eukaryota > Metazoa > Chordata > Mammalia > Artiodactyla > Phocoenidae > Phocoena > Phocoena sinus. The sequence goes on along the minus strand of NC_045776.1, from coordinate 810,802 downwards.
TCTTCTGTCAGAAATTTATTTTTTTAGTTTTTGTTTAGTGCTGGTCTTTGTTGGGAACTCTCTAGATTTTTGCTTGGCTTTTCTTCTTGAAAAATAGCTTCACCTGTGTATAGATTTCTAAGTTGTCATGATTATTTTACTCTCTTTTGGCTTCCATGGCTGCTGTCTACTAGCTGTCATTTAAGTCTTACTCACCTGTGACCCTTCCAGCCTCTTTCAGATTTTCTCTCTGTTGTTGGTGTCCTGCTCTCTGATATAATATCTAGATGAATGTTTATTCTTGAATCTGTAGATAGGTTTCTTTCATTCATCCAAGAAAATTCTTAGTTTGTCTTTTTAAATACTGCCTTTGCCCTATTTTGTCACCTCTCTTTCAAGGTTGGTTAGATATCCACACTGTACCCTTTGTTTCTCCTGTTTTTACTTTTGTATTTCCCACCTTTTTGTCTCTGTGCTTTATTCTATTAATAAATAGTATTCCTAGTGCCCTGTCTTCCAAGTCACTAATTTCATCTTTGGCTGTGTCTAATCAGCTATTAAACCAATCAGTTTCTTAATTTCAGTTATTGGTATTTTTTTAGTTCTAAAAATTTTATTCAATTTCTATATCACATTGGCTGTTTCGTTTTTATATTTGCCTATTCTGTGCAAGCACTCTTCTAATTGTTCTTGTGTATCCAGGTGTTTTATAGTTTGTGTCTGTCACGTGTAATATCTGATGCCTTTCGCTGTTTTGTTCTTTTGTATTTTTTCCTCGTGGCTCTTGTTCATGGTATGTTGTTTGACTGGGTACTGTGTGGTGTTTGCTGTTGTGTTGTGCTGTGGTTTATTTGGGTTTTGTTTGTTTGTTTGCAATTATATTTAAAAAGCTAACTATAGGAATCATTTGAAATAAAAGATGAAAATATGTTTTTCCAACACAAATACCCTGCTTCTGAACTGTGTACTTGGAGGTACTGCCTGTCTTGGAACATCTTCATCCAAGTTCAAGGTTCACAGTTACCGAATTATTCAGGAAATGTGAGCCTGGCTCCATCTCCACATGTAGGTGCCTTGGCCCAGGTTCTCTCTAAGTTTGAGAGTTAGCCCTTCATGGCCCCACCCGTCATGGGAAGGAGGCCCTCTTGTTGGACCTCCGCCTTTTGATGTTCCTGGTCTTTACTTTTGCTCCTTGCACAGGTGGACTATGGAAGAGCAAGTCCAAACTCCTGGGGAGGGCGTGTACTCTCAGGGCAAAGGAGATTGTATGGTCGTCCCTGACCTCTCTGGTAGCTGATTTGGATTTAGTCCAGAAATTTCTCACTATCTACTCAGTTCTTTACTTCTTTTAAGAATTTTTTAAAAAAATTATACAGTATTTCTTATTGTTTTCAGTGGGAACATTGATTCAAATAAAATACCTCCCATTACCCTAGGTCACAGAACTTTTTTGCAATTTTTCTTTGTTTTTGACTGTGCTCTGCAGCTTGTGGGATCTTAGTTCCCCACCCAGGGATTGAACCCAGGCCATGGCAGTGAAAGCGCCAAGTCCTAACCACTGGACCACTAGGGAATTCCCTGCAATTTTTGTGTAAAGGAAGTTATACAAATTTGATTAACTTCCATGGCAGTACTTCCTAACCTAAAATTTTGAGGTCTCAAATATGATAAACCTTATTCTTGAGAATGCACCAAGCTTTCTTTTAACAACAAGATACAACTATATCATAGAAAACCTGGGAAATGAAGGCTTTTAAAAAAACATCACTTGGATAAACGAACTATAGCATATCTATACAATGAATACTATCCATCAATAAAAAGGAATAAACTGTTGATCCATATGATAACTTGGACATAACGTTCTTGAAGTTACAAAAGTGTAATGGTGGAGAATAAATCACTGGTTGCCATGGGTAGGGCTGGGACAGGTGTGACTCGAGGGGGAGGGGTAGGAGGATCCTTGCTATGATGGAAACGTCTGTGTCCTGGGGGAGACGGGTGGACAGGGTGGTGATGGGAGTCTCTCCGTGAGACACAGAGCAGAGAGTGTGTGTAAAGCTGGCAGAGCTTGGATCAAGTCTGCATTTGAGTTAACCGTATTGTCGCTTCGGGTCTGTGTTTGGGTAACATGCAGTGGTCGTGCAACATGTTACCTTCAGGGGAAGCAAGTGAAGAGCACACGGGACTCTCTGTCCTGTTGGCCACTTCTTGTGAGTCTAAACTATTTCAAAGTTAGAAGTCATTAAAAAGCACCCTTGATCTAGGAGAGTGAGTATCTGTCTTAGAGGCAGACTGCAGGCTCTTGAATCAGGGGGTGTGAGCCTGCTTTCTTGCGTTGATGCCATGACAGCTCTGGCCGCGGGCAGGTCTCCCAGCCTCTGCACCCCAAGCGTTCTCACCGGTTTCTCCATGGGGCGAAATTGTGTATAAAGCAGCGCGCCAGGAGCGTGACTCTGCTCTTGGTGCCTTTGTCCTTCTGGCTCTTCTTACACTCAGCTTCTTGTATCAATTGGTGTTGGCCTTTAATAGAATGCTGAGTACCTCTTTCGTCTTATCAAATACATTTACTACCTCATTTGCCTTTTAACTAGACTATGGTGTTTCTTCATGAAAGAGCTACTGATGCAGTTTTTAGATGATGTGAGTGTAAGGCAAAGGGGGATAACCGACGTGCCAAACAGCCCCTGGGGAAGGACGGCCGCTGCTGTCTGGGTGTGGCTGGAACAGGGAGCCCGGCGTGCCCTCGGGCTCTTGCCGCGCCTGTGGACCCTGCTTCCCTCTGGCCAGCGCCCTTCTCACCTGGCTACACATATGGCGTTGGAGGCCTCGGGCTCACGTTCTGCTTGCTTAAATTACACTCGTGAAAAGCGAGTACTTCTCTCCAATCCGTTGAGGCAAACTCCCGAGAGGGGCACCAGCCTCCCGGTGCCACTGCTTGCCTGCAGGCAGTGTGGACTGTCCAGGCCCAGCACGGGGGTGGCCGTACCCACTGGCCATGCAGGGCAGGCTCTGAGAGCGCGGGGCCGCCTCCTGCCAGCCCCGGGGCCCCGCTGCGTGGGTTCGCCGTGGGCAGTGTTCCCTTCGGGACGAGAGCCGAGCTGAGCTGAGCTTCTGCAGCCGGGGAGGCTCGTGACTTTCTGCCCCCGCCTTTCCCTCCATCAACTTCGTTATTAAGATTCTGCTGGATCTGGCATGTTTGCCCTGTTTCCTTTTGCTATTCCTTCATCCTTTGACTTTTGGAGACATTTTAAGGTGTATCTGTTAAATTGCTTGTAATTAGTATATTGATTTATTTGTTTAGAAACTGAGAGACGTGCTATTTTTAATAGGAATATTTACTCTTTCACATAATTGACACAGACTATTTGGCCTCACTTCTGCTGTGGGTATTTGTACTGTTGCTACACAGATGTTTTACATGCACGTGTGCACATACAGCCCTGCAAGCCCCCCCCGCCCCCGCTCCAAATGCGGCCTGAAACCGCTGGGAGAATCCTGAATTCCTCTGTCTCCATTCACCCCAAGATTTGACCCTCTGATCAGTATTTGGTTGTTGTGGGACCTGAGAAGATGGACTGATTCTCCCTGAAGAACCTTCTGGGTTTGTGCCCGTCCTCCTGACGTGGGAGACGCGCTCTCAGAACTGCAGGACCCGTGCTTACCAAGCCCACGGCCTGTGCCACCTCCAGGCTTTCTTTGGTTCCGTCCACCTTGAACACTGAGGCTCAATTTATTTTTTGAAACACTACTTTATTTTGAATCCCCAGTCCACCCACGCCCACTCCAAAACTTGATAATGTGGTTTAGAATTTTGCTTCTACCAGTTTCAACTACCTTCCATACTTAACTAGATTTTCTGTTCCTTGGGACCCAAGACTACATTTTGTTTATCCTCTTGTGTGTTGCAGTGGATACAAATCACAGGGGCAGTTAGCCTATTGGGGGGAATATCCGATCCGCCAGTGGCGGAACGTCCATGTCTTCTGAGCCCCGGAGCCTGGCTGACCCCCTGCCTTCCTAGGTGGCACCCACGTGCTGCCCACCCCCATGCTTTCCATTTCAGCTCTGCCTTTTCTGTGAAACCTTCTCTGGCTGTTCAGGGCCAGTGATCATCTGCTCCACCAGCATGACTCTCAGTCACCCGCTTTGATGCGCTATTGCTGACACGTGGCATTTTCCAGGTGCTGTTACCAAGGCTCCGAAGGGTCAAGTCATCAGCCCAGATCATGGAACTAGTACATTTGGGAATTAGGAATCCATACAAGTCATATGTAACATCATTCCTGTAAAATTCCATTAACCCATGCTTCCCCCCAGTGCGGCAGCTTCAGGGGAATTTAAGGGGGTTGATGTGACAGGAGTGGACTATCTGGAAAAAGGAACCTAGAATCACTTCCAGTTTCTGGCTTGGGTGACGGGTAGCTCACACCATTCACTGGTGGGAGAAGTGTCTCCTCCTCCTTGAGCAAGAATAAATTTGCTCTTATTTTGTTTGGCACAGGACGGGGAGGAAGTGGGAAAACTAGCCTCCATCGTGCATATATTCATTTAAAGGTATTTGTGGTAAATCTGAGGTCAGATACCCTGTAGGCAGTAGAGTATGCAGTCTGAAGCCCGGGAGAAAGGGTCAAACCAGTAACAGAATATTACCTTCCCAGTGCGTGGCCGTGGGTGAATTCACCTAGTGAAAACATTTTGGAACCATCCCTTGCCATCGGTGGTGTCATGAAAATTTTAAAGAATCACAGAATGAAAAATTTGGGGGGGAAATTCAGATAAAATAGCATCTGTGCTTTTTCCTTTAAATGACAATTTACAGGAAAAGGTTTTGATTACTTTAGATAAAACTTGTCATTTAAATGACTTTTCTTTTGCTCAGATTAGGATCCAAACATACGTCTCACTTCAGAGGAAAGCGTTTGAATTATTTCAGGTAGATTCACTCCCTGTGGAGCCTGGTGTGAGCTGGGGCTGTTTCACCTGGTTCTGATAAATGCTGCAGGTTTAATTGTAACCAATTAAGTTGAAATGTAGCAGGCCTCATGGGGCGCCAGTGGGGTCGCACCGCATGTTTTAGCAAAGTACACCTCACTTACTCAGGGTCCAGGTTACCTCCTCAGACACTTTTGTAGCTGTAAGATGAGACTGTTTGGAAAAGGAAGTGCCACCATTAAGATGATCTTATGTTCTAAAATTAACCTTGTGCTTTCTTCCTGTAGTGTAAAGCAGGTTCATACATGTTCCTCTCGGTGACACCCCTGAACACCCTGGCCCATAAAGATGGTTTATTTCATTTTTCTTATTTTATAACAGTAGAGGTCACAAGTGCCTCTGGTTCAGCTGACCATCTAAACTTGCAATGACTTTTCCACTTATTTGGAGTAGGTCTCTAGATAATTTCACAGTTGTTAAATTAGCAACATAATTTAGCTTAAATATATATATGGTATCTATTACCTTATAATCTGTTACTGTAATACTCAAAATAGTAGGCTTAACATATATTTTTTTTGTTCACAAATCATGTAACTATAAAGTACTAGTCGAATAGAGGTCTGGGTTTTTAAATTCCATAAAATTAGAACATTACTAAAAAGTAAGTTAAATATGGTGATGATAATTACTCTGTCAACCTGGTGTTTGAAGTTTGAGCTAGAAACTTTTTGCATTAAAAAGCAAATTATTGTACTAACTTTTTTTTTTTTTTTTTTTTTTTTGCGGTACGCGGGCCTCTCACTGCTGTGGCCTCTCCCGTTGCGGAGCACAGGCTCCAGACGCACAGGCTCAGCGGCCATGGCTCACGGGCCCAGCCGCTCCGCGGCATGTGGGATCTTCCCAGACCGGGACACGAACCCGCGTTCCCTGCATCGGCAGGCGGACTCTCGACCATTGCGCCACCAGGGAAGCCCTGTACTAACATTTGATCAAGATGTACCGTGTGAATCAGAGTAAACTTAAGCTCTACTTCCTACCTGTATGGTATTATTGTCCTAGTTGAAGGTATTTTTCCTTTTAATAGTTTTTCACTTGTAAACCATGAACTTGCGTTCTGCAGTAGTTCTGCTTTATTTTTCTGAACGTGAAGGTTATCTCCATTCCCTTTTTCACTAGTAACTACTGCTTTATACATTCCTTGAGGGGATTTAGGTTTGTAGTCAACCTAAACTAGTCCAGTGGTATTGATTTGTGATGTAGTATTTCATGAAGTATTACATTCTTACAGTTCTGTATAGCAGTGGTTGTATTGGTAAACCCTCTCTGGCCCGGATCTCAGGAGCACGACCTGGAGGAACCTGAGAGATGCTCCTTTGGTTCCCGCTCAGCCCTGTGCCCAGTGCAGACTGCAGGCTCTTGAGAAAGGCCCGTCCGGCTACAGATAGGAACCCACTTGCCTTGAGATCCCTGAGGCAGGCTGATGTCTTCAAAAGTAATTCGACCAAAAGCTGCAAGGAGACCACAGCACACAGAGAAGAGCCCTGTCTTCCCGACTCCAAGGAGCCAGCTGGGCCGTCTTTACAGGGGTCACATGCCCCGCCCAGGCCTTGCCCCTGCTCTGTGCCCACCAGGCTCCTGCTCGTTCGTTGGCCATCTGGCCTGCGTGTTACCAAGTGACTCTGACTCTCACTTTATCCCCTGACTCCTGGAGACTCTGTCTTATGACCACACCCAAATCACAGATAAGTCCCTGTAAAATCCTTCTTTTTTTTCCTTAAATTTATTTATTTTTATTTTTTATTTATTTTCTTAATTTTTGGCTGCATTGGGTCTTCGTTGCTGCACACGGGCTTTCTCTAGTTGTAGTGAGCGGGGGCTACTCTTCGTTGAGGTGCACGGGCTTCTCATTGCCGTGGCTTCTCTTGTTGCAGAGCACAGGCTCTAGGCCTGTGGGCTTCAGTAGTTGTGGCTCATGGGCTCAGTAGTTGTGGCTCGCAGGCTCTAGAGCACAGGCTCAGTAGTTGTGGCGCATGGGCTTAGTTGCTCCGCGACACGTGGGATCTTCCCAAACCAGGGTTCGAACTCATGTCCCCTGCATTGGCAGGCGGATTCTTAACCACTGCGCCACCAGAGAAGTCCTGTAAAATCCTTCTTTTTCTTCTTCCAACCTTCCTAGCACCCTGAACTCTTCCTGGGCGGCTGCTACTTAGTGCCTATTGGCAGGACACTCCCCAGTACTTTGCCAGCCTTTCCTCCTGGCTGGCCGCCCTTCCGGGCGCCTCCCTACAGCTGATGGGAGACCCCTGGGGCTCACACAAGCCAGGTGCTCTGTGCAGGCGATGGCACGTCCTGGACCAGTGCCCCTGGGGCAGGGGAGGCCCGGGGACTGCGGTGCTCTCCTCGCAGGTCACCTTGCGCAGGCCGTGTCCTCACCCTCCTAGCAGGGTTCGGAAGAGCCGAGAGCTAGTGAGGGGCTGCTTTACAAGGTCTGTGTCGCTGTCAGTTAGAGATTTTCTTTCTGACCAGTACAGGTCTTATAATCTGTAAGATGTGAAGGTTATGGACAAATGAATTGTGATTCTTTTATCTGAATTTCTCTGACTCGCCTGCAGGCTTTCTTCGCTGACTGATGACTGACTCCTGGAGATCGCCTTCCAAGTGTGCATTTATTAATAGGCAGGTCGCAGGGTTGGACACAAGCAGCTTCACCACATGGAGTTGGTCCGTCCTGTCTGCTGCTTTCCTGGTAGAATTAAGTCAGGTGCAGACTTCCCGGTAGAACTTGAAGCCTATCTTAGTGGTCTTAGGTCTGATTGTTAATGAGGACGAACGAGGCCCGGCTGGTGATGTACAAAGGTATAATTCCTCTGTCCTTGTTCTACCTGGTGATAGTCTGGGCCTGAGTGACTCCTTGCTGACTAAAGGGCTTCACCAGCCTGCCTCGGAGGCATGCAGAAGGGCTGCCGCTCACCCACCCACGTTTTCGTGTCCTACCTGCCGTAAAAGTAGCCGCCACCCACGCCCAGCGTCCTGCCTTGAGGGACAGTGGCGCCCGCACCCCTGCGCCAGGTGTTTGGTTCCTTTACTGTGATTGGGTATTTTCTTTACTGGCTCTCCAAATTCTAGCCTCTTGAAGAAATGAAATTTTCTTACCTCTAAATCTAGGCCCTGTTTTCACCGTTGCTAAGGGACCTCTTATTTGTTGGTGGTTCTTACTTTTCGCCGAAACCCCGGGAGCCCTTCCCGGTTCATGGGCTGCTTCTGTGCTGGCTTCTTCCTGGGGGTATCTCAGCGTTAGCTTGAGCCGTGGCACATTTCCCCGTGCCAGCCCCTGTCGTTTCAGTGCAGTATTGTTCCACGTCCCTGGGTGTCTGCCTGCCTACGTGCACACTCCTGGATGTCTTGGATTTCCTGGTTTTCGTCGCCAGATTTCACTCTTTTTGCCACACTTATGGTTTGCATTTCATGCCTGTGCATTCTTTTAATCGAATGAAATAAAAATCTTGTGAATAAAAATATTCTGTGTAAAAAAAATTAGACACAGCTGAACATTTTTGACACACCTGGTATATATAGAGAGCTGCTCTGGGAACAGCTAGCAAGCAGCCCTCCCCGCAGTGGTACGTTCTTAGCGCATGTCCTTACAGGGGGCTCTTCAGAATTCCAGGCTTGGAAGGTCTCTATTCTAGTCCTGTGCTTTCAGGCAGGATTGCAACAAAACTGTCCAAGGTAGGATGGACCACCATTTGTTTTAAGTTGCAATCTTACTATACAATTGTAACTTATGAAGTTTCTAAGGTAAGTAAAAGGTCCGGAGTCTAGTGGCAAATGCCCTTGTGTTTGCCATAGATTTAACATGTTCAGTCTTTGTTCAGATCCTTTTTCTTTTTAAGAAGGTAGATGTCATAAAGTCATGGACCTTCCCTCTCTCTGCTCCTGCCTTCCCCAGAGGTGATTTTTCTCCCGAAATTGGGGTGGGTCCTTTCTGTTCATGTTTTTATGGCCTTGGTGCATATACGGTGGGACCCGCGAACATTATAAAGTTTTGTGTATTTTTAAAACATTCATAAATATGATTGTATTAAGTGTATTTGTACCTCGGTTTGCTATTGCCCCAATTTTAACTATACTGTTGCTGGGCGGCTTGGATGCTTTCATGATCAGTGCCGCACGGGTGGCATCCTGGTACGTGCTGCTGGGCGCACGTCGGGGCTTCTCCTGTGGGCCGATGGCTGGAAGAGGCGCGGCCGGGAGCACTCCGGCTGGTCTTCATTTCACTGCGTGCCGCCAAGTCCTCTCTAAGTGGTTCCACTGTTACACTTCTCCTTGCAGTTCATTAAAATACTTGTTCCCCACATCCTCACTAATGTTTGCTGTTGTCAAGCTCTTCTGTTTTGTTTCACAGTTCTCTAATATCCTAAATATTCTGAACTCGTGTTTAGAATAACTTTGTGGTTATCCACGAAGATGATGGTGTGTGGTAGAGGCATCAAAGGAAAGAGGCTTTTATTCGGGCCCTTGCTGGTTGGAAGCAGAAAAGGGATGAGCAGTCTGGAGCCCCACACGGGACCCCGATGGACTGTCCACAGAACAATGTCTGCCCCCCCGTGGGAGATGGTGGTATCGCGAGGGTGTCCAGGGAACAGGTTTCAGACGTGGGGAGTTTGTGTATGTGGAATTTGGGTTTTGGAGAAAGAGTCACGGGGAAAAGTTGGGTCAGAGAGTAACACATAGACGTCTAAGGTGACGGGAGTGTGTGGGGAGACGCGAGGGGGACAGGCGTGTGCAGCACGACTCTGGATGCGGGCTGCCGGGGAATGCCAGTCGCGGTCTGGATGGCTCCATGGGCTCCGCAGAAGGCTTGTCCCAGGGGTGCTGAGGCCAGAGGGCAGCGGACCCTGCACAGGGCAGAGCAGTCCTCGGGGGGAGCATCTCAGCCGGTGTCCTGCAGGCCCTCCGCCTGGACCACCTGCCCGCGTCCTTCACAACGGGGCTGCTTAAAAATGGGTCAAGGAGAAAAACGAATTTCGACAAATCATACACATATGTGTTTACATTACATTTTACATGAATTCATAGAAATGTATGTTCATTCAGCAGTCTGTTAATGTAGAGCTCTGGCCCTTTTTTTAAGTATGTTTTGAAAATCTACGTTTTCCTCATACAAAGAGGTATTCGTAGTGCATGGTTTATAATTTCCACTTTGGATTTCCTTACGGCGGAGGGAAAATGATTTTACAGATCTGTCTGGTGAGAATTTTCCCGAAGATTTAAGTTCCATGTTTTTTGTCTCACCCACACCTTATTAAAAATATTTTTTAAAACAACTCATCACTATCCAATCTTTCAAAACCATTCCATTTCACTGAAGTGGAAAAACATCTCTTGATTTCTGTTAATAATCCCATTTCATCAAATTACATAACATCAGTGTGTACACCTGGCACGGGTGGGCCACAGCAGCTCTTGGTCGGTGGCAGGAGACGGTCAGTGTTGTGTCGGAGGGCAGCTTACAGGTACTGGTGCCGTGGACATCAGTCACCCCAGCAGAACGGTGCATGCCAGGCGGGTGCGGGACGGTCCACCGTAGGCGTAATTCGGGCCGTGGCTCAGCCGGCTCGGGGGTCGTGGCTCTGACCCTGAAGTCCAGGCTCCGCGAGGCGGGCTGGCCCCGCCCCCCACTCTCAGCCTTTCTGGTCCTCTGGTCTCAGGGCCTGGCCCAGGGGCTCGCGCGCTCAGAGGGCCTTCCGCCTGCCCGGTCCTCCCCGCGGAGCCTGTTCCTCTCCTGCAGGGCGCTCATCACACTGCGGACGCTTCTTTGCTTTTGTAAAATGACGGGCCAGATATCCAGACCCATTTCAGATGTTGATTCCCAGGAAGGCCGGCGACTTCCTTCCACATGGTGCTCTCCCCTTTGAGCCTGGATGGGGAGCTGCGCTGCGTCCACCTTTCCCAGGTCCGGCCGCCGTCGCAAACCGGGCTGGAGGGCCGAGTAGGGGCATCTGGTTCACCGGCATCTGCCGACACGCTCTGGGCGTGGGAAAAGACACCTGTTGACTCAAATGTCAACATGTTCATTTATCTTAAAGTCTGAAATCCAATATGATCTGTTTATTCCATGTAAATTAAAGACAGTGCATTTAAGTAAATAAATTTATATGGAAAACCTGGACGTGAGGTGTTGGATCACACTAATGACTGCGATGGGTTTTCTTTGGCAGTTTGCGTGTGAACCTGGACATGGGCAAAGCCGCCTACGGGTGGATGATTATGAAAGATGAGAATATTCCCGGCACAGTGGTCCGGACCAGCACCATCCCGGAGGAGCTGGGGCGCCTGGTGTACCTGCTGACCGACAAGACAGGTACCTCTGTGCGCGCGTTCACCTCTGGAGGCATCTAGTGGCGGGGGGATCCTGGCGTGTCTGTGCCCACACACGTTTATGGTGTGTGTGTGTGTGTGTGTGTGTGTGTGTGTGTGTGCGCGCGCGTGTGTGCGTGCACCTGCACGTGTTTGAGAAGCAGAGTATTGAATTCATGGTTAGAATTCCCCAGACTCGGGACTTCTCTAGTGGCACAGTGGATAGGAATCTGCCTGCCAACGCAAGGCACACGGGTTCAAGCCCTGGTCCGGGAAGATCCCACATGCCACGGAGCAACTAAGCCCATGCGCCACAATTACTGAGCCTGCACTCTACAGCCTGCGAGCCACAACTACTGAGCCTGCGTGCCACAACTACTGAAGTCCACGGGTCTAGAGCCCACGAGCCACAACTACTGAGCCTGCGTGCCACAACTGCTGAAGCTTGCACGCCTAGAGCCCGTGCTCTGCAACAAGAGAAGCCACCGCAATGAGAAGCCCTCACACCGCAACGAAGAGTAGCCCCTGCTTGCCGCAACTAGAGAAAGCCTGTGCGCAGCAACGAAGACCCAAAAATAAATTAATTAAATTAAATAAAAGAAACTCCCCAGACTCAGCCCTTGAAACTGGCCTCCAGCTAATCTTCATCTTCTAACATAAGAGTATCATCAGAATTAGCAAAATGTGACATTCTTACAGATTTAAAAGACATATTTCTGTATTTTGAACTTTCTACAGCCTTACAGTTTTGTTTTAAGTACCTGTATTAACACCTCTCTATTGGCTTCTTAAGAGCAAAAAGGGCTTGTTTATTATAGAATGATAATTATGAGCTATTAGAAGAAAATAATAAGATATGTGAATTTGGTATTTTAACAGTGACATTCTCCTAAAGAGCTGCACCACAAATGATTTATCCCACCCTAAGTTTGCATGCTCCAAATTCTCTTTGTCCTTATTTCATTTTTTTCTTTCTTTCATCAGAGGATTCTTGTCAATCCATAACATACTAAGTAAAAGACAAAATGAATCCAGAACTATAACAAGAGCCATATCTAAGGGTTAAAATCCCTTTTTGATTTGTTGATTCATGGTGTAAATTCCTAGTAATTCTTAGTGAACCAGAAATAAAAGAATATTTATATAAACGGTAAAGAAAATATGTCTTGAATAAAATTAAAAACTTTATTTTTAATAAAATATTAGCAGAGTTCTCACTATAGTCAGGAAGAAGAAAGACTAATCTGTACCATGCTTTGATTTAACATTTATTACTCCAGCCACTGCTGTGAGACAGGAAATAGAAGGTCCACAACCAAAAGAAGAAACATATTTACAGATATAATGATCAACCAAGGAAATGAACTGCTAAAAATGAGAAATCAGTAAAGTGGCAGCTTACAAATTAAAATAACAATAGCAGTAAAAATAGCTCCCTTATGTGTAGAATAGACTGAAGAAGAAAGGTCCCATTCACGGTAGCTCAAGTACATGTAAAACATGTGGGCATAAACTTGGGGATGAAGAAAGTGACCAGACCTGACCGAGAAACGTAAAAGACTGGCATTAGTGGAGAGGTGTACCGTGTCCCGAATGTGAAAATTCAGTATTCTATAGCAGCCAGCCTTCATAAGGAATTTGTAAGTTTACTGCAGTTCAGTCAAAATCCAGTTGTTGGATCGTATTTGGTTTTCATTAGGACTTGTCTTGGTGGGACATTGAGGAATTGACCCGTAAGGTAATGCTCCATAAATCAAAATAACTCAGAAATAACAACTTGAGGGTCTCAGGGTCAAGAAGTTAGACAGAAGGCTTCCCTGGTGGCACAATGGTTGAGAGTCCGCCTGACGATGCAGGGGACACGGGTTTGTGCCCCGGTCCGGGAAGATCCCCCATGCCGCGGAGAGGCTGGGCCCGTGAGCCATGGCCGCTGAGCCTGCGCGTCTGGAGTCTGTGCTCCACAACGGGAGAGGCCACAACAGTGAGAGGCCCGCATACCGCAAAAAAAAAAAACAAAAAAGAAGGTAGACAGAGAAAATGCCTTCCCAACTCACTGCACGGATGGGAAAAACTTTAAAGGATAAGTCTTTAACGATACTAGAAATCAAGCAAAAGTGCCATTAGATGATCCAGAAATTGGAATTCGTTTGATGGAGAAGCAGGAACGCAGCAAACCCAAACTCAAAATGGCTTATGAAGAGATCCTACAGAAATGTACGAAAATGTCTCCAGAACAGAGTCCTGGGGAGATACTAAATTCATAGCCAACTTGGATCTGCAGCGAGATACAGGGAGTCATGAGGCTGCCCATCATCAAGAGAGGACCGCCCTGAGCCCGTGGCTACAGCACCAGGCAGCCTGGCCTCTATTGATACATACAGTCAGAAACCAGGAGCCACCAAGATGAGATCAAAGTCCAATTCAACCAGGCGAACTGTTCCCAAAGAAAACAAATTCAATGGTTTTTTTACACAGACACCAAGAAGAACCATCAGGAAAATCTCTAGAATTGTAAGAGTTCAATTACATACATCAACTCAGTATTCAAAGTTAAACTGTATTTCTCTGTACCAGCAACAATTGGGACACTTAATTCTAGAAATGCCAATTAGAATAGCAACAAAAAAGTATAAAGTAATTAGAAATAAATTTTAACAAGAAATGGGTAAGAACCATGCGGATGTATGTTTTTAAATTTTAAAAGACCTTTTACAGAGACCTAATTCAATGGGTGGACACCCTGTTCTCGTGAGTAGGACACCTTAATGCAATGAACGTGTCATTCCTCCTGCATTAAAAATCTGACGTGTCTGCAAGTACAGGACGAATGGGGAAGTCCTACTCACTGTTGGTGGGAGCGGCACGTGGCACACTGCCCTGTAAAGCGGGTCTTGCGCATTTCGGCCCAGCGTCTGTTCCCTAAAGAAGCATCTGCACCAGGAGATGTACCAGGATGTTCACAGCGATGTTCTGGCCACAAGAACAAACGGTCCGGATGTGACACAGAGAAAGTCACCACCAGGACAACGGCACACTGTGGCATGTCCTTACAAGAACACACAGCAGTGACACGGAGTGCAGGCGTTTACCTCCGCATGGACGGGCGCCACGGGGAAACGCTGAGCAGGGGAAGGGTTGGGGGCAGGGATGCCGGATGCAGCCCTGGGCTCATCCTCGGGCCTGGGCCCCACCAGCTGCCTTTCCTACCACCTTCCAGAGGCCTCCTGCGGGCACCTCCTGCACCATTCCTGAGCTTGTGGTCGTGCTTATCCGGGGGAAGCAGGTCTGGTCTGGACCAGAAGTCCTCTTGTGGACATTTTAAATCTGCCTGTAATGGTCCTAGAGTGATATTGACCTATTATTTCATCTTAATTTACAAACAGAAAGCACACGCCTGAGAACACACAGTAAACTCAAGGCTCTGTGTCTCTGGCTGTTTGATATCAGTAAGTAAAGGTTTTGTGACATTATTTGTCCTTAAAAGGCTAACTTCTATTTTGCATTTTAAACAATAATGGGTTTATTGTTCTGTAGCTCCTCCATTTTTCTTTGTTGAATTGGAGTTACTTTCAGGGTAAGGATAAGTGGTTTTTGCCCAGAGTCATAAAGACAAAGTCTCATTTTTCCCACATTTCACTCTGCTGCTTTTAAAAGGCAAGAACATCGCTTCTTAAGGTTTTAGCTTAATAAATAATCTTGGTTCCTGAGATTTTTTTTAAATCACAGAAAAGTTATATAAAATTTGTTAGAGAAAATATTTTGTATTTCATTTTCTAAAAGGCCTTTTTATGCTAGAAGTCATCTGTTCTGACGTTGAAGCCGTGCAGAGGTTTTTTTGAATTTTTTGGTCTAGAATTTTTTTCAGGCCCTTTTCAGTAATCCCAAGGTGAACGCCATCTGTGGAGCACCTCCTGTCGGTGTCAGAGGCAGGGGAGGAAGGCAGTCTGCAAACATCTCAGTGGCCCAAGCGTCAGCTGAGAAGGTTAGGAATGAGCTGTTGGCAGGAGCCTTCCGTGGCTCCCGAAACTGTGAGGTGGTCCTTCGTGTGGCTGTAAATTGGGTTTGTGCTTCATCGATAAGCTTTCTGACGAGAAGCGTCCATCACAGTGTCTCTTATTTGCCACAGCAGAATAGAAAATGAAGTATCCCAGTAATTGCATTCTAGTTTCCTTCTCGTGGACAAGAAAGCGATGTGCTATAATTAGATTTGATTGGAGTGCACGTTTCCGGTAAGATCTGAAATTAATGATGTTGCTGTAGTGACACATCTGCGGCCACCAGTGCGTGAAACATAAAGTGATTCATTCGACAGGAGTAGGCATCTGTTAACTGCCAGGATGCAGAGCGTATTGACACGACACTGACCAGAAATACTAGGCGTTATGTGCTCAATGCGCAAACGATGCTGAACCCGGAGGACAGATCGTTTGCGCTGAACCTGCTGGGAGGCCCTCCACCTCCTCCCTGGCTACCCCGACAATGCCATTGTTTGAGGACGATGCTGCCGAGGATTCATAAATTTTAAAACTTGACTCAGATGCAGCCTATTAAAGCAATACGTTAATTCCTTTGTTAGTTTTCATCCTCGTGTAGAACAAAGCCATTCCTGAAACACCCACTGAAACAACAGGTTTTCGGACGCATTTTAATCATAGCATCCAGTACCCAACACGCCACGTTGCTTAGACTGGAATCACGTGTGAGTGTCATAGGACGGCATCGTCGTGTTGGGGAAGCGCTGTTTCCATGGTTTCCGAGGGCGCCAGAGCTCGTGTGTGCCAATCAGTGCGCACGCACGCAGCGGAGCACGTGCTGGTGTCCTTCGACCGGAGGACCGCTGCGGCCTCTCCCGCCTGGTGGCCACGACTGGGGCCTCGCTTACGGCGGGCGTGCACAGTCTCACTGATGCAGCTGTTTGCTGATGCAGGTGCCGGGAGTCTGACGTTTGGGGTGTTGGGCCAGTCGGGGTAGCACACACATACAGATGCCAGCCGTGCAGGGCTCGTGGTCTTTTGAGAAAGCCTCACGTACAGCAAACAGAATATGTGACTCCGCGTCAGAGAACGCCGAGTAATTTTTAAACGGATGGGTACTCTGCAGTCTGGTAAATTAGTCACCACGTTTTAGGACTTTTGTTTCCATTCCTGCACCATAAGGTCTAAGCAACCGTGTTTCAATACAGCCATTGACCGTGTGCGCTTGTCACTTTGCTTGACCAGAATCTTTGCAGAAAGACCTGCCCGGTGCAGGTGGGCCACTGTCCCGCAGCCGCTCCTCTGCGGCCTGCAGAATACTGGTCTGAGGCCAGATCACAGCCCAGGAAGGTCTGACCAGAAAGCTTTACGTCTGCTTCTCCGACGCCTCCTCTGCATGGCTGTGAGTCACATCTGTCGCCACCCGGAGAATGGTGCCCGCAGGACTTTTTCTTTGGAAACTAATTTTCTTTTTGCCTGCTTAGCTCATTGTAGTCCAAAAAACTGCTTTGTTAAAGAGCTACAGCTTTTTTTTTTTTCCCCCAGGATTCAGAAACAAAGCTTTTGTCACATTTTCTGTCCACAGAGCTGCTACGATGATCAGGTCACTGTGAGGCCGCTGCCCACCTTGCTCAGTCCCCGCCCTCTTCCACGTTGCAGATTTGGGACATCTTAACTTTTGTTGTATTAAGATGACAAAAATTGTAGAAACTATCAACTGGCTGGAATCATGAAAATATTTAAGATAAGACTTGAAAAATCATTCTGCATTGCTGACTCTTTAGTAACCAGTAGAATCTTATACTTACCTGCTGTCAGGAGGGCACAGAAAGCCCGAGACGAGCACTGACCTTCCCGCTCAGCCCTTTGCAGAGTCAGCTGCAGAGTAAAAACACCACTGAAATTTTAAAAATATTTTGATGCTTCATCTTAATATGTTAAGTAATTACATGTGTCACATGAAGGACTGTCTGCATAAATATTAGTTTCTTCAACCCAACAGGATGGGAGTACATTTACTCAAGTGGCAAAATAACTAATATTTTATTATTTATTTGATGAGGAGTGCTACTCATTTGTTCAAATGTATCAGTTCTAAGTCATTGAAAACATGATTTCTTAGCAACTTAGATACTTTGGAAGATGCCACAGTCATCACTACACAGTGTTGGATTCAAGTGACAGAAGTGAGGCTGTGTGGCCCTTAGTGTTTGGTGTAGCTTCTGAGTTTCCAGTGTCTGGTGTCCGCACACCCCCGCCCAGCCCACGTCGGCCAACTTCCCCATCCTCGCCTTCCCCGCCTCCCAGCCCTGGTAACCCCTAATTTCCTCTCTACCTCAATAGATCTACCTGCTCTGGACATTTCACAGAAATGGAACCGTACAGTACGTGGCCGTTTCTGACCAGCTTCTTTGACTCAGCGTGACATTTCCGAGGTTCATCCGTGTTGTAGCCTGTGTCAGTAATTGCTTCCTTTTCACTCCAGAGTAACATCCTGTTGCACAGATACACCACATTTTATTTATCCATTTATCAGTTGATGGACATTAGAGAGTTGTTTCTGTTTTCTTGTCTATGATGAGCTACACTGCTGTGAACATTCAAGGTCCCAGCCGAGGCAGTTAGGCAAGAAAAAGAAAAAGACGTCCATATCGTGCAGGAGGGTAGAACTGTCTGTTTGTGTGTGACATGGTCTTCGTGTAGACAATCCTAAGGAGTCCCCTAAAAATCTATTAGAACAAGGTCAACATACAGAACAGAAGTTTATTTCTATACACTAGCAATAAACTATCCAAAAAGAGAATTAAAAAAAATTCCATTGACAATAGCACCAAAAGATAAAATCAGTACTTCATAGTATTAAAATGGAAACAGTGTTTCCCAACTTGATCTGCAGGTTCTACACAATCCCTATTAAAATCCCAGCTGCCTTCTTTGCAGAAATTGACAAGGTGCTCTTAAAATTCATACGGAAATATAAGGGACCCAGTGTAGCTGAAACAGTCTTGGAAAAGGAACAAAGTTGGAGGACTCACCAGTTCCTCATTTCAAAATGTACTACAGAGCTACAGTGATCCAGACGCCATGGTGCGGCTGGGAGGGTAGGCATCAGGGCCGAGGGGACAGAAGTGAGAGTCTGGGAGAAAATCTAACACTTACAGTCAGTTGTTTTCAGCAGAGTGCCAAGATACTTAATGGGGAAGAGTAGTCCTTTTAACAAACGGTGCTGGGAAAACTGCATATCCACACTCCATGTACAAAAGTTAGCTCCACATGGATCAGAGACATAAATGTAAGCACTAAAATGTCATCTTTTTAACTTGCTCAGTTTTCAGAAGCTATTCTGAATTTGTTTTCTATTTCATTCTCCCCAACTCCATTAAGCAACTGAATAAAGGACTGTCAGGTATCTACCCAAACAGAAAGCTTTTAAACATAACCCAGAAGGAGAAAGCAATAGTTCACACCTGGGCTTCAGTTACCTTTTAAATTATTTTAAACTATATGTGTAAGTGCAACAACATATTCAGCGTGTTAGCGTCTGCTCGCGTGTGTCCGTGGTGGCTCTCCGCCTACCCTGTTTCCAGGGGATCTTCGTCCGTACGTGGAATTACTCTCGCGATTTCTCTGACTGGTAGTAAGTAACAAGCCAGGTGAAGCAGCACAGTCGAAGCTGGAGCCTTAGCACTTGCAGTACAGCTAATCAAGGTGTTAAAGCAGCAGCCACTCTACCGCCCCAGATTCCCCGCCTAGAAGTCATCTGTGAATGGAGCGACTGGAACCACATGCCTTTGGCTGTGGAAAATACCTGTCACTCACGTGGATGCAGCATTCGGGAGTGTCAGATTTTTGTCTTCAGTGACCTCTGGGGATCTGATACAGGTGCATGCCACTTTAAACCCAGGGCGGATTTACGGGCCTGGGGACTGACCACCTGCGGGGGGCGGCGGGGAGGTGTCGTGCCCCTGATAGAGAACCACCCCCTCTCCGTCCACCCCACGTGCGTAGTGGGCTCCAGAGCCATCTCTGCAGCCTCTGTTCAGCGCCGTCACAGCAAATCCCGGGCCTAGAGGGAACGCGTGAATCAGCCCCAGGGCCAACAAGCCACTAAGTGCAGACTGTGGGGAACTGAGGCCCTCGGGGAGTTTCTGAGGACAGAGCTGGGGGTCAGGCTTGGGAGACCTCGCCAGGTCCGTATTCAAACCACAGTATAAAAGCCCGACACACAGGAGACGAGACAGCTGGGAATCAGGACCGGCCTGCCGTCTGATGTTGAGAGGTTAGGGTCATTTCTGGTGTGATGGCATTGGGGTTGTGTTTATTTTAAGAACTCTTCTTTTATTCGTAACACGGACGTGCTCGTGGATGAGGTGGCATGTTTCTGATTGGCTCCAGCTGTGACGGGGCAGTGGCTGGGGCCCTCGGGGACCCTTGCGGAAGGGATGACGGTGCCGGGCCTGTCGTGACGCTGCTCTGTCCACTTGTGTGTGTGCGGTGCTCCCGTCAACAAGTGCAGAAGGTGGGAAGGAAGATAACTTTCCTGACCTCCAGTCCCTGGCATTCCACGTTCCTCAAATTTGTAGTTGAAATTTCCTGCACGTTTTGCCTTACTCTTGCACACACCCAGAAGAAAGGGGGTGTCCAGGGTGCGTTTCCACGTGTTTCCAGGAAGGAGGGGTGGTCGACAGGGAGGCCTCCAAATCCACGGTTTTCACTGCGAATCAGCTCCCCTACTCAGTGGAGCAGCAGGCACGCCTTGGCTGCTGGAGTAGAACTGGCCCATAATCAAGTTTGTAACTGTCAGGCCATTCACTTCGGCGGGAGAACCTTTTGTTTTCAATTCCTCCAGGAGAGCTGTGTGAATATTAACATCAGATTAAAAGCTTCATCTCAGAAACTTTGTGAAGTTTTTCCTGTTCCTCCTTGGCCCCCGTGTGTACCTGTAATCGTTCAGAAGGAAGAGAGAAACAGAAAGAAACGGCTCGCTCTCGGGTCGGCAAGTGGGAAGAAGGTCTCTGGTAAGAGCACAGGCTGCGGAGAAGAAGTGTGACGTGTGTTCGTTCTTTCAGCTAGAATGTGTCTTATGGAAAAGCACATTTACCTTACTTTTTGCCAACATTTCAGTGATATCCCTACTAGCTGTTATTTTTTAAACTGGGGAACGATAATTACATAGCGATCCTCTAGCGTTTCTTGTAGCCAGAGCCCAGGCGTGTCCCCTGGCGGCTTCCGCTGCAGGAAGTACGCAGCTCAGGAGCGGTCCCTGCGCTCGGCCGCCGGGTCCTGGCCGCACACACGCGGTCCCACGGCCCGGCCGTTCCTTCCAGCGCTGCTGTGAGAATCAGGGAAGATCACTGTGAAGATGGCCGCTGCCGTTTACTGTGCGCGTGCTGGGTTTCAGGGGTAGATGCCCAAGGCGAGAGTGTGGCATGCTCCAGCTGGAGGGCCCAGCCACTCGACGGGCCAGACGGCGTGTCCCAGGAGGGGGCCTCGCGGGCGTCACACGAGCAGTAGCCTGCATCGCCGAGTCCGCTCGCTCACACGATCGCTGACACGCACAGCGTTATTCCTCCCAAACACCTCTCGCTTCCTCAAGCGGGTTTCACGTTGTGAGATAGAAGGTTCGTTCTGTGCACCTCCGTCGTGAATTTTCTTCCAGACGTTGTAGTTGTGGTGTGATGAGTACGAGATCGTTCACGTTATGTAAGTGTGTTTCGCTTTAACGCTGTGATTATTTTTCTTGACAGTTTTCACTCCCACCCAGACCTCGGCACACGCCAGCCGCCCTGCACCTCGTCACCAGCACGGGGACCAGTCCCTCTCACGCGGCCAGGTGTCCAGCGCGAAACCAGAACCCAGGGGCGCGACATGCGTCGTGATCTTGGGGATCGGGCACATCCGTGCTCCGCTTTCCCTCAGCTCCCCCGCCAGCCCCTCGCCTGTGTCCTCGCCGTCCTCGTGGGCGGCTGCATGGGTGCCTTCCTGCAGCCCCTCTTCCTGGCCGTCAGGTTCCCCTCACCCTTTGTGTCTCAGGCACTTTATATGCTTATTTATTCTTCGCCATATTCATGTGGAACCGGTGGTAATTTCTCTAGTTTGCAGACAAGCACTGAGGCTTGAGAGTTTAAAGTATCTCTGTGAGGCGCCACCAAAACCCAGCATGTAGTGATGCCTTATAAGGGTTTTTTTGCCAAACGAATGATTGAATTCCAAGTTCATTAGAGACGTGGGAATGTGAGAGCTGCTGGTGTGTCTGGAGAATGGTGGCCATGTTCCAAGGCCGGGTGAACCGTGGCCTGTTTATCTAGGGTCTTTCTTACCTGTACAAGGTGGTTTTAAAAACCTAGAGAAATAACAGTTCATTCTTGGTGGGACCTGTACAGGTGTTTGTTGTAATATTCTTTAACTTTGCTGCACAGATTAAGTTATTAGTAATAAAAAGTCAGGTTAAAAGAAGTGTCATTAACCACAGTCCTGTTTATAAACTGTTTAGCATGTGTGCCTACTTACCATCCCCACCGTAAGTTACTGCCTCACATTCAAGGTATATCAGAGAAAAAAAGTCTAAATGAAATTCTTCAATTACGTCAATTAATCTGATACGTAAAATATTTTTAATTTAAATAATGGATTTGATCATTTCTCAGAGAACTGTCCATTTGGGCACATGTAACAGAGGCAAACTTCATACTTATTCTAATAGGAATCAATGTAAAATTTCATTATCTTTTGACCATAGGTAAATAATAGAACTATTGTTTTCATATCAAATCTTTGAAATAAAGCATTTATAGAACTTCCTTATTTCATTTGGAGGCTGAATTGTTGCTAACTACATTATTTAATATACCCTAGTATTTAAGTTAGTTATTCTTTATTTAATTAGGATGGCATAACCAGAAAACACCCTTTAAACTGCACTTCTCATGTAATTTTGATTCTGTTAATCAAAGAACCGTAGGAGCCATTTATTAAAGGGGCTACATAGAATTTTGTAAAAGGCAGAATTTATAAAACTGACAAGCATCCCTGACAGTAGCTGCTCTTTGGAATTTATGAAACCCTGGATAATATGTTATATACATTCTTTTGAGAGTGTTTGCTAAAACAATCTCTAAATAGTCATTGTAAATTACAGATTTTCCCTTTATTTTAAAATAACCTCTGAGTGCTGGGGGTGTCCTGTCAAATGAGCTATTTTGCTTTGAACACTAGTCCTAAGTAATGGGCACGGAGTCACAGGTAGATATGAAAACAGTTTGTATTATATTTTCAACATTGTGTGGGCCAAAGAAAACAAAAATTAGTTACTGTGGTGTCTCGTAGACACGTAAAAGGTCCGACTTTTACTGTGACCGCGTGGCTCTCTGTTCATATTCACACCCTTAACTACGTCCGTGCCCGTGGGTGACCCTTCTGTGTGCTTTGAAACAAGTGCAGAAATCCCGGGGACAGGGTTGAGGGGGACAGCTCGTAGCACGCGGTGCCGGGGTTTACAGGGAGTTCTCCCTGCACCACACGGTGTGGCTCTCCTTCTGTAAAACCAGAGCAGCCAAGGCTGTGTGCGCGTATGTTTTCATATTAAGTGCTAGATGCACAGTGTTTAGGGTCTCCTGTCAGGGTCACAAGATAAATAACACTGGGAACTTACGTGCCACTTTTTTTTTTTGGCGGTACGTGGGCCGCTCACGGTTGTGGCCTCTCCCGTTGCGGAGCACAGGCTCCGGACGCGCAGGCTCAGCAGCCATGGCTCACGGACCCAGCCGCTCCGCGGCATGTGGGATCTTCCCGGACCGGGGCACGAACCCGTGTCCCCTGCATCGGCAGGCGGACTCTCAACCACTGCGCCACCAGGGAAGCCCTTATGTGCCACTTTTAGTGGAAGTTCACCAAGTTTTTGAAATACACGGCATTACCTCTGCTGCCCCTCTGTTCATTGCTGTTACTTCACTGCATTTGGTTGTGTATCTTTTGAATGGAAGCTGAAACCTAAAACCGACCTGCCCGGGTTGGTGGGCAGTGCCAGGGCAGATGCAGAGGGCCCGCACCGGGGCTCACAGGCTAGACACCAGCTGGAGAGAAAACGCCTCTCCTTCCTCACCTCCTCTCCGTACGACACACGTGGATGCCAAGGCCTAAATGCATTGTTTCTGTTCAACGAAAAATACTTAACTTTTCGAAATAGACTTATTTGAAGCGGACCGACGCACTGGTCTCAGGCAGCGTTCTAGGGTGTGGTTACAAAGAGAGTGACTCAGAGCTGGAAGACAGAGTCCAGGCCTTCTCCCAGAACCAGAACGCTTGCCGTTACTAAAAATTACTGAAAGGGGAACCTGACGTCCCAGGAAGAAAGCTCTGGTCCTCACTAGTGAAATGAAAACATCGTGCAGGTGACGCTGGAGGACACTTTGTGTGGCCGAGCAGCGTGTTCACAGGTGCAGAGTGCATCCAGCCCTGGGCGTGGGGCGTGTGGGGTGCGGCCTCGATCTCCCTGATGGGCCACCCGAGTTGACGGTGTCCTTGCTGCTTCTGTCCTAGGAACCCTCACCCGGAACGAGATGGTATTTAAGCGGCTGCATCTGGGCACCGTGTCTTACGGGACGGACACGATGGATGAGATCCAGAACCAGCTCATGAATTCCTACTCACAGGTGAGCCGGTTCAGTCCTGCAGGGGATCTTCTGGCGAAAGTGCCCGGGGCTGCTGAGTGACACGGAGCCTGTTACCTGCTTGACCTGCAGCGTGGCACCTTCTCTGATGATGCTAAGCATTACTTGACCCATCGTTCGTTTATAAATCAAGAAACAGTGTTTGGACTAATTTTAAATTAAAGTGTCTATTTTGTGTAACCGTAGGCTTAACGACCTTAAATCGTTGATTCTTATTAAATTTTCTTAGTGGATTATTTGTATAAATCACTCAGTAAACATAGTATTTTTAAGAGTATTGAGTGGAATCCTGCATCAGGTATGTTTCTTAACACTCCCTCTGTTTTTCCTCATAATTAATAAGGCTTTCTCATATTTTTTAAAGGTACATATTTTTAACCTTTTCAGTAAACAAAAGTAGGAACCGTAATTTTTCTGCCCTTCAACTTCCACGATTATCAGCGTGCAGCTGATCCTGTTTCATCATAGCCATTGTCCTTCAGATTGTTATTTTGAGGTGAAACTTGAATATAATATCACATTAGTTCATCTGTGAATATGTAGTCTGTATCTGTCATAGATAAGGACAGGGTTTTTTTTGTTGTTTGTTTTTTTTTGTTTGTTTTTTTAAGACAAAACCTCAATCTTGTCTTTTTCACCGGAGCTTCTACAGGAAGAGGAATTGTTTCTTTCACGTGAGGGCGCAGCCTGGTGGTTACAGCATCCGTTCTCTGCCAGGGCGTCTGGGCTGGGATCCTCCCAACCTTTCAGGCTCCCGACGTTAGGTGTGTCAGGTCCGCTGGGTACCCAGGTCAGGCGAAGACCATGGAGCGGTGAGGACATAAGCCACCTTCCAGTTTATTTTCGGCTGTGTGGTTTCCACGGCCCTTTCCCAAGTAGGGCTTGTGTTTCAGTCACTGGGTTTCTTCTTCCCCGTTGTATAACTTGCAGTCACTGATTCAGTGTCATCAAACCCAGCCATCCCAGGGCATCGATTCAGGACCACTTCCTGAGGCCTTTTCTCTCCTGAGGAGCTGAGCGAGGTGTGTGGGGTTGGCACGCGCAGAGCACTCATGGGCTGTGATGTCTCCCTGCTGCCACCAGGCTCCCTGGGCTGCACCAGCGCCCTCACCTGCCGAGGCCGGCAGGTTCTTGTTTGCAGGCCTTTGTTTCCCACTTGATTTCACGAAGACTGGACTGAATTACCCTTGCCCTCTGCAGTTCTTCCTTGTATGTTGTCAGCCTTATATTCAGTTTTGTGAAAACCGTCTCTTTTTTCTGTAATGTGCACCAGTCTGGCATGTACTTTACTTTTGAGATGCTGTCAAATGAAAACAATCTTATATGAGTATGTATTTATTATATGTGTGGTCATATGTGCCCAGAAGCACACGTACGTGCGTGAACACTTAAAACCAAGCATTTTATTAATTTGGATGTCATTCGTTTTAATACAAGTATTTTGTAACCTAGAATATTTATTAATAGAATACTTTAAAGGGGAAGGAATACAACTTCCCTTCTTGTAATCTATGTCTAGATTGAATAGTACCAGGTAACATCTGTTTTAAAAAATATGAATTTATATTACCCATGAATATGATTTTAATAATTCCAAATAAGTTATTTTACTAGAAAAAACATTAAAAGCAGAAAAGATGAGTCATATAAATACAGCGAATATAACTCCATCTAAGAATTTAAAAATCTTTTTACCAAAAGCTGTGTGTTGGTTAGCTAGGCAGACAGTCCTTTCACGCGAAACTGATTTTATTCCTTACGGTTCATGTTTAAGATGATAATTGTCTGCTAGGTCCACAGTAACGTAACACAGATCTTGTGTAACCCGATCATGTTTACCCACTGGAAGCATTTGGTGATGAGGACGTGGTCGTGAGTGGAATTTGTGTGGAGTGAAACGATACAGCCGTCAGTAAACACGGCACGTTCAGCAGGAAGAGGCCGCCACATTGCTTGGCTGCGCTAGCGGCGGGGCAGGCAGGACGCAGGTGTGGGTCGGAGGTGCGGGCTGGAAGGGGCACCAGCTGAGCAGAGGAGCTGCCCCCTCATTAGCCGGCACTGTGATTTGATGGGCTCTGCACAGCCGCCCAGAAGCAGGGGCCTAGCTTTCTAAGGGTTGTCGGGAGCTCCCCTGAGGTCTGAAGTGTCTGATGGGCCTTGGGGTTGGGGTCCTCCCAGGCCCTCCCCCACCAGGTGAACGCCAGCGGAGACGTCTGTCCAGGGCTGTCAGGCACATCTGGAGGAGTGGGTGGTGGCTTCAAGGGAACAGTTTTGAAATATGACGGAAGGGTCGCTTTTCCTCCCACTGCGGTGATTATTGTATCTGATGATTATTATCTACAAACCAGACACTCTAACTTCAGAGACTGTTGCAAAGCTGGATGAGTTCATAGTATTAAGGGAAGGTTCATAATCATGTTTTCCTGCTTTTAGCTTTATACTTCTTTTTTTAGTAAATGTTTGTTTTTTTGGATTTTATTTATTTATTTTTGGCTGCGTTGGGTCTTCATTGCTGTGCGTGGGCTTTCTCTAGTTGCAGCGAGCGGGGGCTGCTCTTCGTTGTGGTGCGCAGGCTTCTCATTGTTGTGGCTTCTCTTATTGCAGAGCACGGGCTCTAGGCGCACAGGTTCAGTAGTTGTGGCTTGCGGGCTCAGTAGTTGTGGCATGCGGGCTTAGTAGTTGTGGCACGCGGGCTTCAGTAGTTGTGGCTCGCAGGCTCTAGAGCGTAGGCTCAGTGGTTGTGGCGCATGGGCTTAGTTGCTCCGTGGCATGTGGGATCTTCCCAGACCAGGGCTCGAACCCGTGCCCCTGCATTGGCAAGCAGGTTCTTAACCACTGTACCACCAGGGAAGCCCAGCTGTATACCATTTTATGCCCAGCAGTTTTTAAAGAGAAACTTTGTGAGTATCCTATTCCATTCTGTTTCTAACTTTGCTTTTAGAAAGGACTTAGCAAATTCATGCCATGGTTACAGTGAATCTACTCAAAGGAGATGGTGGGATTTCGAGTATTATAGCAAATATTTTGGTTACTCGACGACTGGGAAATGTCAAAGCACTTTGTAGTACAAGGATAAAGGGGTAACTTGTCACCCCAGTGGGGCGCATGGCAGAGGTAATCGTCTCGAGCTGGTCTACTTACTCCTGGCTAAGGCTAAGCAGCCCGTCAAAGTCATGCGTGTTACTCATCCCAGCATCGGCTCTGCTGTCTCTAATTCTTCGGCATCCTGTGTTTGACAGACGCAGTCTCAGGCCAGTGGAAACAACGCCAGTTCAACACCCCCAAGAAAAGCCCAGTCCTCAGCGCCCAAGGTCAGGAAGAGCGTGAGCAGCCGGGTCCACGAGGCCGTGAAGGCTGTCGCCCTGTGTCACAACGTGACCCCCGTGTACGAGGCCCGCGGCGCGGCCGGGGAGACCGAGTTCACCGAGGCCGACCAGGATTTCAGCGACGACAACCGCACCTACCAGGCCTCCAGCCCCGATGAGGTCAGTTGGGCCGAGCGGCCCATTCCCGACGGGTCCTCGGGGAGCAGACGGCGCCTCTCCGAGGGCTCATCGGGCTCCGGGCCTGAGGAGTTTCTTGTGGGGTGAGGAGGGGGCTTGATGGTGGTTTTCAGTGCAGGCTTTCGCCACAGGCCAGAAATCTGGCCAGCTCCCTCCTGGTGGGACCCCTGCCCCGACCCAGGCCTTGTGTGGTTGTGGCCACACGTCCCAGAACAGCCTCAAGTCAGTTCCAGGAAAGCCGTGAGCGGACTCGGAGCTTACTGACTCCGTAAGGTCTGCAGGGTGCACCCTCCCGTGTCCTCTTCTCTCCAAGTGAATCTTCAGATTTGCACGTTAAATTTCCGGTTATTTTTGCCAGAATTTAGATACGATGTATGTGTTTCAAAACAGAATTAGGATGTAAATAATTTCAAAAATCTACAGAAGACAGAAATGGTAAAATCTTAAATGTGATAAATGAGTCATTTCTGACTTTACATCAGTCATTCTTTGATTTTTAGGTTGATAAAAATTATTATTAAATTAATTTGTCCACTTCCTGTACAATCTTAGTGTACTTTATGTATAGTTTTCTCATCTACCCTTTGCACTCAGCGTTCTGATAATTCTGTAAAGTCATCAGACTTCTTCAAATATCTTGTAAAACTGGATCATATAAGTAAGTAACCTCTCAAAAAAGTGCCTTCAATCAAAGGTTTTAAGAACTCTGACCTAATGTCTTCAAGAGAGGACCCTGCCGATCCCATTAACAAGTTTATTTCCAAAGAGAAGAGTCCTTCCTCCCTGACAGCACTCCCGCAACCCCTGGCTCTGCGTCCAGGAGGGGCCCCTCTGCTGCCCACGGGCAGGCTCCTCTGTGCTGTGCAGCCTTCCTGCTCGGCAACAGCCAGCGGTGTCCCTCCTCTGGTTTCCACGACAGTACTCTCGTTCCCAAAGGTGCCCGCACGGCCTCGTCTGCAGACCCCTGGGGGCTACAGGTGGACCACCGGCACGGGTTCTTAACCCTGTCTACACATCCCATGGACTACTAGCTTTGTTTTGTTTTGTTTTTTTCATACTTGCCGTTCTCTATACACATCCTTAGTTCTAGAAGTGCTGATCTTCCTTCCAGCAGGCCTGGTGGGACTGACGTTTCTCCATTCTGAAAATCCAGTACGTTGCACCCACAACTGAGAACCACTGAGTCTTGTAAATCTTTCCTTTTGACGTGCTTTCAGGATATGAGGTGAGGCCCAGTGCTGTCAGCAGCGCCCCTGACAGTCTCAGGGTGCAAAGCGCAGGGGGCCCCAGCTACGGCATTCTCACTTCCTAATGATAAACCCTGAGTGCACCAGCAGGCCCAGGGCATTTACCAGCTCCTAACACAGCTTTATTGTTTGAGAGCAAATTTATTTTTGAAGCTTTAGTTACATAGGTATTTCCTTTTCTTTTTTAATTGAAGTAGAGCTGATGTACAATGTCATGTAAGTTACAGGTGTACAGGATAGTTAGTGATTCACAATTTTTAAAGGTTATACTCCTTTTATAGTTATTGTAAGAGATTGGCTGGGTTTCTTCCCTGGTGGCACAGTGGTTAAGAATCCGCCTGCCAATGCAGGGGACACGGGTTCGAGCCCTGCTCTGGGAAGATCCCACATGCCTCAGAGCCTCTAAGCCCGTGCGCCGCAACTACTGAGCCTGTGCTCTAGAGCCCGTGAGCCACAACTACTGAGCCCACGCACCACAACTACTGAAGCCTGCGTGCCTACAGCCCATGCGCTGCAACAAGAGAAGCCACTGCAATGAGAAGCCCGTGCACCGCAACGAAGAGTAGCCCCCGCTCGCCACAACTAGAGAAAGCCCGTGTGCAACAAGGAAGACCCAGTGCAGCCAAAAATAAATAAATAAATAAAAGATTATTTTTAAAAAAAAGGTTGGCTGTATTCCCCGTGTTGTACAATATATCCTTGTAGCTTACTTTATACATGATATTTTGTACCTCTTACTCCCCTCCCCTATCTTGTCCCATCCCCTGTCCCTCCCCACACTGGTAACCACTAGTTTGTTCTCTATATCTGTGAGTCTGTTTTTCGTTATATTTCCTAGTTTGTTGTATTCTTTAGATTTCCCACATGTAAGTGGTATCCTACAGTATTTGTCTTTCTCAGTCTGATGTATTTCACTTAGCGTAACACCCTCCAAGTCCATCCACGTTGCTGCAAAGGGCAAAATTTTATTCTTTTTTTATGGCTGCATAGTATCCCATTGTATATACACACCACATCTTCTTTACCCATTCTTTATCCTGCTGATGGACACTTAGGTTGCTTCCATATCTTGGCAATTGTAAATAATGCTGCTACAAACATTGGGGTGTATGTATCTTTTTGAATTGGTGTCTTCGTTTTTTTCAGATGTATAGCCAGGAGTGAAATTGCTGGGTCATATGGTAGTTCTATTCTTAGTTTTCTGAGGAACCTCCATACTGTTTTCCACAGTGGCTGCACCAATTTACACTCCCGCCAACAGTGCACAGGAGTTCCCCTTTCTCCACATCCTTGCCAACGTTTGTTATTTCTTGTCTTTTTGATGATAGCCATTCCGACCGGTGTGAGGTGTTGTCTGATTGTGGTTTTGATTTGCATTTCTCTAATAATCAGCGATGTTGAGCATCTTTTCATGTGCCTGTTGGCCATCTGTATGTCTTCTTTGGAGAAATGTCTGTTCAGGTCTTCTGCGCATTTTTTAATCAGGTTGTTTGTCTCTTGATGTGGAGTTGTATGAGCTGTTTAAATGTTCTGGATGTTAACTCCTTATCGGTCGTTTCACTTGCAAATATTTTCTCCCATTCAGTAGCTTGTTTCGTTTTGCTGATGGTTTCCTTTGCTGTGCAAAAGATTTTAAGCTTAATTAGGTCCCATTTGTTTATTTTTCCTCTCATTTCCTTTGCTTTAGGAGACATCTAAAAAAATATTGCTACGATTTATGTCAAAGAGAGTTCTGCCTATGCTTTCTTCTAGGAGTTTTATGGTCTTTGGTCTTACATTTAGGTCTTTAATCAGTTTGAGTTTCTTTTTTGTATGTGATAGTAGAGAATGTTCTAATTTCATTCTTTTGCATGTAGCTGTCCAGTTTTCCCAGCACCACCTTTGTTTTGTCAATTTAGAAATTATAACATGTTGTTAGTCATGTCAGAGCTTATAGGTGGTGAAGAAACAGCCAAAAAGATGAAAGTTTGGTTTTTTTTCAACATGGAAAGCTGAGAACATTCCCACTTGGTCCTTCATCTCCACTGAAACTCAGCGTTTCCTCTTTTCTCTGGGGTTGTCACCACTGCTGTGACCTCGGGGTCACACATCCAGTCTTGGTGCCCGGGGTCACACATCCAGTCTTGGTGCCCAGAGTTAGGAGGCAAGGGCACCTGCCTTGAGGACATCTCTCCAGGCCCAGCCCCCTGGCGCCACACCGCGGGACAGACCTCCCTCCCCCAGTTCACTCTCGAGGGGCTCCTGCACGCAGCTGTACCACTGTCCCTGGCACTCTCTTGCTGGCAGCCGTCTGCTCCAGAACCCATGGTGCCTGCCCCGTACCTAACACCTTCCTGCTCTACGAAGTGGGCCTGGACCTCATGGTGATTTCCAGATATGAGGCACTCAAGTCTGACCGCTCGCGTGGTGCCCACGGGTCTGACCTCTGCCCCCGGCCTGTGTCCAGTTCTGCCCGATGCCAACAGTCGTCTTGGTCTCGAGCAGCTAGTGGGCTGGGTGCACCCCTGTGACGGGGGTGACGGGGGCGTTCTGTTTTCCAAGCACTGTTTATTATTTGAAGCGGTTACAGTAAACTTAACTGCTTTTATAATGATTCAGAATTTTGGTATTCAACCAGAAAGAATGAAAAAGCTGAAGGAAAAGCAGCAGCTCTGCACCTGATCTCAAGTGACTGTGGCCTTCGCCAGCTTTGCCCTCCCAATGCCCTCTGACGTTTCGTCCGCACCGTGTGACGTGTCCCAGCCACGCGGTGCTTCTGTCACGTGCAGAGTCTGTGCTTTCATTCCGTCTTCCGGGACCTGGGCTCTGTGCATCGTGGCAGACGGAACCCCAGGCCTGGGAGGTGGTGGGACGGCACTGCTGATCCGATTGGAGGGGGGCCGGAAGGTGTGGTGGTGACCTGAGGTAAACCTCATCGACGCGGGGCCTCGGTACCGCATCCCCGTCACTGCATCCCCAGCTGTTCCGGGAGGAGCTGTCCCTGTGATTTAGCCAGGCCGTGTCTCGGAGTTAGATGCTTTTCCTTTTTGTGAGTCACCATGCCTCTCTTCCCAGGAAGTGTTAGGAGAGCCCGTGGAAACTGGGGCTGCCTGCGGTGTGGTCAGTTGCTGAGTCACTCCACAGGGTAGCTTAGTCACTGTACAGAGGGGAAAGCAGGGGGTGTGGAAGCACCCCGCTGTCTTCAGGGCGCATATTCCAGGCGCCACGTCCCAGGTCAGTTACGCGGTGGGCGGGAGCTCAAGGTCCCCTTCATCATCACCACTGCTCTGTTTTATAGATTATGTTAACCAACAGGTGTGTGAGAATCTCTTTGCAGCCACAGCTCAGTATGACTTTTGGAACCGTGTATGTGTACCAGATGTTTTTACTGGCTGACGGGGAACCTAGGAGGACGTGCACAGCCCAGTGGTCCCAGCAGATGTGGCGGCCTCGGCTGATGGGGTGGGTGCTTAGGATGCACAGCTGCACCTGTCATCCTGCCGTGCCCTGTCGGCCTTGAGACAGGTACCGGGTCCCGGTGGCGCTCTTCGAGAGGACATGCACCACCGCTTTTTCTTACAAAGGAAGGGTTAAGCACATTGTTTTTCATAGTCTAGCATTCTGGAGATTCTCTCAAGTTCCACGTGATTACATACTGAAAACGTGTGCTTTTCCAGTCCTGAGCATGGGAAACTTAGACCACAGATGTTTCCCAAGGAAAATTTTATTGGAAGTTTCAAAAATCCTGTATTACGTATTTACCTTATTACCTCCCAAAAGTAAATAAAAATTTTGTTGAAAATACCTGGGATTTTTTATCTTTAGGTTTTTATGTTATAACACTTTTGAAATCTTAAAGTAGGAATTCACAGTAGAGAGGGGTTTCACCGATTCCAAGATTTCCAGAACTAAATAGAAACTGCTAATCTTATATTTAAATTTTTTCCTTCAAAATTTCTTCCTACTTTGGAAATTGCACCATGATTAAAAGTGGCAAAGCATTAAATAACCTTTAAGAAATGCCTAACACGTATTTTACATCTAAAAATGAAAAGACTCAACTTCATCATAATTTTTAAAGCACTCTGTTGATGCAGTGTTGGCAGGTCCCCAGAGCCCGAGGAAAATCATCTAAACGGTTCATTACTTCGCTTATTGAACTTCGCTGCAGCTAGGTTGACGGATGACGGCAGTGTTTCCCAATCACCAAAGTACTGTTTTAAAAGCATTTTTTTATTGAATAAAGCGCCTAGAATATTGCACCCTGGAGCTTTTTTCAGGGAAGTGGCTCGGTTGATGTTCTCTGTTTGCCCTCAGCCTTGACCTGTCACAACGTGTACGGTTAATAAGCAGCCTTTTCAGTTTAGGAGACTGAACTGGCTTTGTACACTCTGCGCCAACACTATTCTCTTATTTTCCCTGTTTGCTTATGGCTCTTGTGTCATCTCATCTTAGTTTTCAGAAAGAATGTGACTTCTGGAGTAGAACGTGCTGGTTTTTGAGTCTCTGATCTTGTAGCAGTTCTTCATTTTCACTCTCCTGAAAACAGAGAGGCTCTCCTACCTTACCTGTGCGTGTGCACAAATGCATTTTATTATACAGATACTGGAATTCTGGGGAATTGAAGCTGGTAAAGGCTTTCTGAGGCGTGGTCACTGGGCACTTTGCAGTGACGTGTGTGTTTGGAGCCGTCACGTGCAGTGGGTGCTGGAGCGTCAGAGCGGGAGGGGTGATTTCGGATTCAGAGCCTGCAGCCTGGTTAGGCCCCAGTCGCTGTTTCTTTTGATATGTGATCAATATTTCATTTTCTCCAAGAGCGTGGAAAGTTTCACTTGCCTGTCACTTTGCAGCCTCGGCATAGCAGACTCCAGCTTAGCAAACTTTAAATGTTCCTGGAAATGCCTGGACAAAGTGAAAATCCAGCCCTCGTGAGCTGTGTGTCCAGTGCAGCTTCAGGAAGCTGAGATGGAGCCAGCGTCGCCAACAGGCGCCACCGAGTCAGCTCAGGGGGCAGCGCCTCGGGCGAGCTAGGCCAGTGCGACGCAACCCCAAGACCCCTGCCCGCTTTGGTTCAAAAAGATTTGATTGGCCGTGATTTTCAGTGACTCTTAAGCCTGTAAACTTGCTGTCTGTTGGTAACATCCTTTCTCCTCTGTGGCCATGTCCCTCACATATATAATTTCTATGTTAAGTATTATTTCAGGGTGTAGGTATCATCTGCTCATGTGGACATTTGTGTGCAAGAATCAGCTAAAGTTTATGACGAACCGTGAGTGGATGACTTAAAAACAGAAGCACGTCCCACCCTTAACAGCACTGCTTTTGATTTACTCTAATGTATGCAGTGTGCTGTGGATTTATTTAAATTCACTTAATCGTGTCTGCTTATTGAAGCAGGACTCACTGTGGTGTGGCGTCAGCATGTCTGTGGGGAGCAGGTCCCTGTCTGCGACGTGAGCCCCCGTCCGTGACCCTCAGGAGCGGGACAGCACGCGAACCACACGGCCTGCCATGAGTATTGATTGGCAGCTTTTTCAGGCGATCAGGTTCACGTTATGTTCATAATTCTATTAAATTATAACAGTGATGGTAGTACCACAGTTGAAAATGAAGACATGTCAGTGATCGAATTATGATTTATAAAGTACACGGTAAAAAATGTGTCCCTGGGGGCTTCCCTGGTGGCGCAGTGGTTGAGAGTCCGCCTGCCGATGCAGGGGACGCGGGTTCGTGCCCCGGTCCGGGGAGATCCCACTTGCCGTGGAGCGGCTGGGCCTGTGAGCCATGGCCGCTGAGCCTGCACGTCCAGAGCCTGTGCTCCGCAACGGGAGAGGCCACAACAGTGAGAGGCCTGCGTACCGCAAAAAAGATAATAATAATAAATGTGTCCCTGGAGTAAAGCTGGCAGCTGTGCGGGTGTAATTGCTAAAATGGTAAAGGAAACTTCTCCGAAGCTTTTCAAGAATGATAGCACAGGGCTTCCATGGTGACGCAGTGCTTAAGAATCCGCCTGCCAATGCAGGGGACACAGGTTTGAGCCCTCATCCGGGAAGATCCCACATGCCGCAGAGCAACTAAGCCCGGGCACCACAACTATGGAGCCTGCGCTCTAGAGCCCACAAGCCACAGCTGCTGAGGCCTGTGTGCCTAGAGCCCGTGCTCTGCAAGGAGAGAGGCCACCGCAGTGGAAGGCCCGTGCACCGCAACGAAGAGTAGCCCCCGCTCGCCACAACTGGAGAGGGCTCACACGCAGCGGCAGAGACCCAACGCAGCAAACACTGAATAAAAAAATAAAATAAATGTAAAAAGGGAGAAAAAAGGAAACTTTGATTAAAAAAAGAATGATAGAACAGAAATTTCTGAATAAGGGAATTGTAGAGAAAATTAATAATAAAATCTTGCCCTGCACGAGTTACTTAGCATGGAGAAGTGTGAAAGCATAAACCAATTGCCTGTGACAACAATTACCCAAGTGTGTTGCTGACGTGGCCTCTGGATGAGATTTAGCTTAGGCTCCCACTTAGATACGTAATTTTTACACTCACATTTTAATTATTTTGACCTTTGTATTATTGTCAATAATCACATTGTTAGAAATGTCTTAAAGCTAAGTTAGAGAAATAGTCATTCTTACATGGCCTGTACCACCACTGAAAGCATCCAAAGGAAACAGGAAGAGGTGGCACCTCCTCTGCCCCTTCCACTGGGAGGGCCACACCAATGGGGAAAGCAAGCAGCAGTGTGTTAACTGCTCCTGAGATGGATTCTGAGTCAAAGACCTAAAAATTCCACCTGCCCCCAGCAGCTTTCTTGTTCTGTTAGAAGGACCCCATGTAGCAGCAATCTGACGCAATACGGGGATAACATCCCAAGAGGGGCCATGGTCAGGGGAAGCCAGTGGTCAGAAGCAGCCTCCGTGCGAACACCGAGAGTCTCCCGCTAAGACACCACCTCCCGGGAGCCGTCAGCAGATGGAAGCTCCACCTCCACCGGCTTATGTGTTAGGCAGTGCCTTGCAGATCAAACCGGGCCTGTGCACTGGTAAAAAGAAACGAAACAAATGAGGTTGGCATCCAACTAAAACGTTTAGAAGAAAAAGGCAAGACCAAAGGAAAGTAAGAGAAAGAAAAGATAAAGGAAAACCTAAAAGTTGGATATATACTGATTGAATATACTGATTGAGTCCTGCTTCAATAAGCAGACACGATTAAGTGAATCTAAATCCACAGCACACTGCATACATTAGAGTAAATCAAAAGCAGTGCTGTTAAGGGTGGGACGCGCTTCTGTTTTTAAGTCATCCACTCATGGTCTGTCATAAACTTTAGCTGATTCTTGCACACAAATGGCCACATGAGCAGATGATACTTATACTGATTGAATAAGCAGTAAATCCAAAAGCTGATCCTTTGAAAAGTAAATAAAACGGAAAAACTGTTGGCAGAAATAGTAAATAATACAAAACAGTGAATGCAGACTAAGAATACACACATAAAATTACACATATGAAGAGTGTATAATAGATGAGCTTCAATTTTTATGAGAGTATATTAAAACACAGCCCAAATGCTATTATTTTTGAAAACCTCACTAAATAACCATGTTCAGGAAAAATATATATTAGCAAAATGGCATCTAAAGAACTACATAAAACCTCGGTAGACCAGAAAAGAGGAAGAAACAAAACTGTCTCTTGTTTTAATAGATGATATGATTGTCTCCGTATAAAATCCCAAAGGCTCTACCAAAAATTTAACTCTCTACTAAGATTTAATAAGTGAGTTTACCATTATGATAGCCATATACAAAAATTACTCACGCTTGTATATACTAGCAATGAGCAATTAGAAACTGACATTTAAAAATGTACCATTTATAAAGCACCAAAAAAAAAAAGCAAAAAAAAAACCCCATGAAATGCTTAAGGATATATCTAACAAAATATGTGTAGGATTTGTATGCTGGGAAGTGTAAGACAATGAAGAAAACTCAAGGACAGTCTATACGTGAGAACCATATTGTGCACGTGGATTGGAAGACTTTCTGTTACCAAGATGTCAGTTTGTTACCAAGATGTCAGTTGATTTTTTTATACAGATGCCAAGGAAATCCAATGCAGAAAGGATGATTATTTAAATAAATTGGACCCAGAACATTTTTTTAACATCTTTATTGGAGTATAGTTGCTTTACAATGGTGTGTTAGTTTCTGCTTTATAACAAAGTGGATCAGTTATACATATACATATGTTCCCATATCTCTTCCCTCTTGCGTCTCCCTCCCTCCCACCCTCCTCATCCCACCTCTCTAGGTGATCACAAAGCACCGAGCCGATCTCCCTGTGCCATGCGGCTGCTTTCCACTAGCTATCTAGTTTACACTTGGTAGTGTATATATGTCCATGCCACTCTCTCGCTTTGTCACAGCTTACCCTTCCCCCTCCCCGTATCCTCGAGTCCATTCACTAGTAGGTCTGCGTCTTTATTCCCGTCTTGCCCCCATTTTTTTTTCTTTTTAGATTCCATATATATGTGTTAACATATGGTATTTGTCTTTCTCTTTCTGACTTACTTCACTCTGTATGACAGACTCTAGGTCCATCCACCTCACTACAAATAACTCAATTTTGTTTCTTTTTATGGCTGAGTAATATTCCATTGTATATATGTGCCACATCTTTCTCCATTCGTCTGTCCATGGACACTTAGGTTGCTTCCATGTCCTGGCTATTGTAAATAGAGCTGCAGTGGACATTGTGGTACATGACCCTTTTGAATTATGGTTTTCTCAGGGTATATGCCCAGTAGTGGGATTGCTGGGTCATATGGTAGTTCTGTTTGTAGTTTTTTAAGGAACCTCCATACTGTTCTCCACAGTGGCTGTATCAATTTACATGCCCAGCAACAGTGCAGGAGGGTTCCCTTTTCTCCACACCCTCTCCAGCATTTACTGTTTGTAGATTTTTTGATGATGCCCATTCTGACTGGTGTGAGGTGATACCTCATTGTAGTTTTGATTTGCATTTCTCTAATGATTGGTGATGTTGAGCATCCTCTCATGTGTTTGTTGGCCATCTGTATATCTTCTTTGGAGAAATGTCTGTTTAGGTCTTCAGCCCATTTTGGGGTTGGATTGTTTTTTTGATGTTGAGCTTCATGAGCTGCTTGTAAATTTTGGCGATGAGTCCTTTGTCAGTTGCTTCATTTGCAAATATTTTCTCTCATTCTGACGGTTGTCTTTTCGTCTTGTTTATGGTTTCCTTTGCTGTGCAAAAGCTTTTAAGTTTCATTAGGTCCCATTTGTTTATTTTTGTTTTTATTTCCATTTCTCTAGGGGACCCAGAACATTTGAACAGCCATATGCAGAAAGAGCCTAAACTAATCTCTCTCACTCTTATAAAAATTAACTCAAATTGGTCATAGACCTAAATGAAAAACCAAAAGTATGAAATTTCTAGAAGAAAACCTTTGTAGGCTTGAGTTAGGCAACGATTTTGTAGGTCACAAACAGTACAAATTGTAAAAAGAATTGATAAACTAGACTTAAAGGTAAAAATCCTACGTTCTTCGAAAGACATTGTTAAGAAAATGAAGGCAAGCCACAGATTTGTAGGATATGTTTGCAAAATACATATCTGATAATTGACTGGTAACCAACGTAGATAAAGAACTCCCAAAACTCAATCATGAGAAAACGACCACTGTGTTTAAACAGAAGCAAAAGATTTGAACAACTACATCACCCAAAACAGATGTGGATGTTGACCGTGTAAAGCCATAGAATAGCAAGCCTTGGTGCTTTGTTCGGGTGACTGGCATTTTGCACGTTAAGAAATGGTTAGAGGTGAACTAGTAATCCCAGGGCGAGAATCAGGTTTCTTAGGCTCGAAGCCCAGATCACACTGGACTAGCGCTTCATCCCCATCTCTTCCCGGGACCTAGGAGACTGCCTCCCACAAGCCAGCGCCCAAAAACTGCTCCGGCTGTGTTTTCACGCCTGTCCTCAGTGTCCCGTTGAACTTGGCACTGTTAAATCACCTTAAGTCAGTGATCGTTAGTTCTCGCTGATTGAGGGAATGTCTTGTGCTGGTTCCTGAGGGTAGAGCAGTGAGCACAGCAGGCATCGGGGGTCTCGGGGCTGCTGGAGGCCCGGGTGGGGGACATGGCAGCGTGGCGGGAGGGGGAGCCACAGCAGAGAGAGCGGGGGGTTTGGGGGAAGGTGACGGGGAGCCGGCGGGCAGCCCCGGCGAGGCTGGAGGACGGCTGGTGGCGTGTGGCCGCAGAGGCCCAGGCGGCCGGCGGGGGCGACCCGAGGCCATTCGCAGGCTCGCCACGCTGTTGTCCAGCTCCGTCACTGGACGTTCAGGTCCATCACGGGGGACACCGAGCGGACTGTGCCCAGCGGGTCTGCACGGGGCTCCAGGGGAGGCCTTGGCTGGCACAGCCTCCACTCCCCACTGTGCTCCGACCGCCTGGCGAGTCTCCACCCTCGGCAGCCGTGCTGTTCATTTTGCTGTAGGGGCGGCATCATGCTTTCAAGACGTGTGTTTGGTCTAATCGCTTAGACGTCCTCAGGAAGAAAATAGAGTCAAACTGCCCATTCCTTAGAAATTTTCCTTCCTCTCATTTCGACGTTCAGTATCACTGGATGTAAGTGACCCCTCAGAGCCTTCTGAAAAGAACACCTCTAGTTTATTTCAGACATACAGAGGGAATGGCCCGAATCCTGACCCGCTTTCCCCCAGCCCCGCTGCACTCCAGGGCCAGGTGGCAAAGCTCGAAGCCGCAGGGGGACCCTCCGGTCGCCGTGGGCGTCGTGGCGGCCTCCACTGAAGTGCCGAGCGCGTGGTGGCCAGTTCGCGTCCCCCCTTCGTGGCTGCTGGCTTATAAGTCTGTTCAGAAATGTTACATTTTACATCACTGGAGAGAATCCTGCCCAGCGCTAAGCACTGACATTAGAAGACTAATGGAAGCGCCCGTCGCGTTGAGTGTGTGAACGCTCTTCTCCTGGTCGGCATTATATAGCGAGCCCTCGACATGCTTACTGACTAGGAACAGCTGTACAGATGCTGGGCCAGGCAGCAGAAGCCCAGCGGACTCCTCTGATACGTCGCTACCCCCAGTGGGTTATGAAACCAAGCGTAAACTACACAATAAACAGGTGTGAGTCACCAAATAGAGAAACTCAGGCCCTGACTGCAGCGGGACCCGGTGAGATGAGAGGGTGTTCGCAGGGAGATACAATTTACAGGTCAGGATGTAATAGTAACCTTTCACTGTGTAAACC
The DNA here is from genome assembly GCF_008692025.1 of Phocoena sinus. NCBI lineage: Eukaryota > Metazoa > Chordata > Mammalia > Artiodactyla > Phocoenidae > Phocoena > Phocoena sinus. Next base: position 770,867 of record NC_045776.1, on the reverse strand, counting down.
GAAAACGAAACTTGGGGTCTTGGGTCATCTGCAGACACAGAGAAGTCGTATAGAAATAGTCTGTGGAGTTTCACGTTCGTTTTACATTTGCACTGGGGTTGCAGAGCTGTTGACTTGCCCCACTCGACGTGCTGGCGTCCAGTGTCTTCTTTTAGCGCTGTAATTTGGAGTGTATCACTGATGCTCTAAATTATGGTACTGCATCCTCGTGGCGTCATGTTAGGATCCCGGCCTGCTTCGGTATCCTAGTAATGCTCTGGAAAGCCAGGGCATGCAGCTTCTAATTCGAGCTCCACGGTGACTCACGGTGTCACATTTAACGCGTTCGTGGCACCCCAGAGCTGACAGGGCCCCTAGAAAGCTGATGTCATCTGCCCTGTAAGCCAGCAGCTGGACTCCGGTGTCAGGAGTATTGACAGGCGTCTCCACTGCTGCTGGCAAACCAGGACTGGGGCTGGGAAGAAGCCGTTTCAGTGGACACTGGCACGGCGGTCAGGAGTCCGGCGGGGCCCGGCCTTCAGAGCCCGCTGCGCTCACGTGTCTCGTGGAGACCCTGGTTGCAGCCTCGTGGACTGGCTGTGACGCCCCGCTGCCGGGCAGTATGGTGGCCACAGCCAGTGTCCCCTTGGGCAGCGGGGCGGGAGCGTCCACCGCGGGCGGCCTTGCTGCGGCCTCAGCCGCTGGGCTGTCGGGCCGTCTGGTGCTGCGTCGGTCTGTCCTCTCCTCTGCTGGAAGCTCCCGTGCGTGAGTGCCGCCCTTCGGGTTGCCCAGCTGCGGGGAGGATGTCCTTCCTTCGGCTCCGCCTTCTCTGTCCAGGGTGGGCTCTCACTCCCAAGCTGGCCTGGCCCACCTGGGCTTAGGGGCTGGGCTCGAGCCGGGGCTATTTGCTGGCGGTTGCTGGACGCGCATCCTGGGCCTGGTCGGCGCAGGGCTCCCTCGAGACGCCAGCTGCAAGTCCGGGGCCCCGGGACCCCCCTCAGCGTGACCCTCACTCCCACTCCTGCTTCTCCGAAGCTGCTGTAACCTGTTTATCACAGGCCGACTCTACCATGTGCACTTTTTAAAATACCAGAACTTTTTATAAGGTGAATTCTGTTGCATTGACTACATATAAAATAAGACAAAATTGTAATTTAAAACCGTATAAAAAAGTATGTCTTTACTATTCTGAAACAGTAGTCCCGCTTGTCTGTTTAGGTCCTTTGCAAAATCCTAGAAAATGTTTGGGAACTAAAGTCACCCTTTCCGGGAGAGGCTGGGTACCATCTGTCCTGGACCCCTTTCAGGGAAGCCATGTGGGAGTGTGTGGGGAGCCCAGCACCAAGGGACCGGCACAGGCGACTTAAAGTGTCGCCCTCGGCTGTGCCCCAGGGCATTCCCGCCCCACGGGGCGCCCCTGCAGCCCCAGAAAGTGTCTCGCGCCGGCTTTTCCTGCCTCGCTGTCTTCGGACGCCCTGTCCACCCGTAGCATGCGGCCCACCCCACAATGTCAGACACTTGACAAGCTTGTCGGGACTTTTCTCCAGTTATATTTGTGGAAAACCTCATTCGTAAAGTGATTCCCGCTCCGCCTAAATGGCTTACGTGAGAAAGGGCGGAGGGTGAAACCCTGACATTGATCATCAATGTGCCAAACGCCCCACGGGTGGGTCAGACCTCAGCGTAACCCTGGGAGGTCGTCACCATCTTATCGACGAGGAGACCGGGGCTTAGGGGTGCAGCCTGTCACCCAGATTCACGGAGCTGGTACACGGCAGCTCGAGGATTCCGAACTGAGCGGTCTCACCTCGGCACCAGAGCTGCTGAGGATCTCGTCAGACGGGAGTTTTCAGGAATGACTAGGAGAGAACAGTAACATCTACACACTAGACAGAATTTAAAATGCTCTTGAATGATATGATTTCTCAGAACCCAGGTCAAACGCTAAAAGCACAGGTGGTGAAAGGAACTGCAGGTGAGGGCGAGGCGCCAGGGTCAGGAGAGGCCCAGAGCCCCCAGGGGGAAGGAGCCACTGCCTGCGGCCGCGGGGTCCTCACCTGCACGGCGGGGGCAGCACATCATGAATTTCTTGCAGTGAAGTTGCTTTTAAAGACAATTTTTTTCTGAAAACGCTTATTGTCATAAAAATTACTATGCATAAGTGGTGAACTTTAAAAATTATCTTTCCACTTAAGATTTTTACGTTTAAATCATAAAGGATTGTAAGTAAGAATACCTTCTATTTTTGAGTCCTTGCCACATGCCAGGGAGCCTCCTCTGATCGTTTCCCCTGTAGAACAGTTTGCAAATACATCTTCCACAGAACAGGCGGGTGAGCCTCAGTACGCAAAGGACCAGGTCACGGGGCTTCCAACTGTCGGAGTTGGGCTTGGCACCCGGGCCTGCCCTCCCCGCAGACGTGCTGGCTGTGGAGCCCCCAGTCGCCAGTTGGTCCGTGATTGAGACACATGAGGGATTCAGGGCATCACTGTCGCGGGCGTCCTCGAGCCCAGCCCCACCTGCTCTCCGAGCCGTCCAGCCCGGCGGGCGCTCCACGTAGATTTTAAACCCTAGCTGTAGGCAGCTGGTAACACAAATCGCAGCACAAGTGTGCCCACCAACGGCCTTTTATCTTAGACGGTAAGACCAAGGCCCTCAGTCTCGCTGCGTATCGCTTCCCTGTAACGAATACTGGACGCGGCCTCAAACAGCAGGGCCTGGATGTGGTCAGTTTCGTCTCTTGGTGGCATCTCGGCGAGCTCACTGACCGCTGGCCTGATGCCCCCTTCCCAGGGAGCGAGTGCCCTCACGTCTCGCTGGTCTCCCACAGGTGGCCCTGGTGCAGTGGACGGAGAGCGTCGGCCTCACTCTGGTCAACAGAGACCTCACGTCCATGCAGCTGAGGACCCCCAGCGGCCAGATCCTGACCTACTGCATCCTGCAGACCTTCCCCTTCACGTCGGAGAGCAAGCGGATGGGGGTCATCGTCAGGGTGCGCTGGCCTCTGTCCCCGAGCTGGGTGCCTGCTCTGGTCACTGTGAGGGCACTGCAGCGGTCTCTTTAGGCTCACTCCAGGGCTTTATGCTCGTCACAGTGTTTTGTAATAATAAAATCCAAACTGATAATTTATGCTGAGAAGCTGGTGTGGCTCTAATAGTCATGATTTAAAACAACTTTCCTAAGACGGCTGAGGCAGAATAAGTAGAAGATGTTCATGAATTTTTGAAATCGGCTCGAGCTGCTTTGTTTCCCACAGCAGTAGCAGCCAGTTTACCTGAAGAATGATTTATGACCGTAACGTTGCTAAAATATACCCCTGTTAAATGTTTTGTAGCGAATACCACAAATACGTCTTGGAAGTTGGCTAAACTAAGAAGCTTATTCACTCAAGCTCTGGAAATTTGAGAGAATTTACCTTGCAGTCCAAGGCGTATATTCATTTACAGATTTTAGTTCAAAACCCTCAGCACAGCATCTTGAGAGCCACAATTATGCTCTCGGTTCCTGGTGGCCTGAGCATCTAGGGAGGACACAGCCCTGCCTAGAAGGTGTCTGAGTAACTCACCCAGGGGAGTGGGTTCACGGAGAATTGCCCTCCTGGTGCGTTCCCGTTAGAGCAGCCCCCCAGTAGCTGCAGCGTGGCCTCAACACGTCTGTGTTCCCTCCCTTCTTGTTACAGGACGAGTCCACGGCAGAGATCACGTTCTATATGAAAGGTGCCGACGTTGCCATGTCCACCGTCGTCCAGTATAATGACTGGCTGGAGGAGGAGGTATGAGCTGTCTCACTTTGTGCAGATGTTTTTACGATACTCAGGGCAGTGACAGAAGCACGGCATCCTTTCTCCGACTCGTAGGTACTTGCTGGTGTCACTGGAGTGAATCAGGATGCCAGGTTTCACACCAGACACTGTCGGTTCATAAAGCAGAGAGGATAGGAGTACTGTAAATTATAAATACTGTACTTTCTGTGTGAACAACTACTGCTTTTGGTTTCTGTGTGAATACGTGTAGATGTGTGCAAGTGGGTCCATATGAAGAATATTTTGTTTGTTTTGGTGAAAAAATAGAAAGCGTCCCTAATCATTCACTAAAATAGTCTGAAACAGTATTGTGCATATAACCAGCGTTATATTTTAACATGATATTTATTTTGTAACCTAAATTATTTACCAGGATATTTTAGTTAGAATTTAATTCCAATACGTACATAGGATTCACTTTAAACGTGGAGATAAGATCCAAATATAACCAATCCTATATTTTCATCAAATTCTCTCTGAACAAATACGATTTGTATTTAGCTTCATGAGATGATTTGTTGTTTACATTTATGTATTTGTAAAAACTTAGATTTCAGAGTAAAACTAAACCGCTGAATTCATGTGTGACCCCCCTTCACTGTGTGCCTGTTGTCGGTGGGGCTCAAGCGTGTCCACCCCCCTTCGGGCCAGGAGTCTGTCTGTCAGTCCAGGGGCCACAGCCCACGTCCACGACGGTATTGGCAATATGAATCAATAGCTCCTTCAGGCACTGGATTTAATCAGGGACATGAATAAATTAAACTCCCTGAAGACCTAGTAAAATGCCATAAAAATTACTTTGGGTCATAATGATGTGCGATTAATTATAAAATCCTTGTTGAATTTATTTAGCTTTATGAGGTCAATCGATAAATGTCTTGCAACAGACAGATAATGTCAGACTGTTTTTCAGATAACTTTATTAAAAATCCTTTGTGCATTTATTTCCAACATTGTAGTTTCTCCCATCGATAAATCTTTCCACACCCTCCCACCGCAGTCTTTGTTGTTAACACTCTTGTCGTGGGGAAAGCCTTTCACTTTATCCAAAGCCAGCAGGTACTCAGAGCCTGAGTTTACAGGGGGCTGTTCTGTGTCACAGAAGCTCCCAAGCTGGATTCTTGGTCATCAACGTGTGTTCCCCAAATACTAAGAAAACAAAACACACCTACGCTGTCCGTCATGCGGCAGAAGGGGCGATTTTGTAAAGCCTGCAGTGCGAGCCCATCCTCTGTGTGGACATGACGCCCGCGAGCCGAGGCGGCGGTGCCTGGGGGGCAGCCCCTTCCTCTCCGCGCAGGCCCCCCTCTTTGCCCCCAGATGTGTGTTTGTTAGAAACGAGACGGAGCTAGGACTGGGGAGCAGGGCGGTATGAAGGGGCACCGTGGCGTCGCCTGCCGGGCCTCAGGATCCGCGGGCCGCGTCGAGTGTGGGGCTGGCGCGCGAGCGGGGACCTCTCTCCGCACACGGCCTGGTGTGTGACAGCGGGCAGCGGATCAGGTCTCCCCGGAGGATTAGAAAGGAACCCCGGAGACTCGGGATGGTTTATCCTGCATACATTAAGTGCAGTGAACGAGCTTTGTCAGAGGAAGGTGCCGTTACCCGGGAACGGGGGCCTCTGCCCTTGAACGGACGGGGCCGGGCGGGATGGACGCGCGTGGAAGTGTGTCCCCGGGCCGGGCGCAAGCCCCCCGGTATCGCTGATTCCGAAGGGCGGCGGTCGGACGCTCCGAGTCCCGGCTCCCTCGGTGGCCGTGACGGCCGACTGCACAGTTCGTGTGGCCGTTGTCTGTGTCGCGCACACGTGCGGCCCGTCCCGCTCCCGTAGTGGGGAGAGAGCCGTGCCCATGGTCCCTCCGCGTCCCACCCGGCGGGCGGTCGGGAGGCGCAGGGACCCCGGGTCGGGTCGGCTGCGTGGCGCGGCGGCGGGGGAGCCGGCCGCTCCCCCCCTCCCGCGGGGATGTGGGTCTGGCGGGATGAGCCAATGGAGCACGTGGCCGTGGCTGCGGGCCGGCCGGGCCGCGTGTGACCTGCCTCTCTCTTCCAGTGCGGCAACATGGCCCGCGAAGGCCTGCGCACCCTCGTGGTGGCCAAGAGGGCGCTGACGGACGAGCAGTACCAGGACTTCGAGGTGAGCGGCCGGCCTCCCGCCGTGGCCGTGGCCTCGGGGAGACGGTGCGCACGGGGGCGGCGCCGCGGGTGTCCCCGCCTCGGCCAGCCCTGCGCGAGTCACAGCACCGCCCGCCTGTCCTCAGAACCGCTACAACCAGGCCAAGCTGAGCATCCACGATAGGACGCTCAAGGTGGCCGCCGTGGTGGAGAGCCTGGAGCGGGAGATGGAGCTGCTGTGCCTGACGGGGGTGGAGGACCAGCTGCAGACGGACGTGCGGCCCACCCTGGAGATGCTGCGCAACGCGGGCCTCAAGGTACCGCGAGGGAGCGGGCGCCCCCTGGAGGTGGTCCCCTGAAACCCGCCGAGGTGGAGGGCGTGAGGGCCTTGGTGAGCGGAGGTCTCTACGCGTCCCGCGGAGCCCCGCTCCGCCCCGGGGGCTGCGCCCGCCCGCCCGTCACCCTGACGCAGCGGCTCTGCTCCCCCTTTCCCGGCGGCCGTCTGTCCTCCTGGCTGCCTTCCCGGCCGCGGGCGCCCTCACGGCAGCCTGAGGCCTGTCCCGGCCCGAGCCGCTCCCCACGGCAGCCTTTTATCCGCGTGGGGAGGTTTGCCCCGTAGACCGCATGGTGCTCCCTGCCTGACCTACTGACCTGCTGTCTTTTTCTAACGGTTTGTCCTCTTCGGGTCCAGGGGACATTAGCACGTTGTGGTGTAAGTTTTAGTTTTCGGGAAACTGCTTTCTTGCCTTACTTACCTGTGCTCTCACTAAAGCTGAAGTTCAGTTACAGATGGCTGAGAAAATGCATTTCAGTGCCGCCTCAAGGACTGAGAATGAAAAAAGTACAGCTTGCTTTTTAAAAGAAATACTTGTGTCTAACTGGAGCAGAGAGAGAGAACTGGAGGGAAATGTCAGAAGGCAAAGCCGTGGCCGGCTTCAAATAACAATACACTCAGCACGTTCTGATGAGGGCACTGTGACGGGCACAGCAAGGGGGCCCCTGCCGTCCAGGCCTCTGGGCGGGGGAGATGTTGGAGCCTCCCCGGCCGTTCAGGGCCGTGGCAGGGGCGGCCGCTGGCATCTGCGTGTGCCGTCCAGGTGCTAGTCAGAGTGGAAGAGAGCGGTTCAGCCTCAGAACGGTGACCCGATCTAAGCCTGTGCGACCAGAAGCTTGCGTGGAGGAACATGATTGACTAGAGGCAGACAGCCTGCTCCTTCCATTGTGGTTTTTCACGAGCTCCCCGTCAGTCTCGCTCTTGGGTGTTGCTGCTGGCTTGTCAGCACAGCCGAGGCCTGCGCGTTTCTTGTGTAAAGATTTGGGTGCTTTGTATCAGCTGCTCGCTAAGCTCTGAAGTCAGTAAGACTTGCTGGGCTTCTGCCCTTTTCCCTTTTCATGCTCCGTCAGGAGAAGCACACTCTTTTGTCCCGTTAGAGTTCAAGGATGTGGTTTCAGCCCGTCCTCTGAGCCTGAGAGGTGGCGCTTGGCCAGGCCACACTTGTCCCTGAGTTATCAGCAGCGGGACTTCTTGTTCTGTGGGGTTAATTGTCCCCAACTTTGTCACGGTGACGTGTCGTTGTCTTAGATCCAGGCTCAGTGAAGTGAATATTAATGTGTAACATAAGTAAAAAACACAAACCCTCAGACACTGAAAAGAGCCGCAGGTAGATTGTGCCAAGCAGAGAACCAGTATACCATGTAAGTTTTTTGTTTCCTGTTCCCAGAAATGCATATTTATGTATGATACATACGATACATCTGAGAAATCAGATGGTAGCAAGAAGTTGCTGCTGTTACGGAAAAGATATATAAACCGTCCTGTTACGTATAAAGTGTCCTGGTTTCGCTCTCTTTTCAGTCTAGGGATACTTACACATACAATATGTGCGTGTGTTTGATATTTTTACGTAAAAGTGGTGTTCGGGAGTTCCCTGGTGGCCTAGTGGTTAGGATTCCGGGCTTTCACCGCCGTGGCCTGAGTTCAATCCCTGGTCTGGGAACTGAGATCCCACAAGCCATGTGGCGTGGCCAAAAAATAATAATAATAATAAATAAAAAGTAAGACAAAAGGGCTAGATTTTTTAAAAATATATTTTTTTAGTGGTGTTATTTGACATGACTTATTTGATACGAAACAACTTTCGGGTTAACTATTGCCCGTTTACCTATTTCGAATCTCAGTTTTCAACCGAAAAACTCACACAAGTGACAAGGAGGATGTCAGGTCCCCCTAACTCTGCAAGCCCTCGGCCTGTGGTCCCTGTTTGCTTGGCCTGCAAGGCCGCGTAGACGTGGCCTTCTGACGTACTCAGGCGTCCTCCTCAGCCCCAGCTGCGAGGCTCCTAATCCCGTCGTTCGCCTGCCTCGGCTCTGCTGCTGCGTCTAAACGTCACTTCGCTCTGTCCTGTCTCAGTTAAGCAAGTTGGCAGAGACTTTTATTGTGATGTAAAGTTCACCGTCTTCACCATTTTTAAGGGCACGGTGCAGTGGCACTAAGTACATGCACACTGTCGTGTACCAACCAGCACCCTCCGCCTGCCTTAACTCTTTATGCTGTAAGACTGAAACTGTCCCCGTGAAATGCTAGCTCCCCTCCCCCAGCCCTGGCACCCTCCATCTCCTTCCTGTCTCTACGAGTCTGACTCCTCTGGGGACCTCATTCAGGTGGAATGATGCGGTGTTTGTCCTTTTGTGACTGGTTTGTTTCTCTCAGCATAGTTGTTGCAGGTGTCAAATCCCCTGCCTTTTTTAATATTCATTGTATGGATGGACCACATTTGGCTTCTCCATCATCCATCCGTGGACTCATGCGTTGCTTCATGTTTGGCTGTTGTCAATAGTGATGCTGAAAACACGGATGTGCAGATATCTTTTCAAGGGCAGACACTTTTCAGAGGTGAACACGTGATAGAGTTGGGGTTCACCAGCTGAAACTGTTTCTTAGATATGGATGCTGACGGGCGATAAACTGGAGACGGCCACGTGCATCGCCAAGAGTTCTCACCTGGTGTCTCGAACGCAGGACACGCACGTTTTCAGGCCGGTAAGTGCACGTCCACGTCACTTGGAATTTTAAATGTTTTGAATTGAAACTTACTGGTTTTGTGAGAATGTATACGCAGTTATCTATTAGTTAATAGATACTATTTTAAAAGAGAAGTAAGTTTCTTACTCAGTTTATAAAAACATGTTAAAAATAGATTTCTATTAGTTACATATATTAAATGTGATCAAAAAGCTGCTTTTGGGCTTCCCTGGTGGCGCAGTGGTTGAGAGTCCGCCTGCCGAGGCAGGGGACACGGGTTCGTGCCCTGGTCCGGGAAGATCCCACATGCCTGGCCCGTGAGCCATGTCCGCTGAGCCTGCGCGTCCGGAGTCTGTGCTCTGCAATGGGAGAGGCCAGAACAGTGAGAGGCCCGCGTACTGCAAAAAAAAAAAAAAAAGCTGCCTTTGGTAGAGTGAAACAAGGTCTAAATTCAAGAGTATTTTTCTGTTGTACTATTAGAATTATTAACGACTAAATATCTATTTTAAAATAGACATACTGCAGTCATTTTCTTTTCAATTTATAAAAGTATATATTGATAAAAGAATTACGTTTGTCTAGTAGTTAGACACAATACATGTGGTCCAGAAGCTGCTTTTGTGAAACAAGCTTTAAATACAAAGTAGAAATGTGTTTTTAATCTACTACCATCTTCAGATTAAATGATCTTCCTCAATTAGATCAAAGAAAATTAATAGAAATGATCGAAATTTGTGTGTTTACTGTATCTACGAGTTACGATGAAATTTGATTCAAACAAAAAATAAAAGTTTCTTGGGTCTTGATTGATGGCAGCTGAACAGACATTGTGTGTCTCTGTTCCAAAGGAAGCCCTTGCACCTACAGAAATAGTGATTTGAATATAATTTACATGTAAATGTAGTTTATTTCGAAGCATCAGAATCACAAATTAGGCCCTGCAGACTTCTATTTGCAATTAAATTATTAATGATTCTGATAAAACTTCAGATCAATTTTTGTTGACTTTGCAGTGTTATAGCCCCACAAATGAAATTTCCACAATAAAACCTACCTATTTAAAGATGAGTCTGGATTGATTAATCTGGACCCATGAAGCTTTTTATTTCAGTCCTGTAATATATCATTTCTTTTATGCCCCATAAAATCTCCACAGAAAGAATGTCAAAAACTAGTATGTTAGTTTCTGAAATATTTTCTTTCAAAAATTAACGATACTTCAAGATTATGACTTGATTTTACTCTTTTCCATCGTTCAATCTTCCAGATAACTCAGTTTGCTTGAACTGATAGAATAAGTTGAAACCCATGGTAGAGACAACAGAAACAGTTTTAGAAAAGCATTTTGTATCACTTGGCATGTTATGAAAAGAGGCGTCTTTAAATGAAGCCTCGATTTTAGGTCATTCCGTCCCTCCCTGCTGTGTGGCCACGAGGAACTCAGCTTCCTCGGGCTGTGATGCTGAGGTGTGTTGACCTGTGACTATGCAGAACGGCATCCCTGGCGTTAACACTCACACACACCCCCACTGCCCTATGAAAGTAGAGAGACTTTCAGTTAACGGTCATCATGCTCTCTTACCCGCGTATACTGAGAAAAGCCAGGTGTCTTCCCCAGCCACGCAAAGGTGCCTGTTAGCTCATGGAGGGCAGTGGTGGGGGGCCGTTTGTCCCTCTTTCTTGACAAGCCAGTTCTTCTGTTCACTTTGTCTTACTGTAATTGTGATACTTGCCCTGCACTTTACAGTGTACGTTTCCTGCCTTGAGTTGTCACACGTTGGAAAGCAGTTCGTATTAAATTAGTAGGTATTTATTCCCATCACTGTAGAAGAAATTTGGAAGAGCAGTTGTTATAGAATTTCCCGTGTCAAGCATGCTCCGGTTTTAGAAGTGTCTAAAGGCCTGGGATCTGTGCATCGGGGCTTGTTTGTCTGTGACTTAAACAGTGTTGTAACTGGGCACTTCTTCCCCTTTCATGGAGGTAACCAGTCGGGGAGAAGCCCATTTGGAACTGAATGCCTTTCGAAGGAAGCATGACTGTGCACTGGTCATATCCGGGGACTCCTTGGAGGTGAGGCTGGGCTCTGACCAAGCAGGTGTCTGTCTGTCTGTCCTTCTCCCTGGAGATGAGGCTGGGCCCTGTCTGTCCGGTGGACCGTGGACTTCCTCAGTCAGATGTGTTATCAGCCTGCGTTGCCCTCTCCACTGGTTTTGACATCTCTGCTCACAGCAGTGATGTGTGCGGGCAGAGCCTGAGAAGAGGCCAGGGCCATGTCGCAGTGAGAACTTGGTCCTTACGGGTTTGGCGCTGGTCTGTCTTGGGCTCGTTCAAAGCTCTTCCGGCGCTTGGAGGCCTGCTCTTCGTTCCTGGCGTGGCCGCCTTGGAGCCTGGCTCTGGTAGCCGTGATCTCAGTTTATCCAAACACGTGTTTCCAGCAGCGGCCCTGGTACCCAGGACCCTCTGCTCCTGGAGGCCCCGCGTGGGGCTGGGCGGCCCGCTCGGGTCCAGCCCCCTCTCCTCACTCGGCGCCAGGGTCGCAATGGCCGGAGCCGTCGGGTGGGGGGTGTGCTGGGGGCCCCTCCCCCTGCAGCTTTTGCCCGCGGCTCTCTCAGATGTTTCCAGAAGTCTGGGCGGAGCAGCGCAGCCTCTGGTGACCCAGTCAGTGTGGCCACTGAGGCCAGCCTGGCAGGGGCGTGGGGGGGGGGGGGGCGCTGGGGGTTGGACGGGACGTCAGGAGCAGCGGAGACGGTGCGACCTCTGTGGCCACGTGCGTGCAGATGGCGCCGTGTCCGGCTGGCTCTCCCGCCTGCTGCATTGCCGGGGCCGCGCACCCCAAGTCCGCGTGGCTGCTTCCGCGGAGCCCCCGGGACCGCGGGGCCTGGACAGCGGCAGCACTCTCACCCGCCCGTGCCCAGGATGGAGGACTTGGAGGGCGCCCCGTGCTCCCCACCGTGCCGTCCCCACAAGCCGACCCCGGGGACGCCCCCAGCCTCGCTGGTGTGTGTTGTTTTATAGGAGCCGCGCGGGCCCCTGGCTGACTGTCCAACTCGCTGGCTGAGCTCTGGCCTCACGTTTGCATTTCTCTGTCTGCACCGCGGCGTCTGCACAGCTGCCGCGGGCTCCTGAGTTCTGCTCCTGTCCCTCTCGCTGCGTGTGTGGGACCCGGGACCCCTCGCCGGCTCGGCACCCCCATCCCCGCAGCGCTGTGAACTCACGCTTGGGTCGCCTGTTTCCGTGGTGCCCGGTGCTGCGCGACCTGCCCGCCGGTCTCCCCGGAGCCCGCGGTGTCTGGTCCCCCCCGGGCTGGGCCCTCCATCCAGCCGCTGAGTCGGTCCAGCACCTGCCGGTCCCGGGCTCCCTGAGCCCCAGCTCCTGCCCAGCGCAGCGCCCTCTTGATGGTGCTAAGGAGTGCGGTCCAGTCCCTGTCCACGGATCACACTTCCTTGGTTCTGGGGGACGAAGGATGACTGTCCCCTCCTTCCCAACCCTGGCGGCACTGATCGGGGCCTGAGCCGGCCTTCAAGCCCCCTTTCCTTTCCCGCCTTCTGTCTCTTCGCTCCGCCTCCCGCCCCTCGTCCAGAGGGTGAGGCCGGCCTCTCCAGGGCAGAAGGGCTCCGTTTCCCCCCCGGCCCCCCGCCCCCTGGCTGCGCGTGAGGAGGGGTGAGGGGCCTGGGCCTCGCGTGTTCTCGGCTGGTCCCACCGCCGGCTGCAGGTTGCTCACAGCAGCCGAGCCGCATGCATGTGGCCGGCTGCTTTCCAGCCCAAAGCGTTTCGCGAATTTCCCCTCCGTTCTAGCCCCTCCTTGTAGGTCGATGTCTTTTTTAAAACCTCTCTATAGTTGGGACTTGGGGAGGGAGCAAAAGTAGCTACTTGTGTTAAACACGCTTCTGTGAGTGTGTTTTTATTGAAATCTTTTTGCTGTTTCTGTCCCCCAAATCCACATGTTGTTCCTGGCAGCCAGCCGGCCCCAGGGAAACCGCAGGCTGGAGCGCACATCCCCCCTCCCGCCAGCACCCCAGTCCCGCTCCCCAAAGGCAGCGTCGCTGTTTCTGCTTCTGGGTCCTGCGGTGGTTCCTCCCCTCAGCGGGGATACTGTGTCCGTCTGTTTGCTGCTGAGTACCTGCCGAGAACGCGGGTTTTCGCTCACCACCCAGGTTTTAGGTGGCAGAGGGCCTGGGACTGCGTCTTGACCTCTTCACGCGGGGCACGGGCGCCCACACGGCTCTCCTGCAGGCGGATGTGCTGTTGGTGGTAGTCGGCGCCCCGGGGGCTCAGGACCCTCATTTCTGACTCCTGTCCTTCGTGTGGGGTGACTCTCGGGGTGTCCAGCTCAGCAACGGGACCCCACAGACTTCAGGCAGCTTTGGGGAATTTTTATCTTCCCCACCAAGATGGGGAACTAAGGATCGTCGCTGAGGGTATTGTGTGCTAAAGACCAAAGACCTTTTCAGCCAACCCCGGAAGGCGGTGCTGGCATCCCCTGAAGGCAGATGAGCTTGTCCGGGGCTTCCCTGGAGCCCTCCCCCCAGCCTGCGTGCGGGCTCCGTCCATCTGTCCGTGCCCTGAAGCCCGGCCTCGCTTCTGCCGCCCCCAGGTCTGCCTGAAGTACTACGAGCACGAATTCGTGGAGCTGGCCTGCCAGTGCCCGGCCGTGGTCTGCTGCCGCTGCGCGCCCACGCAGAAGGCGCACATCGTCAAGCTGCTACAGCAGCACACGGGCAGACGCACGTGCGCCATCGGTGAGCGTGGGCGTCCGGGGAGCCGGGGTCCTGAAATGAAACGCGCGGGGACGTGCGCCCGTCTCCCTCCTGCCCGCCCGGTGGATGCCCCCTGTCTTCCTGGGTGTTGAAACCCCGTCTGCCGGTTGGCGAGGAAAGCCGGCCCCTCGCAGGTTCCCACTTCACGTCCGCGTTCCGTGCTTCCAGGTGACGGAGGGAACGACGTGAGCATGATCCAGGCGGCGGACTGCGGGATCGGGATCGAGGGGAAGGTGCGTCTGTCCGTCGTCCCCGCCAGGCCCCTGGTCAGCCCGCTCACACGCGTGGCCGGGGGCTGGGGGGAGGCGGACCCACGCTCTGAGGGAGCAGCTCCATGAGGGCACGTAGAGGACAGGCACGTCCTGCCGGGACTCGGGCACCTTCCTGGTCCCCGAGCTGTGCGGGGCTGCACCTGGGCCGCTCCCCGGATCCCCGCAACCCTCTCTCAGCCCCACACACACGGCCCGCGCTCGGATGTCCGGGTCTCCCGGCCGGTCGGGAGCTGTGGTCTGCCTCCCGTGCTCACGTGAAAACACCCAGAGAGACCTGGACACAGGCTGGACCCCGGGCCCCTCTGCTTCGTGAATCAGGCCGCAGTGCTGAACCCGCAGCCGCTCGGCGGGGTGGCAGGTCCAGAGAACTGTCTTGAAGGTGCCCCGGTCCCTGCTCAGTTTCTGTGACACCGTCGGTGCCAGGCCGGGTCCTCCCAGGGTGCTGGCGGGCGGCTCCCGGGGCGGGGCCCGCGCTGTGCCCCTGTCCGGCCCTTAGCCCGGCCCGTCTGCCTTGGTCGCAGGAGGGCCGGCAGGCCTCGCTGGCGGCCGACTTCTCCGTCTCGCAGTTCAAGCACATCGGCCGCCTGCTCGTGGTGCACGGGCGCAGCAGCTACAAGCGGTCGGCGGCGCTCAGCCAATTTGTTATGCACCGCGGCCTCATCATCTCCACCATGCAGGTGCGGCGTCCGGAGCGGCCGTGCGGGGGCGCCTGGTGCCTTGCGGCCTGCGCGCATATTGGCCGACCGTGAGTAACGGGCGCTGCTCTCCTCCCTCCAGGCCGTGTTTTCCTCCGTCTTCTACTTCGCGTCCGTCCCTCTGTACCAGGGATTCCTCATGGTGGGGTAAGTGGGCCCGTCACGCGCAGACGTGGCAGCGGCACGTCGGGAGGGCTTGTAGCCCGGGAGCACGTGCAGGGGTCTGCTTGCGTGGCTCCCACACACTCAGCCTGAGGACGAATCCACTGGTGTACGGAGCCACGAAGTGGGGCAGCCAGAGGCAGCACGTGTCCGCTTATCCCTCCTACGACCCTGCTGTTACGGTTCTCATGGAATTTCTGTTTACACGGGGCAGCGCACCTGGGTCGGGAACTGTGTCGGAGCCGGGACTTTCTCCAGCCCTCGGCGGCGGCATGGTGGGGTGGGGGGTGGGGGGTGACTGGGTCACTCCCAGGCTGGGGAGCCCCTTCCTGAAGCCTGCGCCCTCCTGGCTGGACACGGTTGATCCTGACGGCGGCGTGAAGTTGGCAGCAGAGACCTCGAGAACGGGTGGTGCTGGCACGGGACCTCACATTCCGGGACGGACTCCGTCAGGCCTCCCGCGGTAACGAAGCTCATCCTCAGGGCGCCCGCCCGGCAGCTGGGAAGCCCGTCCGCAGAGCGGCGGCCCGGGGCCCGTGGCGAAGGCTGTGCTCGTTGCGCTGCCAGGGCTACAAAGCGGGAGGCCTGTGTCAGACAAGAGTAGACCGGAGTTTCCTCCCCTCACCCCTCGTGACCGCGCCAGCAGGTAAAGTCAGCGTGGCGGCCGCTGTGCAATGAACAACCCGCGCGGCTGCTCTCCTCTGCGAAGCCCCTCAGCCGCGGGCCGGGCCCCTCCACCGCGTGGTGAGGGCGACGGTGGTTAGCACACGTGTCCCGGCGCCGTCCTGTCCCCCCGCACCCCTAGGACACGGGTCTCCCGGCCTCAGCGTCTTCCCAGGTCGGCGGAGGACAAGCCAGCGGGTTATCGCACCCCGTGGAGCCCGGTTCAAGGGCACGGTTACGTGCGTGTCACCTGGCGGCTCCCTGAACCCCGAGAATCCCGGGGATTTCAGCGAGAGGCATCGGGGGCATCAGGGGCGCAACGTGGGCTGATTTCAGGGCGAAGCTGTGCGGGCGAGGTCCCGTCGCGAGTGACGGGGCTCCCTCGGCCTCCCGTCCTATGTCCTGGCCTCCTCCCCCCCGGGCCAAGGGCGTCCGCCGCCTCCGCACACCCGTGTCTCCAGAGTGGACGTCAGAGCGAACTGGGGACCTGGTGGGACCAGCTCTGGGGGCGCAGGGCAGGCGGGAGGGGAGGTGGGAGTCTGGCGAGGGGTGGGCCGAGCCTGGGGTGTGGGCGCAGGAGAGCTTTTCAGGAAGAGGGAGCCCTGGGGCGGGCGCTTGTGCCCCGAAGAGGACAGGGCACTAAGCTCGGCAGCGGGGGGCTGGGGCAGTGGCGGCGGTGTGAGGTGAAGGTGCCACTCTCCTGCCACGTGGACGCATCCCTGAACGCCCGGCTTGCCGCCCAGGAGCCGCAGGGGCTGGATCCCGGTCCCCCTCGCCCCGGGTCTCCATCGTTTCTCCCCTCCTCCCCTGGCTCCTGTGTGGCTTGAGCTGTTGAACAGGTTAGGTTCTTGTGGCAATTAGAGCCTATCCTTCCCCACGGAACTCATGCGGACCCTGCCCAGGTCCCTGGAGGCTGAGGGGAAGCACTGCCCCTCCCGCGTCCCCAGGCCCAGGTCAGGATAAAGGCTTCACTGCGACTGGCTGTGGGGCTGGGCCTTGCGCCTGTTCAGGCAGCCTGCCCATAATCGCAGCAGGAGTTCCTAGAGTCCTTCAAAGAGAGGGAAAAGCCTAAAGGTACAGAAAGCTACAAATTTTTTTACATTTTTCCGTTGCTTGCTTAAGTCTTTGCAATAATTATCACATTAATTCCTCTGAACAGCACAGAATTTGCACAGTAATGCTGGTTATGCCTTGAGTTTGTCCAGTGCATTTCTTCCTTGGAGGCCAAAGGAAAAGCATAACCATTCTCACTTTCCGTTTTTCTAAGTATGGATTTGAAAGTTTAAAAGGAAGTTTTAAGGGGCAGAGGTGACTACTCCCTAGATAAGAACTGCCTAAGTTCATGGAATTACAACCCTAGGCCTGATTTCGCTTCCCGTCTGCAGCCTGAGCCCTGTCGGCACAAGCACGCATTATTTTTAAAGCTCCTATTTATTATCAGGCTTCACTGAAAGTTTTATTTAAAGTTTCTCTGCATGTCCATCACTTAAACGAGGCGCCTGTAATTCTCTGAAGCGGTAGTCCCTTGGATTTGGCAGGAATGGAGGGAGATGCTTCTGAGTTAAGCTTCTTCAAAAATAAATAATAAAATAGTTTTGCCCTCACCTAGAAAACAAATATAAAGAACTGGGCGGGAAGCAATGTGGTGTTTTTATCAAATAAAATCTAACCAGACCAAACTGCTGACCTTCCATGATGGAATAACTGGCTCTAGAAACTACAGGACAGTTGATAGAATTCCGTTCCACCTATGTACGGTTTTTATCCGAGTTCATTTCATTAGCTTTCTAGGGACTGGTGACCCAGGTGAGGCCCACCCGCACTGCTGGTTACTTCATGGAAGGAAGCTCGTGCCGAGGCCGCCCCGGTTCCCCCTGGAGCCCACCAGGCGGCACCTGGCCCACTCCCCTCACTTAGCCTTCGGTTGCGTCTGCCCACATACCTGAGGTCCTGGGAGGGGCTGTGCCCTACCTCCACACGCCTCCCTCGGCAGGTCCTCTGGGGAAGCACCGTGCATCCTGGCCCCACTTAGCGTTCACGGGCGTCAGCACATCCAGGGTTCTGTGAGACCCGCTCCACATGGTCGAGCCAAACCCCTCCTGTGCCCGACAGCTGCCGACGTCCCGTGTTCAGGCAGCATCCTTGGAGACACGCAGGTCTGCTCTAGCTGAGGTGTCCCTCTCGTGATGGCCACAGCTCCCAGGAGGCACCCCCGGGCCATCACAGGTATGCATCCTCGCAGGGGATTTCAGTGGGGAGCCTGAGGATGCGCGTGGGTAAACTACCAGATGCCGTCTTCACAGGGTGCCAGGAGGGCACGTGACATCTGAGGAAGAGTCCTGAGCTGTAAGCAGGAGCCTGGGCGAGTGATTGAGGAGGGGGGCTCGCAGCCCGTCACCGAGGGGCACCACGGAGCGACAGGAAATGCCCTGTCCTCCCAGCCCACGCGACTGGAAGACAGGCTGAGGTACAGGGAAAAGCTGTTTTCGGACCGTGGACACCAGGCAGCAGGCACTGAGGCCGGAGACAAGGGAAGCTGGCAGAATTCACAGCTGGAAATCCCTGGAACCTTGGGGGTAAAGATTCCTTAGGCACAAAATGCGTGAACTGTCACAGGAGAAATTGACAAGATGGACTCCATCAAAATTAAGTCTTCGCTCCTCTAAAGACAATATTAATCAAATGAAAAGGCAGGCTGGGAAACCTATATCTGATAAGAGCTCTGTACCCAGAATGTTTCATGATCTCCAAACAACTCAGTTTTTTAAGAAAAGGCTAAAGATTTGAACGTACATCACAAAAGAAGATGAAAGAATAGCCAATAAGCACACGAAAATATATTAACATCATTGGTTACAGGAAATGGAAATTTTAACCCCACCTAGAGGCCAAGTTAAGACAGACCGCGCTAAGTGTCAGCAGGAAGCTGGGGCTCCCGGGACTTACAGCTCCTGGCCGGAGTGCACAATGTTTGAAATGAGCCCGGAAGACAAGTTGGTCGGTTTTTCATACGATTAAGCATATGGCCCAGCAACCCTCCCCTCCGAAGCCTGCTCCTCCTTTATTTGCGGTGAGATCCACCGCGCCATGTCTCTACTGCCCCGGGGGGGGGGGGGGGGGGGGGTCGGGCGGGGTGGGGGGAGCCAGAGAAGCAGCAGACGCCAGGTCCCTGTGGTCCGCGGCCCAGCCTGGGGGCTGATGGGGGGATGGGGGTCTGCGCTAGGACCCTGGAGGAAGCCACCCAGTCACGTGCTGGAAACTGCCCTCAGCAGAATCAGCTGATAAAAGGGGTGGTGATGATGTTTGTGATTTGGTTGTAAAGCCGGAGGAGTTTCTGGCACAATAACAAGGGTTCTTATCGACGGTCTTTAAGAAAATAGAGGCTCCTCGGACCCGCGCTGTGACACTCGTGAATCCCGGTGCAGGAGGGTCACCGGGCCGGGCGCATGTGCAGCTTGGTCCTCCTCGTGCGTCGGCTGGCTCCGGGGGATGTGGGCCGGGTTCTGCCTGGGTTCCTTGGCCCTTTCAGCCCCCTGAGTCCTAAGGGGACTAACAACAGCAACTACCTGAGTCCTAAGGGGACTAACAACAGCAACTAGAGATTTAGAGGAAAGTAAAGAGCATGTACTTGTTGACCTGACGCAGAAGTGAGAGGTTGAACCTGTAGGTAGAGAAGCGAGCCATCAAAGTGCAGGCTGACACTGGACAGCAGACGGGAGACTTGAGCAGGGCACTTGGGGACGGCAGACGGGCCCGTGACAAGGCGGTTAGTGTCATCAACCACCAGGAAATGCATATTTTAACCACAGTGAGCTGCCCCTCCACGCCTGTCAGAATGGCTGAAACACCTGTGACAGCAGCAGATTATGGCGAGGATTCAGCACCCGGATCCCTCGTGCGTGCTGGCAGGGATGTGAACTGGTGCAGCCGCCCTGGAAGGCAGCTTGGCAGTCTCTTATAAAACTAAACATGCAGCTGCCCTATGACCCAGTGCCTGAACTTGTGGACATAGGATCCCAGGTGGCACCCGTGTCTCAAATAAGTGCAACTTTTACAAAAAACCTGGGCAGTGGATGTTTATAGCAGCTTTATTTGTAATAACCAGACACTGGGAATGACCCAGATGCACCTCAGAGAATGTCTGGGGTGCAGAGCTGCTCTGTCCACAACCACGAACGCTCCTCAGCCACCAGAGGACGGCCTGTCGTATGGCCACACCTGGGTGACCCTCCAGGGACTGGGGCTGAACGAGAAGCCGAGCCCCAGGCTCACCTGCTGTGTGGTGCGTGCGTGTCACCTTGAAGTGACAAAAGTTATAAGATGGAGGACAGTTGCCAGGGGTTCAGAGGGGCTGGGAGAGAAGCAGGCTTCAGGGGGCCCTGGTGGGCTTGGGTGCCGCGTCTGGACCATGTCAGTGTCGGCGTCCCGCTGGAGATCGGCTGCAGTGTTGGAGATGCTGCCTCTGGGGAAAGCTGGTTGAAGGTCCCCGTGGTCTCTGTGTTACTTTTGGTAACTGTGCTCACCTCTGCAGTGATCTCAAAATAAAAGCTTTAATTAAAAAAGGATCCTGCTGCCTGTCCGCATTTGTGGCTTGTAGACCTTGCTCCTGTACTGTGGGTAAGTATTCAGTTTTAGGACAAGTCGTGCTTGGTTGCCAACTTGTTTTTGTCTGCTTAGGGTTTGACCTTGGCCTCTGGTTCAGAGGTGTGCTCCTGGTGGTGCTGGGTCCCCCGTGTAACCTCCCTGCTCTCCTCCAGGTATGCGACGGTCTACACCATGTTCCCTGTCTTCTCCCTGGTGCTGGACCAAGACGTGAAGCCCGAGATGGCAATGCTGTACCCAGAGCTGTACAAAGACCTCACCAAGGTGCGGCCTCAGTTAGGCATCAAAGGGGAAAACGGCGTTTGCTCGAATGTTTGCAGTGCAGCTGTGATACCACGCGTCGAATTATAATTGCGAAGGGTGCTCATAACCGTTTGTGGAGCTTCTGTGGATTTAGAACCGTGGCTGAGGGCTCCCTCTTTCTGGGTGAAGGGTGCTTTGAGCGGGGGCTCCCGGTCAGCACTGCGCAGTGGGTGGGGCCGGCTCCCGGCCCACCTGGAGCGGCCCGGCGTTCGAGCCGGTAGGAACCTGGAGCCCTGGGCGGAGCGCCTCTGAATGCCCACATCTCCTCCGGCCATGGGCTTCAGAATTTTGTCTGAAAGGGACCTACAGTATGTTTCCATCCCTGAGACCCGCGTGCTGTTGTCACAGTGACGCTACTGAGGTAGAAGTCCACTTCCCCGAGCTGCGCAGGCTTCATTCACGCAGCCCAGAACTGCTCTGGGACAGTTAAACATTCCTGAAAGAAGTTTTAAATTTATCATGTTTTTTTATGAAAACATATCTCTGTAGCATAGAAAACATGCTCCACTGGGTGGAGGACATGCCCAGCTCCCCACACACAAACCCTGGTGACCTCAGAACCTTCCAACACTGACTGACATATATACACTAATATGTATAAAGTAGATAACTAGTAAGAACCTGCTGTATAAAAAATAATGTAATTTAAAAAAAAAAGAACCTTCCAACACTGAGAACAAAGTCCACGGACCCCCAATTAAATTCAGGTTTACAGTTGATAACCTGAAGTCACCGACTGATTTTTAAAGCTGTAGCCGAATGTTGTAACGGAGAAAGAATCAGATCAGGCATTAACAGGTAGACTCGCCCAGCTAACCTCTAACCGGTCCCAGTGGTGTTGGGTAAGTCACGTAAGTCTTTGGATTTGATGGTGTTATTGTAAGAATTTGATGAGATTAAGATTTTTAAAAATTTTATTTATTTATTTTGGCTGTGTTGGGTCTTCGTTGCTGCGCACGGGCTTTCTCTAGTTGCAGCGAGTGGGAGCTCCTCTTCATTGCTGCACATGGGCTTCTCATTGCGGTGGCTTCTCTTGTTGTGGAGCGTGGGCTCTAGGCGCATGGGCTTCAGTAGTTGTGGCACGTGGGCTCAGCAGTTGTGGCACGTGGGCTCAGTAGTTGTAGCTTGTGGGCTCTGGAGCACAGGCTCAGTAGTTGTGGTGCACGGGCTTAGTTGCTCCGTGGCATGTGGGATCTTCCCAGACCAGGATTGAACCCGTATCCCCTGCCTTGGCAGGTGGATGCTTGACCACTGCGCCATCAAGGAAATCTGAGATTAAGACTTTTTAAATCCATTGAAAAAAATAGAAAATGCATGTATTACTTCTATAATCAGGGCAAAAATAAAGCTAGCTCAACAGTATAGTATAAAATAAGATAAAATAGCAAACATTATATTTCATATTTTGTTTGATAATAAGACACAGATGTGAGACATATATAAAGCATTATTATCGTGATAAAAATATCCTTGTGAATATTCCAAGTAGAAGAAGATCTTTCTGGTTTAATACCCTAAGATGGTGAAACCATCATGATTCAGTGAATCAGAATAGGCTCAAAGATCCACAAACTACAGGAGGCTGTGGCGAATAGTTATAATTTTAGTAGATTGTGTGTTTCCTGATTTCCAGTGGCTCCAGAAATGTTTCCCTAAATGCCGCCTCACAGATATGAAGGGGAAGCCAGCTTTTTATGAACATCAGTGGAGGGGCTCGGTGGATGCTCAGGGTTAAGGTCACTGCAGGTGAGGCCAGGTGACGCTGCCAGACCGTCAAGGTGGGAGGACTTCCTAGCAGGACTTCAGTGTCCCCACCAGTGAGGGGACACGCCGCTTTCACCGTTGCCCACCAGAACCTTCTTTGTGGGTTGCCACGTTACTCTAGTGATAAAAGCAGGCTCCCGGGGTCACAGGTGTCCGGCGCTGAGTCCCAGCTCCCCTCTGACTGTAGCCGCGAGGTGGTGAATCCACACCATCAGCTGATACATTTGAACTTGAGGGGATGTTAGGAAACCACGTCCAATTCCAAGTAAGTTGGGTCTCGTTAAGGGTGCTGGCTTTCCATTCTTGTTAGGATGGCCAACAGTTAGAATATTTCAGTATCCTAGAGTCAGGACCGTACTCCTGATCTTTCAAGTATATATTCCTTTAAAATTGCATGCACCCGAAATGCTTTGACAGTAAAGTAGCACTAAGGCACTCAGCCAGTTAACTTGATAAGAAGTGAGTCTTTTTCTTATTGAAGCTAGAGGAACATTCTGGAGCTTGACATTGCTTCTGAGCCCAGCACTTTGCACCCGCTGGGGACAGGCAGTCTGTCCGAGTCCATCACTGTGGGTGGCACGGTTGAGGGTCCCGTGCCGGGCACTTGTAAAGACCTAGAAGGCTCTGCTCCTGGTCTCCACAAGCCTTCAGTTGGGAAAAGGAAACATGAATTCGGGGTAAATTAAATGATGGCTGGACAGTAGCAGAAAACAAGCCATGGGCTGGAATGTAAGTTACTGTCCAACAGATGATTTATCTTGTAAGTTCTGAGCAGAAATCTCAGGTCCCAGTAAATTCATTAAATACCACAGAGGTAATCAAGGGAAGCAGCGTGCACATCCCTTGTAAAACAGAAAGGAAAGAACTCTACTTCGAAATAAAATATCCTGGTTTTATACTTATTTCCTAGCCAGTCTTTTTTTTTTTTTTTTTTTTGCGGTACACGGGCCTCTCACTGTTGTGGCCTCTCCTGTTGCGGAGCACAGGCTCCGGACGCGCAGGCTCAGCGGCCATGGCTCACGGGCCCAGCCGCTCCGCGGCACGTGGGATCTTCCCGGACCGGGGCACAAACCCGTGTCCCCTGCATCGACAGGCGGACTCTCAACCACTGCGCCACCAGGGAAGCCCCATAGCCAGTCTTTTTATGCTAAGAGTATAAATGCCCCAAGCATCACCAATCTGACTTAGGGTTCTAAGGAGATTAGGCGATCCTGAATGTAAACATTTGTTCTCTGCTGTGTCTCCAGGGCCTAAATCTGGACACAGTGTCTGTTCCGTAATTGGCGAATGAACGAGGGAAGGAATGAATCAGTTAAACAAAGAGGCAACATTTCCTTCCTCTTCCTAAAACCACATAGTTCTCATTCCTTACAGAAAAGGATGTATTTGTAACGATGTTTGGGTCACGTTCTGCTTTGAGCTGTTAAGCTTTACTCATGGTGAGTGCAGTCACTTCTGATTTTCTGGTGCTGCCAGTTAGAGGGGAAACGTGTACTCATCCCTCTCCTAACCCTACAGATGACTTTCTTTGTCCTGAATGGTCTGTGGCCTCTTATGAAAAACCACCTGAGCCTGAGCCCTGGGGTCAGGACTTAGGTGACCCGTGGTCAGCTGAGCCAGCCCGTGTGCTCCTGAGATAGTTCAGTCTCGCAGCCGTGAGCTCAGTTACCGAGTCACAGTGTTATATTCGTGATAAATTAAACTACTCACTACAGAGACACCTGAGTTATGGTGGCACTGACTGTCAAGACATCATAGGTGATGTACAGTCCTTCCTAAAAGCCCTTGAAACCATTAGACGTTGAACTATTAGGACTACGTCACTGTTTTCATTTTCTGTTGAATAGTCTGAAAATGGTTTTAGCTTTTGAAATGTGTATTTGTATCCTTGTATGATTTTAAAGATAATAGTGATAAGGAAAGGAAATTCAGGGTATAGAAATTAAAAAGGAAGAAATAAAAATATCTGTTTGCAGATGCCAGAATCGTCTATGTAGAAAATCCCAAATAATCCACAAAAAAACCCTCCTAGACTAGTAAGTTTAGTAAGGTTGCAGGATACAAGGAAAAAATATTTTTAATTATTTCTAATTCTGTATAGTAGCAATGAACAATTGAGATCTGAAAACAATTTTAAACACTGTTTATAACAGCATAAAATAGTGAAATACTTCGGTATAACTAACAGAATATGTGCAGGATCTCCATGCTGAGAATTGTAAGACTGGCTGAAAGAAATCCTAGAAAGGAACAAATGAATGTTCGTGGATTGGAAGTATCAGTGTTGTTGAATATTGACAACTGATTCTAAAGTTTATATGGAAAAGCAGAGGAGCGAGAATTACCAAAACAAATTTGAAAAAGAAGAACAAAGTTGGAAGACTCCCAGTACCAGGTTTTTATCACTGGCAAAGGATAGACACACAGGTTAGAGGGTAGAACAGAGAGCCCAGAACTACAGCCACGCATGTCAGCCGGTCTTTGACCAATGTGAAGGGAAATCCAGTGGACGACGGTCGTCTTCTCAACAGACAGTGTCAGGAGAGCTGGTCACCCTCGGTCCACACCTCAGGTCTTACACAGAAGTTCACTCACAGTGGGTCATAGACCTAAATGTAAAATGTAAAACGATAGACCTTCTAGGAGAAAGTACAGAAGGAAATGTGCGTGACCGGCGTTAGGCAAAGAGCTTTTAGATACGAGGTCGTAAAGGAAAAAATTGATAAATTGGACTTCATCATAATTAGACTTTTTTTCTGTGAATGACACTGTTAAGAAAATGGAAAACAAACCACAGACTGGTAGAAAATATTTGCAAATTGCACTTTTGATAAAGGACTTGTATCCAGCATATATAAAGAGCTGTCAAAACTCAAAAAGAAAACGACCCAAGTTTTTAAATGGGCAAAAGACCTGAATTGACACCACACCAAAGATGATGATGTACAGACGGCAACTAATCACTTTTATGAAAAAACGCTCAACATCATTTTTCATTGGGGCATTGCAAATTAAAATCAGATACCACCGCAATCTGTTAGAGTGGCAAAAATGTAAAACCGACACCACCAAATGCTGGCAGGGATGCTCAGCCGTGCTGGTGGGAATGCAGGCTGGTGCGGCTGCCCTGGAAGACAGCTTGGCGGTTTCCCGTAAAGGTAAACATACACTTATCACGTGACGCAGCAATCCTGCCCCTAGGTGTTTACTCAAGAGAAATGAAGAGGTACGTTCACACAAAATCACGTGCAGAAAAGTTGATGGTGGCTTTGTCGTAATTACCGAAAACTGAAACGACCGGCTACCCTTCCCCCCGTGAGGGTGCAGCCGCACAGTGGGATCGTGTCCGTGACGGGAGGAAACCCGTCCGTTCAGCAGCGCAGACGACTCTCAGATGCATTTTGCTGCAAGAAGAAGCCAGGCTCAAAAGGGAGTGTGACCCCAGTGATCTGCCGCTCTGGGAAATGCACAGCTTTAGGGAAAGAGGACAGATGGGCGGCCACCCGAGGTTTGCGGTGGGAGGGCGTGACTGGAAGGGGGCAGCGCGGGAGCTTCGGGGTGAGGGACTCTTGTGTCGCACTGTGGTGGGTGGAGACTGGACCTCTGCCAGCACAGAACCGTCCACCCAGGAGCTGGCATGTAGACTGGGACAAAGGGCTCCAACCGCAGGACACATGCGCCACAGAGCCACAGCGGGGGTTGCTGCCCTAAGAAGCCTCGGGGAGAGCGTCCATGAGTGCCTGCGGAGGGGGCTGGAGACAGACAGAGCCGCCGCCGGAGACAGGGCTCCCGCCACGGGACGCGGCATCGCAGGGCCCCTGCACTCGGCGAGTCGGCGGCGGCGTGTCTGCTGCAGGTACAGAGGCAGGATGGGGGCTGGTGCAGGTACGGACAGAGGCAGGAAGGAGGACCTGTGTGCACACATGCCAGGGTCTGTCCCCGAGCGCGGCTGTTTCCTTCCTTTAAAAAACAATATTGCGTGGGGCTTCCCTGGTGGCGCAGTGGTCGAGAGTCCGCCTGCCGATGCGGGGGACACGGGTTTGTGCCCCGGTCCGGGAAGATCCCACGTGCCGCGGAGCGGCTGGGCCCGTGAGCCATGGCCGCTGAGCCTTGGCGTCCGGAGCCTGTGCTCCGCAACGGGAGAGGCCACAGCAGTGGGAGGCCCGCGTACCACAAAAAAAAAAAAATTGCCTTTTAACAAACGATGACATGTTTGAAGGTTGCTCTCCACTCACGCGCAGTGAGGCCTCGGGCTCAGCCAGGACGTTCTCAGGTGGCCCCTCGGGACCAAGCTGCTGCAACCGTCTCTTTCAAAGGTGTCCGTGGACGCCGGGTGGACGGGATTCAGCCTCTGGGTGTCCTTGTGCTGGCGCCTGCCCCCGTCCCGTGTACGGTTGGTTCTTCCCTCGTGCCGTTTAGCATCACGTGCCGCCTCTTCCTGGCGGGGACGCCCCGCACCCCAGCAGAGCCTTGGTCTCCTCCGTCAGGCCTGGCTGCAGCGCGGCCTTCGGGAAGTCTCCAGCTGCGGTGCTTCCCCATCCACAAACGGAAACGACGTCTGTGGGCTGTGCCGGCGGGCGGGAGACGCAGGGGACGAGCGTGAGGGTCTGTGAGTCCCGCGCCGCGGCCTTGCCGGGCTTCGTCCCGACACCCTCATCCACAGGCCTCGGGGACGTGCGCTGCCTCGGCCAGCCCTTGGCAGGAACGGGCTGGGCGGCGACTTGTGACCCCACCTCCTTCTCGGACAGAAGCGTCTTCGGGAGTGTGGTCGGACAGACGCAGGCTGGGTTTTCAAGGTGGAGCTTGCTGAGCCAGAAACCCTTGTTTGTGCTGGGCTTGTTGATGTGGCATCTTTTCCAGAGAGGGCCTCGGGGCCTAACTTCTGACTTCAGGTGTGATAGACCATCCTTTGTCACGCAAGGAAACTAAGAGGTAGATATAGGAAGATTTGTTCCCAAGAAGTAAAGAAGAAATGAAGGGAAATTGTTTTTACTATGCAGAATAGTGCGTTTCAATGTTTGTTTTATACACGTCGACTCCTGGGTCACTAGGAAGCCTGGGAATGGAGAGCCGTGGCTTAAGGTCACCAGAGGTCAAACAGGAGACCGCTCACCCCTTTACCATGAGCTGAGCGGGGCGGGCGGCCCGGGTGCACGGGAGGAGGACGGTGGCTGCATCAGTACGTGGGTTGGGCTGGGGGCCTGGGGTCTTGACAAGTCACACAGCTACTTGAAAACGTGTGTTCTGCTCTGTTAACTAAGCTGCTCCACTGTCTACCCTAGGGAAGATCCTTATCCTGTAAGACCTTCCTCGTCTGGGTTTTAATCAGTATTTACCAAGGTAAGATGGACCCGCCTTCTCCTGCACTGAGGCTTTTTTGTTTTCTATGGGCAATATTGTTTTCACCTCCCAGTTAAGTTCCAAAAGCTTAACATTTCATCAGCAGTTGAATATTGCTTTCAGTTTATCTTGTGAATCGATACCCCAGCAGCTGGTCCCGCAGGCCTCTTCACAACGCAGCGGGGGTTGGCGTTTTTACTGGTGCAGGTCACCTAAAAACTGACCTGTTTTTAAATAAAAGACAATCCAGAAAAATTTAATCAGCACTTACCACGCTGCCTACTCCCCACAATGGCTTTCTTTCTTGGCACGATAGCCGGACTTCGAGAAATATGAATTAGGAAGTCCGAAGTCACCAGCTGCCCCCTGCTTGGTGTCCCAGACAAATGGGAACCTGTGGGAGTGGTTAGCAGACGGCCCTGGAAGGCGGCAGCCAGCGCGCAGTTGCTAACCGGCGTGCAGGCACGGCTCCCCCCGACACTCTGCCAGAGTCCACATCTCACTTTGTCCCGGTCCAGAGTTTACACGGATCACTGGGTGCGGGTGTGCGCAGCCCGTGTCTGTCAGTGTCGGCAGCTCTCGCCCCTCATACAGTAACGGAGCTGCCGACCCGAGTAGGAAGGTCGTCGCGTCCAAAGCCACACCGCCCACCCTGGCTGTTTTCCAGGCGGCATCCTCATGTTCGGGGCCCTGGTGCTTTTCGAGTCCGAGTTTGTGCACGTGGTGGCCATCTCCTTCACGGCCCTCGTCCTCACGGAGCTTCTGATGGTGGCCCTGACCGTCCGGACGTGGCACTGGCTGATGGCGGTCGCGGAGCTGCTCAGCCTTGGCTGCTACGTGGCCTCGCTCGCTTTTCTAAATCAATATTTTGGTAAGTTGCTTTAGACTTCTTTTCTGAATAGCTGTCTCTTCCTGGTTTTTAAACGCTTTCTTTGTTGCCTCTAATACGTTATCTTAGATTGCAGATCGTAATAAAACCCACATCAGACAGCTTCACAACACAGAGCTTATTTCTGTGGAAAGATTAAACCCCTTGCAACAATACGTGAAGTCGTGCCGAGTTCTCCCCACAAGAGCTGTATTGTTTGTCCCTTTTCCTGACGGAGGCCGCTGAGGCTGCAGGGAAGAGGGCTTCCAGGATGGGGCCTGGCGCCGCCCGCCCTCCTCCCCCAGAGCCACGGGGCCCAGCTGCCTCGGTCCCGAGCGGCGTCAGAACCTGGAGGCGGCACGTGGCCCAGGTCGCTGCGCCCCTGCCCCCTTCTCGCCCGCCCCTGTTACCAGCAGGGCCCTGAGGAGGGGGACTGCTTGCTGGGTGTGAGCGCTGGCTGGAGTGGGAGGGAGGGTGGGTCTGGGGGGGAGGGGGGTCACCCGACGTGGCCCTGGGGGAGGGTTGAGCCGCTCTGGGTGCGTTCGCACGGCCGTCCCCAGTCCCTCTCCAAGACTCCCGCTTCCCGTCCACGGCCGGCGCACTGATCTCGCCCCACCTGACGTGCCTCGTCAAACCCAGCTCTTCACTCCCCACCGTCGGAAAGATGAGCGCCTCACATTTCTGTGAAGTGGAGGAGAGCAACGGACCATAAAGTTATTTTTGGTGAAAAGTGATGGTAACATCACTTTTCACGTATTGTGAAAACATCTCCATTCGTCACAGCAGAACTATAAATTACAAAGTGAATGTTTAGGCAAGTTTCAACAGCGAGAATTTATGAATTTTGTGCCTCTTCCATAAGTTTAATGTATTATAGATGGTAGAGAAGTAAAAAGAATTCCATCATAAAAGCAGAAGTTAGTTGAATTCCCATCCAAGTATCTACTCAGTGGTGAGTACGTACATAGGAAAACTGTTACAGATTCGTGTTTTTGCATTAAAAGAAACATTCACCAAAAACATAGCCATGGCACATAAGAAGTGGTTATTTTCAAATTACAATATTTTGGTTACTTTGTTTTGAGAATAGACGTTTGCTTTCCTGTGTGAACGCGAATTGACACTCTTGGACGGAGCGGTGTTGGCTTCTTCTCGGGCGTTGCCCTGGGCCCGCAGCTCCTTCTCCCAGCACGTGTGCACAGAGCACAAAGCAGAAGCTACAGCTGGGACACCAGCAGCAGGGCTGCCCGGGGACCCGTGTGAAGCAGGCACAGGCAGGGTGTCTCGTGGAGCCTTCTCGGGTCGTTGACGCTACCACATCCTTCAAGACTGCAGAAACTTAGCAGAACGCCGTCACTCCAGAGGCTCCACTGATAAAAGAGCCCCGCCTCCCCTCTTCGTGGCGTTTGCTGTGGGCTCCTCCCGCCTGGCGACAGCGCAGGAGGCCCTGGGCCCCATCGGGGTTCTGCGGCTCATAAGAGGGGACGGTGCTGGGCGTCCTGCGTCCCCCGATGAGCACCCGTGTCCGTCAGGCAACCGTGCGTCGTCCCCGCAACATTCTGCCGTGAATTTTTAGTGATTGGACCCCTGGAAAACACTTCCCGGGTTTTCTACAATGTGCTTAAACACAGCCTGGGACCCCGTGTGCCCTGCACGCAGGCCCGGGGTTTCCCTGCCCTTTTCTGGGCCTCAGCGGCCATGAGCCTACCAGGCTGCTTCGACCCACTTCCGACGACAGTCTCCGGGGATGGCTGTCCTAGGATCGGCCGCCTGTCGGGTTCTCACACGGCTCTTCACCCGCAAGGATTAGAACAGCCGTTAACCCTGGGAACACCAACCTGTGGTGGCAGGACCGAGGGGCACGGGAGGTGGGCTCACGGGGACAGCTCTGCCAGCGGCCTCAAGGCCCCGACGCCCAGGGTCGCCTGTCCTCAGGACGCCGAAGATGAGCCCGGACGGTCTGAGCCGGCCCCAGGCTGCCTCTGGACCGAGCCCACGGGCCGTGCAGCGCCTGTCCTGCGCAGCTGGTGCTTTGTGTCTCCTGTTAGAGGAGCCCCTGCCCGTGGCGTGCAGGGAAAGCAGTGCTGTAACCCAGACCCCGAGGCTCCACGAGGCCCGCCTTTGCGGCGCCCTGGGCGCCTCTGACACCCGTTCCCGGATTTCTCTCCCACAGATGTTCCCTTCATCATGACCATGACCTTCGTGTGGAAAGTGTCAGCGATCACGGTGGTCAGCTGTCTTCCTCTCTACATCCTGAAGTACTTGAAGCGGAAGCTGTCCCCTCCCAGCTACTCCAAGCTCTCCTCCTAGGGCCACGCACCTGCCACGGAAGGTTCCGGCACCTTCGGGCCCGTTTCCGTGATGCAGGGTGCGCGGCGGCGGCTGCCGAGAGAGGGCGTGAGGCAGGAAGGGCCCGGGAGGTGGCCAGGGTGGGGCTCCGCAGACAGTCGCGCCGAATCCGTGCCGCGGCCGGATTTCCTTTCCTTCCCTTTTTATTGTTTCTCCAAGTTTAATTTCCATGTCGAACCAGCTTGACCTTCTGTTAAAAACGCGGCCTAACGATTTCACTGCTACTGTAAAGCATCCATCTTTGTCTGCTGTTCTGAGAACTGAAACGAAAGGCCACTTCATGCTCGGCAGTTTCCTAACATTCAAATTCTTTCTTTGATGTTACAATATGGAAAGCCTCCCCGCTTAACCAGAATAAAGTCTCGATGCTATAAAGGCCCGTGTCTGTGCCACTCCCTCCCCGCCTGCCCCTCCCGCGGGCCACGCTGGTCCCGGCGGCGCCCGCGGCAGCCACGTGGCGCAGGACGGGGCATTTGCCCGTAAGTCCACGGCAGCAACTCAGGTACGTCCCGAGGCTCTGCTGTTAGTCAAGCCCGTTTCTGAGTTCCCATCCTTTCGACGTTTGTGAAGTCACGCAACTGCACACCTCGTTGTCGCCTGGCTCCGGCCGCCTGGGCCCCCCCCCCCGGCTGTGGGCGCAGTGCCTCGCTGATGCTGGGCTGGAAAAACGCTTCCCTGAACAGCCGAGTTCGTTTGTTCAAGGGGCACTTCTGGGCGGGCAGCGGCTCCACCGCTGGGAGCTGCCCGGGGTCTGAGCGGTGTGCCGGGACCCTCGGTGTGCCCGAGGCCCCCAGGGCTGGGTCCCAGAGGAGGAGGGGTGATGCCCAGAGCTGCTCAGACTGTCCCACCAGCACCTCCCAGGTGGCCGGTCCTCCCCCGCCCACCGGGCGTCGCTGTTTCAGCTCCTCGCAGAGCTGCGGGTTTGCGGGGATCTGGGGCCAAGGGAGGAGCTTGTGCTCAGGACCCAAGAGGGACCTGGGGGAGGCCGGAGGGGCTGAAAGGGGACAGGCGAGGCAGGCTTACGGGCTGTGCCAGCCACGTGCCCTGAGAAACCCTGGACGTCTCACCAGGGGTTGGGCGCTCACCCACGAGGCCTGACGGGGTCAGGTGGACGGGCTCCCCGCCTTGGAGGGGCCAGGAGGGGGCGCCTGGGGGTGGAAGGGGCTGGAAGGCCCTTGTGCAGAGTGAGCACAGCCGCGGCCGTGAGGGAAGGGGTGACAGGACGCAGGTGACCAGGACGGGGGTGCTGTTTGCAGGCCGGTAGGTGCGCCCTTCAGAGGATGTGAAGCCGACGCAGCAGCGGGCGGGCGGGCGTTCTCCCTGAGAGCCCAGGTCCGGTCTGTAGTTTGACTGTAGCTGCGTGTGGGGACCGCTGGTGACGGAGGGAGGGCACGCTGGGTGTGAGGAGGGCCCAGTCTCCACCACCGTGTCCCCTAGAGCCTAGACGCCACTGGCCCCCATTACTGTGTGACGTAGACGGATGGTGGGGGTCAGATGGACAAGTGGAGGAAGGGTGGGCAGGTGGATAACGAGTGGAGGGGCGGGTGGAGGGATGAGGGGGTGGGTGGGGGGTGAACGGCTCTTCCGCAGCCCCTGGAGGTGGCCCCGTCCTATTCCAGACTCATGACCGTCATCAGTGTCTCTGAGTCAGGGCTGCACTGTGTCCGCCGAGCCTGTGAACTTGACCGGTGGCACCCCGGGGGACGGGGGTGTGGGCTGCGGAAGTGGCCTCTGCTCCATCCAGCTGGGACGGCCTGCGTCGCCTGCCTGGGCCCCTGCTGGGCCTCCTGCTGTGGGAGGGCTCAGGGACCCCCCCGCCAGGGAGTGCACCCCCTGGCCCGTGGGAGGGTGGCCGGAGCTCCCTGCACCTCAAGCCCGTCCTCTGAGCCACGTGGGTGCAGGCATGTCCCCACGTCCTGTCCAGGGGCCCCTGGGAGCCCTTCCGCTGGGCCCCCTCCCTCGCTCCACCGAGAGGCCCTGGAAAGGCCCCTGTGCTC
This sequence comes from Phocoena sinus, assembly GCF_008692025.1. Taxonomy (NCBI): domain Eukaryota; kingdom Metazoa; phylum Chordata; class Mammalia; order Artiodactyla; family Phocoenidae; genus Phocoena; species Phocoena sinus. Next base: position 738,182 of record NC_045776.1, on the reverse strand, counting down.
TGTGGACCAGGGACTTGGGTCAGGGCCTGCTGTCTTGTCACCCCGTCCCACCGGAACCCCAGATGGTCTAAGAGACCCCGAACAGAGCTGGGGGCCCTCCACCCCCTCAGGCTCCGAGTACCCCAGAACCCACGAGAGGCCCAGCCCAGGCCCTGGGATGGGGTCACCCGCTCGAACCCAGCATCATCCCCCTGGACGCGGCCTCGGTCTGTCCACTCGGCCTACCAGGCCACGCCTTGGGGGGGGGGGGGGGTCACTGCCCCAGTGACTCGGTGCCCTGGCGCCCCCGGCCTTGACCCATCCCAGGACAGCGCCGGACAGACAATGAGGGATGCGGAGACTGAGGCTTGGGGAGGTTTAAGGGATTCCCCACCTGGCCCGTGGCAGCATCCCCACCCCGTGCAGGTAAGGGCTGGGTGGGGACTCCGGGGCCCTCAGGCACAGGGTCAGTCTCTGTTCCCCTGCAGCCACCGCGACCACATCCCTCCTTCCTGCACTCGGGCCGCCTGGGGACAACGTGGCCAGAGGACGAGCCTGGCGTGTCCTCGATCCCAGACACGCCTCAGCCTCGGGGAGGGGGAGGGTCCTTCACTGCCACCTGGTCCCCCAGCCAGGTCCCCACAGTCAGGCCAGCAGCCCCAAGCCCCTCAACACAGCCCAGACCCTCGCTCAGGAAACAATCCTGTGTCCCCCAAACAGGCGGGACCCTGGGGCGCTGCTGGGCGGGACCTTCCTGCATGTTCTCTCCTGAAAGCTCTTTGTCTTGGAATGATTTAGACTCGGGAAGCTGGCTGTCCACGCGAGGAGGACCGTGCTGGGCTCCCCGACTTCCCACTAAATCCTGGTCTGAGCCCTCCGGTCGGGAAGGGTCCTCGTGTCCCTCTCTCCCAGCCGTGGGGAGCTGGGCGGGGAGCCGGCGCCCCGAGCTTCTGGGCAGGGCTGGGACGGGCCCGGGGCACGGCGGGCAGGTCGTATCGGTTTGTGTCCTCAGGAAGGGGGTGCGGTGGCTGCTCCCCTGCGATCCCGCAGTCGCCGGGCACTTTGGGGCCCAGCGGGCCCTGCTCAGCCGAGCTCCGGCCGCCTGGCTGGGCTCCGATAAACAGGAAACGCCTCGGCCACCGCGCCCCGGGGAGCGGCTGTAATTCCGGGAGATTCCAGCAGGCGGCGCTGGAAGCTAAGAAATGCCGCCCACGGCCCGCAGGGTCCAGGCTGATGCCTGGGCTCTTAGGCTCCAGGCGTCTCCTTGGGCTGGAACGGCCGAGCCCAGAAAGTGTGATTCCCTGAGGGGCCGGGGTTCGTCGCCTTGAAGAACCTGCCTTCACCCGGGCGTTTGTGTCCACGCGGCGTCCACTCTGCCTGCGTGGGGCCCGGGGTACCTCCTCATAATCAAGCCCAGGCGGCACCTCCCTCCGTCCTCCCGGGGAGACCCCGCCAGCGGCCCCGCGGCTCCTGCCCCCGTCCCAGTGGAGGGGGGCTCCTGGTGGGCCCGGAAGGCTCTGGGGCCTTGGGCCTCGGAGACGACGGCTGAGCGGAACCGCGGGGCCCAGCAGGACCGAGGTGTGAAAACAGTCCTCCCTGAGCTGCGGCATTTTCCCAATTTTTAAAACCAGAGAACAGCCCCACTCCACCCCCAGTGCCCTTTTCCAAGGCTCTTCCCGGAACTGGCCGCCTGGGCTCCGCAGCTGCAGCCGCAGCCCGTCCGTCCCCGCGCCGCTCTCGTGGTCCCGGGGCCCTCATGGCTCAGGGAGGCCGGGAGGCCGCAGACGCCAGGCCTAGCGCGCGGCAGGGGCACCTTGAGGGCACTTGTGGACGTGGACGGCCCCCGCCTGCCTCTCCCGTCCCCTCTGCCGGCCCGCGGGGGCGTGGGAGGGACACCGTGGACGGCTCTGAGCCCCGAGGGACGGTCGTCACGTGGCTGCTGCCGGGACCCCAGGGTCGCAGGAGGCTCCGCCCACCGCGGGCCGCCCCGGGACACGTGGCAGCCGGCGCCCGCATCGGTCGTCCATCTGGGCCCCCTCCTCGGGCCGCCTGGAGCTCCATGTCTGTCCACAAGGCGGGGTGGCCAGTCAGTTCCGGAGGCAGAGCCGGATTCGCGGCCAGAAGGCGCCGGGCTGAGGCCTGGGCAGAACTTTGGGCCCTCTGGGCCGAGGAGCAGACACGACCTGCGCAAAGGGTGAAGAAAAGGCCAGAACCGGCAGGGGAGTGGCGCGGGGGACGCCAGGCTACCACTACACAGGGCCCTGCGGGAGGGGCTCCCGGTTCCCGGGCGCGGACGGGCCCCCTCGCCCCCCGCGGCCCAGCAGAGCCCCTTCCGTGTTCACTCGACACGACGCCCTCAGCAGAGCCTGAGGGGCCGTCGTCGCAGCCGCGACCCCCAACGTCCTGGGAAGGGGCCCCCAGACAAAGCACCGCCAACCAGGTGGAGGGACGGAGGTTCACCCCCTCGGTTCTGGAGGCCGGGAGTCGAAGTGAGACGGCGTCCAGGGCCGCCCTCCCTCCCAGGCTCAGGGGCCCCGCCTGCCTCTCCCCGCCTGGCCCGCTGCGCTCCTGGCTGTGGCCGCGGCGCTCCGCCGACCTGTGCCCGCGCCCTCAGCCCCGCCACCCCCTGCGTGTCTGTGTCCAAAGCCCCGGGTTCTCTGACGACGCCGGCCAGTGGGTGGGGCCTCGCTCCGAGACAGCCTCATCGTGACCGTGACCGAGCCCATCTGCAAAGACTCCTCCCAAGTCCTGCGATCCCCGGTGACCTGCAGGGGGTGCGGGACACCTCAGCAGTGTTGACTCTGAGTGACTTGATATCATTCAAGGGGTCCAGTCTCTTCCCGACCCGAAGGTGCAGAGGAATCGCCAGCCAAGCACTGAGACGGTTTTAGTCTGTGATGGAATCAGGTGCCAGGGTGCGGGCTGCGCCCTCGCGGCCACACGGTGCTGGGCACCCAGCCCTGCCACCCGACCCCGAGGAGCTGGATCTTGAGAAAAGTCAGACGCCCGCGTGGCTGAGTGGAGCCCCGGCCTTTAACCTGTTGGCTCCCAGGAGCCGCCGGGGGTTTCTGTAAAGCTGGGGGCTTCTGGGCACAACTGCAGGGGGTACCGTCCACACACAGGTGAGCTGCACTGTGGGACGTCCCCTCAGTCCCGACGTCCTCCCGTCCTGAGTGGCCCTGACTGTCGCTCCGAGGGGAGCGGGGGTCCTCTGGGCGTCTGGAGGCTGTTGCCGTGACGACGACTTTGGGTCTCACCCCAGGACAAGGGGTGCCATCCTTCTTACTGTTTTCCTCAAACAGGAGAGGAAGGCCGCTGCGCCCCCAGACCCACAGCCCGAACTGTGGCGACGTCTCACAGCTCGGCGTGCAGCTTCCTGGCCCATGAGCCTGGGTGAGGGCCCCGCTCCAGCTGGTGAGTTCCACCCTCATCCGAAACGACAGAACAGAGTAACCAGCAAATGTCGCGTTTACCTGCCCGCCCCGGGCCCGGCCTGAGCACCTGCCCTGCGGCAGGTCCCGAGGAGGTCCTGGAGCAGGTCAGCTCGGGACACCGTCATCACCCTCCAGCCACACGTCTCACTGACGTCCTCGGAGCAGCTCCTGTTTTTCTCTAAGGATCTGTGGTTTTCAGTCCCCGAAGGTCGTGAGGCTGCGTCACTGTCACGGTGCCGAGGCCACTCGGGAAGAGCCACCAGCTTCCTGAGGGAGGCGATGGCCCACAGGTGGTGGGTGCGTCCCGCGCGGCCACCGGCTCGAGCTCAGCGCTCCCACTTCCAGGCGCCACTTGGCGGGATGTGAGGCGCTCGTGCCCAGCAGACTGGATGGGCCCCTTGGTTCAGGCGCCACCGCCCCGATGCCGAGGACCCTGGGAGCCTGGCGGGGGCTCCGGGGGCGAACCTCCCACTCCCCGGCCACCCTGTGTCCTCGGCCCAGCCCTGAGGTCCCGCTGCCCGGCCGCCTGGAGCCCGTGCTGACGGCGGGGCTGTGAGGTCCCCAGCTGGCCGTCCCACACCCCGCCACCTCTGGGCGTGAAGCCTGTGGCGGGAGCCTCTCGGCAGGGGTGAGGGGCTCCCCCCGCGACCTGAGGGTGGCCACCTCCTAGCAGCAGGGCGTCCTGGGGGTGCCGGGGACCCCTCCTGCCCACCGCCTGCCACCCCACGTGGGCACACATGCAGGGCTGTGGATTCCGCCCCCCTGAAATCGCTGGAACATTCTGACTGATGCCACCCCGCCCCTCAGGAGTTCTCTCTGCCCCCTGACCATCCCCCCAGTTTGTGACAAAATGAGAAGAAGCTGAAATGGCAGCAAGGAGGAGGCAGGTGACCCGGGCAAGCCGAGCTCCGTGTGCCGTGCGGGTCGGGGTTCGGGCAGTTGGCGGCCGAGCCGGGTCTCCAGGTGCAGGCTGGAGGGTGTGGGCCCGGGGGTGGAGCCCACGGGGGGCGGGGCAGGTGACGGGCGCGGGGTTGGGGGGGGCGGGGCGGGGCGGGGCGGCTGCCCGGTGCCGGGACCCGGGGCCAGGCTCAGGCTGGTTGGATCCAGACGCAGTGCTCACAGGGTGACAGGCCACCAGGATGCGAGGGACGCCAGGCGTGGCCAGCGTTGCTAACCCTCCCTGGGGGCTCCCCACCCTCCCACCCCAGCACGTGGCCCTAGCGGTCTGCAGGACGTGCTGCCCTCGGCCCAGGGACCCTGCTCCCGGAACCTCCAGCTCGGGGCACCCACGTGGGTCCTCAGGAGGAAACTGGGGAAGGTGGACGGCGGGTGGACACCCAGCTGGTGAGCTTGGGGGGAACCTGCAGCCATTTCAGTAACCGTATCCCCCAGGCTGGTGGGTGAGCCACTCAGCCGCAGACCCCTCGCCCGGGACACCGGGGCCATCGAGGGCCCCTGTCACACTGCCCAGTAGGGGCAACCAAGGCCCAGCCCACCCGGCAGCCTGGTGCCCAGCGTGACCAGATCAGGAGGACACCCTGTGAGGACCACAGCTGAGAGCATGGCTACGTTCATCATTAAAGATCAGTGATGGGGGCTTCCTTGGCGGCGCAGTGGTTAGGAATCCGCCTGCCAACGCAGGGGACACGGGTTCGAGCCCTGGTCTGGGAGGATCCCACATGCCGCGGAGCAACTAAGCCTGTGCGCCACAACTGCTAAGCCCGTGAACCACAACTGCTGAGCCTGTGCTTTAGAGCCTGCGAGCCGCAACTACTGAGCCTGCGCACCTAGAGCCCATGCTCTGCAACAAGAGAAGCCACCGCAACGAGAAGCCCGTGCACCACAACGAAGAGTAGCCCCATTCACCACAACTAGAGAAAAGCCCACGCGCAGCAACAGAGACCCAACGCAGCCAAAAATAAAAATAATATAAATAAAAAATAAATTGAAAAAAAAACGACGATGACGAGGGAGGGACAGGGACAGGGAGACAGAGGGGGGCCCAGCCACAGAGCCACTCCTGACGGGGACGAGAGAACCCCCGGGTTACTTCTTCGCTCCCCCAGGCCCAGAGCCCACGAGGCTGTGGCCATGCCCTTTGTCCTTGGGCCCCAGAGGCCTTGGTTCTCCACCTGCACTGGGACGGGCGCTGTGTCTTCTTTGGAGCACCTCCAGCCTGGAGCTGACTGCACCCCAGGTGCCAGGCCTGGAGGCCCCCCGCCACCCTCCCCGCTGCCCCAGGCCCTGCCGAGGTCCGGCCACCAGCCTGGAGGGCTCACCGGAGCGCAGATCCTCGGAGGGGAAGTTGTTGAGAACCTGTCCAGAGCGGCCACCGCGACGCCACCTACAAACCAAGCACAAGCCGCTGGTCCCTCGAAGAGCCCAACTCAGAAGCACCGTAGGATCCAGAAACCCCACGTCTGGGCGTGCCGCCCAGAGACTGAAGGCAGGGTCTCAGGGGGAGTCCGCACCCACGGTCAGGCCAGCACCGCTCCCACAGCGGAAAGGTGGACACGACCCAAACACCCGTCCACGGACGAGCACGGAGGACAGCGTGGCCCCTGCACACGACAGAATCTGATTTAGCCTCCAGGGGAGGGAACGCTAAGCCTGGTACAGCCCGCTTGGACCTTGAGGACACGATGCTGAGTGAAATAAGCCGTCCCGAAAGGACGGATCCTGTGCGATTCCACTTACACGGGGGGCCTGGGCTAAGCAGGCGAGTTCACGGACCGGGTGACGGTGGGGGAGGGGCGGGGAGCCGGAGCCGCTCGGAGACCGAGCGTCAGTTTGGGAGGATGAGGAGGCTCTGGAGACGGATGCTGGTGACACTGTGAAGGTACTTAACGCCAGTGAACTATACACTTAAAAATGGTTACGCTGGTAAATTTTTGTTACGAGTATTGACACAAGTTTTAAAGGGACAAGCACAGTACAGGCTCTCTTGCTGTCTGGGTACCTGAGGCCCAAATGGGGGACAGCCAGAGGGCTGTGCGGGGGTGTCAGCCCCATTCCCCCATCTGCCTGGGGACCCAGCAGCCCAGGGCCCTGCGACAGCCCCAGGCTCTTGGGTGTGGGTTTGAAACAGCGTCGTCACTGAGGGATCACGTCCATTGACACTCTGGCAAGATGCCACTTCCTGTTTCCAAGAAGGAAAAAAGGCCAAGCAGGCTTGTAGAAAGCTGTCTCTGCTCCAACATCAAACAGCTCACCACGGCGTCTCAGTGAGTTCAGTGTAGATGAACCAGAAGCACGTGGGTTAAATTTCCCTTGAAATTCACTCCGGTTTAAAATTTAATGGAAAAAGTGGCTGGCAAAACTTGTTTAGAGCTTTATTGAACCAAAAACGCTTTAAAAATAGTTTGGGAAGCCCGGCAGCCCCAAGCCATGGGCAGATTCCACCTCGCCGCGGGGTCGGGTCGGAGCCCTGGGCCCGGGAGTGGCGGCTGGCCTGTGCACCCACCCTGAAAACTGCGCCGCCTGTAAAACGAAAGCCAATCAGAGCAGAGACGGGGACTCAGCAGCCTCCCCGTCTAAGGCTGGGGTGAAAGCGGCACGCCCTGGGTTGCTGCTTAATTGAGCAAATTTGCCGCCAGAAAACTGTTACTATCATTCCTCTTACTCTTTCACGAAAGGAAAGCTTGTGAGCTCACAGATGCAGACCCCGACACTCGCCAGAAACAAGAGGTGGGACCTAGTCCCCTCCGGCCGGGTCGGTGGCCAGAGCAGACGCCGCGACGGCCAAACCAGGGAGCTGAGTGCCCTTCTCTTCCGCACATCCTCCGACTTCTCAGAAATAAAGGACAGGGCTCACCAAGCCCGCAGCTGGCCTGAGGCTGGCAGGGAGGGCGCGAGGCAGCCGCCCGGGGCTCAGGGCAGGGGGAGCTCCAGCAGGTTTCCCAAGAGAACCGACGTGAAGCTCGAGGACTCTGCTGGCTGGGCGCTCGCAGCCTCCGCCCTCACCCATCCTTCTGCATCCGCTCCGAAGCTGCCGGTCCCTCTCGGGCCTTGCAGAGCAGGGGCAGAGCCCGGGTGCCAGCGGCGGCTCCTGTGTGACCTGGGGTTCTAGCTGAGGCCGAATCCCACAGCAAAATAGACGGAGGCAGCGAGAGAGGGAAGGGGTCTCCTCCCCTCGTGAGGAAACCAGAGTTGGGCTTTCAGGTGCCTCTGGATCCAGGTGATCAAACCGCCCAGGAATCTGCCTCTGGCCGCGCCTTCCTCACGGGCCCAGTGGGCACGGCTTCCCGGGGGGGCCTCAGAGCCGGGGGCTCACCCCCCCACGGCCCCCAGGAGCTGAGTCCCAAGGGGAGCAGGGCAGCCCACGAACCACACGGAGGGGTCCCCGGGCGAAGTTGCCTGACGGGGGTACCGTGGGGAGAAGAGGGGCCTGGGGTGGCACCATGGCCACCAGCCCGGCAGTGGGTCAGGAGTGCCCCCAGCGGGCTGTCAGCCGGGCTCCTCGGCGGGTCCTTTGGAGGGAGCGCTGGGTGGGTGCTTCCCGGGCACCCGAGGGAGGGAGACTGCAGGACATGACGTGGCCTGGGCTCCCGGAAGGAAATACACACCACCCAGCCTTTGAGTTTGTTCCCTGGAGCCGCCGAGCAAAGTACCACGAACTGGGGCCTCAAAGTGACAGAACGATATTCTCTCACAACCCCGGAAGTGCAGGGTCAGGGCACCGGCAGGGTCGCGCTCCCTCCTAGGCTCCAGGGCAGGGTCCTCCTGCCTCTCCCAGGGGCCGGTGGTGCTGGCGTCCTCAGGGGCACTCCTGTGTCGCTGCCCCGTCACCTTCTCTCTCATGAGGACGACGGCCACGTTGGGTCAGGCCACGTAATGACCCCCTCTGCAAGGACCCTGTTTTCACATACGGTCCGCTCACGGGTACCAGGGGTCAGGGCTCCAGCGCCTCCTTGGAAGATGCAATCCGGCCCAGGACGCTCTGGCTCTGAGATGTTCATCACGTTCGTTGAGCGGCTGGGGGCCGGTCACCGAGGAAAGCGGGCAGGGCCTGCTTTAACCCTCACCACAGCCCACAAGCTGAAGGCCTCGAGGACGGCTCCCCTGGGTGCCGCGCGGGGCTGCAGTGCAGACGCCACGTTAACTTCTGCGCTGCAAGCGTGAGCTCAGCTGACCTGCTTCACAGTGAAAACGCAGAAAATCATCTCACAGAAAACAACCATTTAAAGCCTCTGCAAATGCTCCTAAGGACAAAATGGCAAGTGAAACTTCTATTCAAGGAAATCTACGGAAACTGCTTTAGAAAGGAGAGTCTTTGGTGTTTGAACCGAGACTCCCCCAGCGTCCCAGCTCAGCGGGGAGGCGGCTCCAGTCCAGAGGCTGCAGCCACCAACGCGGGGCTCCCTGTCCCCGTGGGCTGAGTCCCCGGGGAGTGCGGCTGGGAAGAGGGGCACCTGCTCCCACGCAACCCCCACCCCTGCAGTGGAACGGAGGCTGTACCTTGAGAACGCCGGGAGCCCCAGAGCCCTCGCCCCCGCTTGTGAGGGTGGTTCCACGCCAGGAGAGACCTGCATCACAGTGAAGGCGCTGAGAACCACAGCGAGGAGAACACCCTGAGGGCAGCAAGAGGAGAGTGTGGTCCCTTCAAGGGGCGCCCGGTAGGACTGACCCCAGACGAGACTGGCCTTCCGCAGAGACACCGCAGGCCGGAAGGCAGCGGCTGGCACATCCCAAGTGCTCAAAGGAAACAAAGAAGCCGTCAACCAAGAATCCCATACTCAGCAAAGCTATCTTTCAAACATGAGGGTGAGATGAAGATCCAGATACACAAAAACTGAGAAGTGGCTGCTGGCAGATCCGCCTTACGAGAAGTAAAGGAAGTTCTTCAGGCTGAAAGCACACGACCCCAGACGGAAACTGAATCCGCACGAGGAAAAACAGAGTGCTGTTAAGGTAAGCAGGTCGTTGTATAAAGCAGCGCAAATGTATCGTTTCCTCCTGTGTTCTAATAACTGATTTAAAAAGCAATCGTATAAAATTACATAGATATAATGTAATGGCAGGCCTATTACCAGTGGAAATGTAATACATGTGTGATATTTTCATCAATAACAGTACCAAGGAAGTGGGTGGAGCAGAGCTGGGCTGGAGGAATTGACTACAGGTGGTAAGGGAAGCACGGCTGCAGAGTCCCCTGAGTTTGCAGCATTACTATTGGTCATGTAAGTAACATAATGCCATAAACAGGGGAAAAAGGAATAAGCCCGCATAAGATTAATGCTTATGTATATCACTGGAATTAAGCTAGTATAAATCTGAACCTGACTGTGATGTTAAAACGTAAGTGGTAAACCCTAGAACAACCGCTGAGGAAATAACTTTAGAAAGGGTGAAAGTCATTAAAGAATTCATAATGCTACATGAGACAACATTCCCTTGACATAAAGAAAGCAATCAAGGGAGAACAGAGGAACAAAACAGACACGAGAAACACAGGAAACAGGAAAGATGGGATGGCAGATGTGAATCCAACGATACCAACGATAACGTCAAGTGTGAGAGATTGTCAAGCTGGACGGAGAAAAGGTGATCCGACCTGCAGCTGGCCATACGAGGCACACTTCAGATTCAAAGGCACGAATGGACCAAAGGGGCGGGAAATGTACTGCGCAAAGAACAAGTACGGGAAGGCTGGAACGGCTGCACCGATGTCAGACAAAATAGGCTTTAACACAACAGGTGTTATTACAAGCAAAGGGGCATGTTTCGTAATGATAACAGGGCCAATCCATCAGGAAGACATAACAATTAGAAACATGTGTGCATCTAACAACCGAGCTCCAAAATACATGAAGCAAACGCCGATGGAGGGAAGGGAGAAATAGATGGTCCTACAGCAGTAGGTGGAGGCGTCGATACCCCACTTTCGATAACGGATGTACCAACCAGACGAAAGTCAACCAGCAAGCAGAAGGCTTGAGCCACACCGTAAAGCAACGAGGCCTAGAAACGTGCTCAGGATGGGCCACCCCGCCACAGCAGGACACACATTCCTCTCAAGGTCACGTGGAACGTTCTCCAGGCAGGATGTTTTAGGCTATAAAGCAGACTCATCTGTCCAAGGCCACCACACTGGACGGCGGTGCGAGGGGCTACGGAGGTGGGCAAAGATGTTTCGGACCCGGGGAGCGGGGGCAGGTAGACTGGAGGAGGGCTCTGGGCGTTGGTGGGGGTGAGGCTGAGACTCAGGGTGGGTGGCAGCGAGGTGGGGGAGGGGGAGGGACAGCAGGAGCCACGCTGAGAGCGGTGCTCAGGGGAGGTGACTGACTGATGACTGCGGCTTTAGACCCGGTGGTGGTGCTTGGAGTGTGTGCTCGGGAGACGAAGGAGGCCCCTGCACCGTTCCAGGGAAGAGGGGTGGATTAAAGAGCGATTTCACAAGTAAACGCACAGTGCAAACTTCCAAGCCCTAAATCCACGGACCTCTAAGGACACGTCAGACCGAAGCCGGACGTCCGGAGGGGCTGACACAGGTGTGCAGCCCCGTCTTTCTCAACTTCAGCCACGACCTGGAGATGCACTGCCACTGGCTTTTTGAAAACCACCTCAGCTAAGTTTACTTAGAAGTAAATACCCTCTTCACAATTCTGATTTTTAACTTCCTGCCGGTCTCCACCCTCTGGCTAGCTGCCCCCGTCCCCAAGCACACCTGCCAGCGCCTCTGTTCAGTCCGTGTGCTTCTTGCTGGCTGCAGGAAGAACGCACACCTGCCCCTTATAGAGGATTCAGATGCCCAAAGTGTTTCCAAATGGGAGGACGTTAAGCTGGCCACTGCCGGGCTCACCACGTGGACCTGGCGAGCACAAAGCATTCACGTGCAACCCGCAGACGTTTGAGGTGATTTTCACCAGCAAGAAGTGGCACCTGGGTGTGCGACTGAGGAACAGGAAGAAAGGGTGGGCCGTGGCCCAGCACCTGCCCAGGAGCCCCTGCCAGTGCAGTGTGTGCATGGAAGCTGCCTCCCTGGAGGCTGGAAAGCCCCAGGCCAGGTGGGCCAGACGGTCCCCAGCGGGGCTCCCAGGGCGGGGGACAGAGCATCCCCTTCAGGGCAGCTCCAGCCAGGCCAGGGCTTCCCAGGTCCTCCTGACCAGGTCCCGGACCGCCCACGTCACTGAGGGTGGCGTCTCCATAGCAGTTGTGCTCAAACACAAAAGCCCGAGCAACTGCAGAGTCTATAGGAAATATTAGGCAGGGTGGATGGATTACCCAAGTGTGCGCCAAGAGAGGATTTGGCATCCGAAGCGACTTTGAAAATGGTAAGCTTCTTTGGGTGTATTTGCCCCCAATAATCCACAGAAACAACAGTAATCTAAAAATAGTCTTGTTTTCTGTCCTAAGCTCCTTTTAACTTCGTTAGTCATCACCCATCCTTAAAATAAAATCCGTGTAACGTCTCTCCTAGTAGCAGCTATAAACACACTTCGAGAGGAGGCCCGAGGAGCCGGAGAGGCGGAAGGGGAGCGCGGGGGGCCGCGGCCGCGGGGACGGAGGCCCGTGGTCCCGCGGTGGCCGCAGGACCGGCCCGAGGCGGACACGGGGGCGCGCTGGCCGCCGAGCTGCGCCGCCGCCCCCGGAACTCCCTGCGCCCTGGCGCGCGGCCACCGTGGTCCCGGCAACGGAATTAAACAGAGGGAAACAGACGGGGATTCCGTCACCCGGGCGGGGGAATAAGGGGCGCGTTGAGAGCAGACAGGAAAAGAGCTTTTCTGGATGGAGTGAAAATTATTTATTGGAGGAAGAGGAGGAGGGGCAGTGGCGGCCAACAGCCCCCGGCTCGGCCCCTCTGCAACCCAGGGGCGCCCCCGGCCCCAGGCGGTCCCGCGGGCTCCAGGACCGGGAGACGGTCCCGCGCGCGTGTGAAAGCGCGAGAGGGGCGGACGGGAGGGGGTGAGAGTCTTTATTTTAATACAACTTTCCACACCCCCCTTCGCCCCCCGCAAGGACTCGGCCCCCTCCTCCTGGCCCGTCCCGGTAGTGGGGCGGGACCTCTCCACGCACACTCTCCTGGCAGAACCCTGGCACTCAGGTCTGGGGACACCAGAACGTACAGCGGCCAGATCATTTTAAAGGGAGGGGCGAGGGAGGGGCGTGGGCGGCCCGACCCTAGCGCCCCCTGGCGGCTTCCGGCTCTGTTGCCCCGGCCCCCGGCCCCCCGCCCCGCCCCGCCCCGCCCCTCCCCGCCTCCGCCCCCGCCCCCGCCCCGCGTCCAGCATCCTTGAGGGGTCCCCCCCCAGCCTCGTCGTCCTCGCGGGGTCCCTCCAGCCTCGGTGTCCTGGCGACTCCCCCGAGCCTCAGCATCCTCGCGAGGTCCCACTCTTAGGCCTCCAGCCTCCTCGTGGGGTCCCCCACCCCCAGCCCCGGTGTCCACGCGGGGTCCCCCCTCCCTTTGCCTGGGGCACAAGGCGCGTGCCAGGCCCGGCTCTCGCGGTGGGAGCAGACCCACAGGTAGTGGCACCCGAAAAGTGTCCTGACACCCACCAGACACCCGAGGGGAGACCTGAGCCGGAAGAAGGGATTTCAGCCCTGTCGGGTCGACGCCGCTGCGATGAACCGATAACCGGCAGCGGTGACGCGGGTATCGCCCCCTCCGGGCACCTTCTTACTGTTTAATATCGCGCCCAAGGGGCAGCGAAACACACAGATGGGGGTCAAATGTCGCACCCCACTTTCCCCAGGTCCCGGGCGTGAAGTCGTTGAGGGTGCCCACCCGCGCGACCTGCAGGCCTCCCGGTCCCCGCGGCAGACAAGTCTTTTGCTTTGGGTTTATTTTAAACCACATAGGGTGTCGTGCAATAGATTTATTGTTTTTATACACCAGACATTTTAACCGCCCGAACAAACACTCCAGTCCCTTCCCTCCAAGGCCAACACGAAACTACGGTCCCGTTTTGGCCGCTGAGCCGCCAAGGAGGAGAAGCAGCAGGGTCTGAAAGAGGAAAGTGTAAAGTGAAACGGGCCGGTTGGAGAGGTTTCCCCGAGCGCCGGCTCTCGGTTCTCAGACCAGCCCCCGTCGGTTGGAAACCCCGAGGTCGCGCCCGTAAACCGCCCCTGGCCCTCTGGGGCGGGCCGGGTGCCGGCGGCTGGGAGCCCGGGGAGGGGCTCGCGGTTCTCCAAGACACCCCCTCCCCCCAGCCCGCCATGCAACAGGCAATCTGGGTCGCTCAGATATTTACAGAAGAAAAATGACAATAACTCCACGTCCCGGGACTGCCGTGCAATCTGTTAGTAATTTAGCGGGATGGGAATTTCCTTTCTCGGGCCTGCCAGTGGAAGCGCTTTTCCAAATTTCCACAGCAGGGAAAGCCTGCGATTTTACATAATGACTTCAGCATGCAGGGCCCTCTCGGCACCCCCCTCGTCTCCGGCCCCCCTCCCCGCCCCCTCATTAAAGCAGAGTGAGGCTCTCTCAGGACACCCGCGTGGACGCAGGCGTCCGGGCCGGGCCGTGCGCCGGGTGCGCCCCCGCCCGCCCCCCGTTGCGCCCCGCGGGCCGGTCGAGCGGCTGCCCGGCGCGGGGAGGGGCGGGCGCTCGGCCACTGGTCCCCCGGGCCCAGCGCTGGCTCGGGCGGGCTGGGGCGTGATGTCACGGCAGGGAGGGGGCGCGGGAGCGGCCGGGCCGGCGGGGAGGCGGGGGAGGTGTTTTCCAGCTTTAAAAAGGCAGCAGGCAGAGCGCTGCCCTGCGTCAGAGCGAGACTCGGAGGCTCCGAACTCGCCGGCACAGTCAGTCACCGCGCCGGGGAGGGCGGCCGGGCGCGGGGACCGGGGCGCGGGCGCACACCTCCGAACCCCCGCCGCCCGTCAGCCTGCCGGGCTCCCGGGGCCGCCGCAGTCCGGACCCGCCACGCGCGCACACGCCCCTCACAACGCTTCTCTGGGGCGCGCGGCGCTGAGCCCGGGCCGGCGCGCGTCCGCCGGGGGAGAGGCGTCCTTCCTCGGGAGACCCGGCCCCGCGCGGCGGCGCAAGACGCCCGCTCCTCCTCCCGCTCCTCCCGCCGCCGCCGCCGCCGCCGCCGCCGCCGCCGCCGCCGCCGCCGCCGCGTGGATGCCAAGTACCAGTTTTCCAGTCCCTTCCAAGTTTCCACTCGGCCCTCCGGCTGCAGTCTGCGGGAGCGGAGAAACTTTGGGGCCCTCTGCGCCCGCCGGCGGCACCATGAAGTCGGCAGAGGAAGGTAAGCCGGAGCGGCCGCAGACCCCCGCCGCGGCCCCCGGGGGCCCCCGGTCCCGCGCCCTGAGCCCGGCGCCCGTGCGGCCCGCGCCCGTCCGACCCACGCCCGGCGGGGTCCCGGCCCGCGGAGGGGCGAGCAGGCCGGTCCAGGGTCCGCGCGCAGGGAGGGGCGCGGGCGGCCGGGCGCGCGGCGGGCGCGCTGCACAGATTGGGAAGCGGTGTCCCCCTGGTGTTTCCCCAGAGCAGCCCTGATTTCGTGCGCGCCTTCTTGCCAATAGGTGTCTCCTCTTCTCTAGCGCTGAGTGCGCGCACTTGGCCTTCGCTGGTGCAGCCTCGCGGCTGCTCCGGCTATAGAAACTCAGTTCAAATGCAGGCGGCTGGGGGACGGGGCGAGGTTAGGGCCGTCAGAACCACGAAGGAAGGACACTTTGGAAAGCAGCGAGGTTTCTCTGGGAAAGAGGGATGGCCGGTTTCTTCCCCCGTGGGGCAAGGCCCCAGGAAGACCAGCCGTACAGTGAGTTTGCGGGGGGGGGGGGGGGGGGGGGGGGCGGTGTTCTGCGCCCCTCCACGAGCTCAGTCGGTGGCAGATTCCTTCCAGGCGCTGGGCCCCGCGAACCGCTTCGTGTGGCGCTGCCCCGCCAGTGGCTCGACCCGCAGGACTAAAAGCCATCAAAGGAGCGGTCGGGCACAGCCCCTGATTCAAGACAGTTTGCAGCCTTAGAGACTTGAGAGTTCCAACCGTAGATGTTCCAGGACAGTTGGGAAAGAGACCGCCGAGTTTCAAGCTACTTGTTCATAGTCACGAAGATGGCATAAGTGTCTGCCCTGCCCTGAAGGCTGGTGATGGCGAGGCCGCCACTACTGACGGTGCGCTTGCGGCCCTCCCGCGTGCGGTCTTAGGTCCACAGTCCCCTCACCCGCACCCTCTCAACACCCCTCCCACCCCTGACCAAAGCAGCCCAGAGTTCCTACGGCGTTCCTGAAGGTGTCTGAAGATAGCCTCCGAAAGGGGTGAGAGCATCCTCGTCAGGGACCACGATGGAAGCTGGAGACACCTTTCCGAACGCCGTATCAACCCTGAAGTACTCTGTCTAAACTATTTTAAGAAAACTGCCTAGCCTGCCAGCGCACGATGAGTGCTTATACTTCGTAGGGCAGACACCCCCGTGGGGAGTGCTAGGAAGTAAATGCTGCTGTCTCCTGCACGATCTAATAAATGTGACGGCCCCTCTTGCATTACAACTGCACTTTTCAAAGACTGCCGGCTCGGGAGAACTTCCTTCTCTTTAGCAAACGTGAGCTCAAGACCATACATTCAATATAAGAACATCGGTATGGGGTCAGTGTCTTGATGTCTTATGTTATTTCTACGTATTTTCATCAAGGGAGGAAGATGTATCTCACGTTTCTCACCATTTCATCCCGGTTTAGAATATGTTGAAATGTAAACAGCAGGTAACGTTTACAGGACAAGCTCTTACTGTTAAAAAAGTTTTAAAAGTTGTCGAGATTTTGATTTTACATCCTTGACACTTATTTCAAAGTTTATTATCACTGCTTTTTAAAAATGTGGGTCTTTCAAAGTTTAGGTTTCTTTACTTCAACAGTCGGTGGTCTGTCTGCGATAGAGCATCTTTTTTCTCTTACGAGAGGAAAAGGCATCTGTGGGGGCGGTGGTTATCTTTCAGGTCTCCAGCTTAAGAAAATACGTTTGAAGGTGTCCCTGCTAAGAGGCAGCACGCCAGGCAAGATGATGGCCTTTGACTAAACAGATATTGGTGTATTTATAAGGACCGCAGAATTAGGCTAAACAGAAAGTATGATCTAATCCTTCACATAGCCAGGCACAGGGTGAGAGGCAGGGCCTGCAGGTCCACGCCTGCCGTGCTGAGGCCCTCCCCCGCAGGCCCAGCTGGGCTTTGGTGGCCCATGTGAGAATCTCAGGGATTCCCTCCAGTGTGGTGAGCGTGCGGTCAAAGCTCGCTGGGCACTGCTGTTTGGGAAGGCCCTGTGCTCCTCCTTCTGCGTGCGCAACGCAGAGAGATGCAGGCCTCGTAGGTACACCCACCCACCCATCGGGAGGTCGTTCCACACAGAGTTCCCCGGGGCTCTCCAGAACGGAACGAAGCCCGCGCTGTTCTCCTGCCACTTAACTTCGCGGCGTTGTTTCCTAATCCAGATTAGAAAAGGCCCTGCTGCTCTGTCACACCCAGGGCTGGAGTTCTGGGCCCGGTGCACACCGGCAGCCTCTGACAGGAAGCGCCAGCTAAACGTTTCCATCAAGACGGGAGTGTCTGCTGAATTAGCAGATAGCTCCAAACCATTTACAAGACGAAAGGCACGGGGGTGCAGGGAAGAGGAGCAGTCAAAACACGGCCACCCTATCCGGTTACCTCGGTGGGGGATCTGCAAGTAGGTGGGGATCAGCTCGGCCTTAGGATAAAGCAGACCCAAGTCCTGACCCCAGGGGCTCGGGTGCACCCGGAAGGGTAAACCCACTTTCTCCTGGACAGAACAGTTGAGCGAGAAGTTTTAGTCTAAACAGATGGTAGAGGCTGTTGTTTGTGTGTACATTTTTGGTGGGGGTGAGAAGGTGGCTGAACTTAAAAAAAAAAAAAAAAAACCCGAAAAGAGAGAAAATGAAATGTTGTGGCTTCTGAACGGAAAACAGAACTTCCATTTGCCTGAAGGTCAGCAAAAAAAGCAAACTAAAACGAAACAGCCCTCCAACATACATCGCAAAGATAGAACTATTATTAGAAACTAAATCAGGCCAAAGTGAACTATAGTTTATCACTGGAGAAAACCAGCGATTTGGAAAGGGTCATGAGAGGGAAAAGGTTTGGGGGAGGGGTCACGTGATTCCCAGGTTATCTGCTTCCGAAAAAAGCAATCCCCACGGGGCCAGAGGGCCTGCGGGGCAGAGAGCAGGACTCGTTTGATTAGCAGCGGAGTTGCAGAAACGCAGAAACGGACACTTGTGCACCCTCCTCCTTTCCCACTCGACCCCCCCCCCCCCCCCCCCCCGCGCGGGTCATCCTCAGCCTCTCACACCGCCGTCTTGGCCACCATTCCCTTGCTCTTCCAGATGCTGGTGTCACAGGGTGCCAAGATTCTCGGGCAGTTAGAACAAACACCTGGGAGAAAGTCCTGGGGAGAGGTGGTGCTCAGGCGGGCCTAGCTTCTTATACTGCTGTTGTGCGGACGGGCTGCTCTGTGTCCCGGCCTTGGGTTTCACACCCCCGCCCCCCCCCCCCCCCCCCCCGGGAGCTCTCCCTCAACCTGGGAAAGTTTTGGAGTCACTCACGGGCGGCTGGCAGGCTACTTGTGCGCACACAGGCGTGTGCACGCGTGTTTCAGGAATCTGAGGGACTAACGTGAACGGGGTCCCAAAAAGGAAGGGGTGCCAGCTGGGCATCAGCCTGCGAGTGGAAGGCCGCGTAAAGCAGCCTGGCCTCAAGGTGCGAAGGAGAGCGCGCTCCCAGCCCCGACCAACCTCCCACCTTCCTCTTTCGGGCTCTGGGGGCTGGAAAGCGGTGTTCCCTGTGTTCGTTGCTCTTCCGCAGCGGGTTGGGGAAGAAAGCTGCTGCTTTGAAAGCGAGCCCTGCGGTCCAGGGAACTCTACTCCGGGCCCTGGCTGCGGGGCTTCGGCTGGACGTGCGCGTTGTAGACTCGGAAACAACCGAGACGGGCTGATCCTCGTCCTACGAGGGGCCAGGCAGCTGGGAGGCCCCTCTAGGCATGTTCAGTAGGTTGGTGCGGCGTCAGTAGCAACTCGGGACGCAGGTATTGATCTTCGCGACCCGCTGCCTCCGGGTGCAGCCAGCCGGCACCGCTAGCGGTGCCCGCCTCCCCGGAGTGAGGCTGCAGGCGGGCGGGGGTCCACCGCCGGCTCCCGTCCTCGTCCGCCCCCAGCCTCTGCCCACCCGGCTCCGGCCGCAGGGGCGCTCGGGCGGCGGGGCGGACGGAGGTGGCCGGACCGACCCCGTGTCCCCTCCCCCCAGTCCCCGGCGCACGCGTATCCCCCCGAGTGCGGACCCGGGGGACACTCGGGGGTCTCGCTCGCGCGGAGGGGCGGACCCCGAGAGCCTCCTGGGGGCCCCGGGCGCGGGCGTGGGCGCCGGGAGCCGGGACACCAGTGAAAGGCGTGCGCTCCAGCTCGCGGGGAGAGTTTATTTAAAACTCGGAAGCCGGCGGCCGGCAAGCTGCTTGTTTATGTAAACCCGGAAACAGCGGGGGGAGGGGCGCGGCGGGGGAGGGCCGGGGGGAGGGGCGCGAGCGGGAGTCACGTTACCCGAGGACGCGCGGCCGAGCGCAGGGCGCAGCCGAGCCCCGGGCGCCTCGACCACAGGTGCCCGCGGCCGGGGCCCCGACCCTGGACCCCGACCGGACCCCCTCCAGGCCCCTAACCCCGACCCCGACCCCAACCTGGCATCCCGACCCCGACCCCGACCCCGGACCCCAGCCTGACTCCAGTCCAGCACCCCGACCCAGGCCTTGACTCCAGACACCGGACCCCGCCCGACTCCAGCTTAGATCCCGACCCCGGACCCCGACCCGGGACCCCAACCAGGTCCCCGACCCCCGACCAGACCCGAACCCCGAATCCGATCCCACCCCTGACCTCCGACCCCGACCCCGGACCCCTGACCTCGGACCCCGACCCTCTGATCTCTGACCCCCGACCCAACATGACGGGGCTGGAGGAGGACCAGGAGTTCGACTTTGATTTCCTCTTCGAGTTTAACCAGAGCGACGAGGGCGCCGCCGCGGCCACCGCAGGTGGGTCCGCGCGGGGCCGGGGCGCAGGGAGGGGGCGCGGGGCCGGGCGGGCCGGATCCGTGGCGGGAGGGGCGGGCCCGGAGGCGCGCCGCGGCTCCCGCCCCTCTGCCCCGGGGCGCCCCCCAGTCTCCCTTCCCCGACCCCCCCGCGGCGCCAGGGGCGGGGGCAGCGCCCATAGCCTCCCCAGCGGGTCCAGTTGAGGGTCGAGCGGGGTAGCGAGGGAGGCCCCTTTGGAGTAGGCAGATCCCCCGGCCAAGTGTGCTAGGCTAGGGGCCGCACTCCAGCTGAGCCCTGAGCGCATTCCCGCTGGAGGGGCCTCCTCTTTAGGGCGGGGCGCCGCTCCCGCCAGGGGACCGTGTGCCAGGCCCTGGACTTGGACGTCCCGGCGGGGCGGGGGCCACGAGCTCCCCGAGTCTGCCCGCCCGCTCCCTGTGCCCTCAGCGCTGAAGCCTCCCTTCCCCACCCCACCCCGCCACCAGGAAAAGTTCCAATGGAACTAGCCTCCGGTACCTCGGACCACCACGTTCCCCGGGCCTTGCCTTTCTTTCGTTTTCTCTTCTCGGTCAAAAGTAAAGGTTCTACTTAAACAGAAGATAAAGGAACCCTCCAGCCCCCTGGGGTGTGTCTCCTGGATAAGAGTAAGCCCTTGAATGATCACGTCCCCTTTCACTGGAAGACCCAGTCTGTGCCTCGGGTCGCCCTGCGTGGAGGGAACCGAGAGCCCCCTCCTTGCAGCCTGGCTCTCCCCGACCTGTCTTTCTGCCCCCTGTCGGCCCTCTTTCTGTGTCTGTCTTCAAGATGTTCTCTCTGTCCCTGCCCACGTGGCGGTGAAGTGGTGAAGCTGAGCCCAGCACACTTGGCACTGGCGGGCGCCCGTCTCTGCAATGACTGTATAATATTTTCCGTATCATTCACTGCCCCTCTTTTAAAAGTGCAACGTCCTGCTCGTTTTTGTTTTTGTTTTTGTTTTTTTTCCGGTACGTGGGCCTCTCACTGTTGTGGCCTCTCCCGTTGCGGAGCACAAGCTCCGGACACGCAGGCTCAGCGGCCATGGCTCATGGTCTCAGCCACTCCACGGCATGTGGGATCTTCCCGGACCGGGGCACGAACCCGTGTCCCCTGCATCGGGCAGGCGGACTCTCGACCACTGCGTCACCAGGGAAGCCCCCTGCTCGTTTTTTTAGAAAATAAATGTTCCAACCAGGCCAAGGCTGCTTGGATCTGTCCTCCCTAAACGTCTTCTCTTTTCCACTTCCTCGGCTGTGCCATCTCCAGGCCTTTGGGTCAGGGGGTGACAAGGCAGGCGCGGGTGGGAGAGCGAGGCAATTGTCTGAACAGATCTGGGGCCGGAAGTGGAGAAACAGGCCCTGAAGGCCTTCTGCACTTGCTGGGGTTCGGCTGTCTGTGCGCAGGTCCTGGCTGGGCTTCCTGGGTTGTTTCCAGCAGAAGACTTTCTCCCTTGGTATCCAACCCCCTTTTCAGTCTATTTAGCAAATATCTTTGATGAGAGTCTTGGTGATGCGTGGACCACGCTCCTGACCTCTTCAGGGTGTGAAAGCCAGTCCAGGACAGGGACTGCCACGCTCGTCCTGTGTCCTCAGGGGCTCTGCTGCCCGCTGGGTGCTTGGGAAGCTCCCAGAGTTGGGGAAGGCCTCACGGCCTCCCCCTGTCTCTGCATGTCTGCTCCCCGCCGACAGCAAGCTGAGTAACACTCTCAAGGTGCGTTTTCAGCCTCACTGCCAAGCATACAGCCCCCACCCCAACCATCCAGGGACCACAGTCCCATTAAAGCCTCCTGCAGGAAGGCCTCTGGGGTGCTGGCAGCTGGGGCCCAGCGTTCACCAGGCTTTGGGGGAAGGGCAGCTGGAGAGAGCTCTGGGCAGAGATGGAAAGGGCTCCTTCCCCTTGTCATGGTGTCAGGAAGAAGTTGATAGAAAACATTCCTTCTTATCTATTTATGTGAGAAACACGCATACTTTTTTCTTTTTTATTAAGACTTTTTGAGAACAGTGTTAGCTTCACGACAGAACTGGGTGGAAGGTTTAGAGATTTCCCCCTCCTCCCACAGGGACGGTCTCCCCCACTATCAACATCCCTACCAGATGGTACCTTTGTTACAGTCGATGAACCTACACTGACACATCATCACCTAAAGTCTGTAGTTTACATAGGGTTCACTCTGGGTGTTGTACATTCTATGGGTTTGGACAGATGTGTAATGACACGTGTCCATCATCATGGGGTCATACGGAGTGTTTTCACTGCCGTAAACATCCTCTGTGCTCCCCCTGTATCTCCCCCCCTCCCCCAGCCCCCGGCACCACTGATCTGCTCCCCGGGTCCACAGTTTTGTCTTTTCCAGAATGTCCCGTAGTTGGACACACAGTGCTCAGCCGTGTCATATGGGCTTTTTCCACTTAGCAACACGCGTTTACGTCTCCTGCATGTCTCTTCGTGACTTGCTGGCTCTAGTGCTAAATAATATTCCCTTGTCTGGATGGACCCCGATTTATTTATCCATTCACCTTACCAAAGGACATCTTGGTTGCTTCTGAGTTTTGGCAATTATGAATAAAGTACTTTCTTCTTGTTCTTATTAGTTACTGACATTATATTGTAACTATTAATTATTAAGTTCATGATTAAATTCTTCAGGGTGACGGGAGTGACTTCACATTATTTCCGGAATGAACCTGGATAGAAATAAATGAATGAATGACTAATTCTGAGATCGATTGTGAAGCGAGCTGACGCAGAGCCTTAGAGATGATACTAAACCAAAAGTGGGCACTTTCTCAAAAGGACACGGCCAGCCCTGACCTTGGGGTCCCTCGTCCCTGTCACGATTTTCTCTGAGTTGAGAGCGGCATCTTCTCACCTGTCACCCTGTCACTCCCGCCACCTCTTGCGCTGGGAAGCGTGGCACCCGGGTGTTCGAGGGACCATGGGTCCTGGGGTTCTTTATTTCCAGAGCGCTCGGCAGGTGCGGATAGACAGTCAGCCACCATTTGTTGGGAGAAAGAAAAGAGAATTTTAAAAATAATCTGCCCTGGGCTGGGCTGGGCAGGGTGTTGCTTGCCCTCCCAGGGCGCTCCCGGCCCCTCTAGGGAGGAGGCTGGGCGGTGGGCTTCCGTCTCTGGGGAGCAGGCAGAGGGCCTCCTGCTTCTCTCTGGGTCTCAGGAAATAGCTGCTCTGCTGTCAGCCGGGCGGCGGGCGTGGCCCTGCTTCCCGCCCGCCCGGGGCTCCTGTTTTCTAAGTTATTTTGGCCGCCGGGCTGGGGACTGTTGCCCTGGCAACTGAGGAGGAAATGGGCCTGGCCTCGGCCTCCTGGCCTCGAGGGCAGGTCCCTGGCCGCCACCTTGACTGTGCAAGACGGCGTTTCACGGCTCCCGTGTGAAAGGGGGCATCTTCTGATGACGTGAAGACTTGGGGGCGTTTTTATTCTCAGTTCCCTCCTCAGCGGTGGTGATGGTGATGGCGAGGACGCCCCAGAGGCCCGCGTGTCTGCGCAGGAGGGCGCGGGGCCCGGCACCCAGAGCGCAGGCGGCCCCTTGGCCTCTTAGCACAGGTGACTGCCCTTGCACCTTCAGCTCAGCGGCCCCAAAGTTCCAGAGATGTTTCCACCAGCGGGCTGCTTTGTCCCAGAGGACGTTTTAATTCTCTGTGATGTTTGTCAGAGGAAGGCCACAGCGACTCATGGCCACGGGGTGTTTTTAATTCCTTAAACGCGGGGCCTGGGAAGGTGAAGACCTAAGGCAGTGAGGCTGGGGCGTCGGAGCCCATCCCCGTCAGGATGCAGGGGGCCCCTGTGAGGACGACTGCTTGTTGCCTCTGGAAGTCATCTCCCTGGCAGGCAGTGGGGTGACCGGTGCCCTCAGAGCTGTGTCTGTCTGTCACCCACGGGCCTGGCTCCTGCCCTGCCCAGTAAACAGCTCCCGACAGAAAGGTCCTGGCGTGGAGCGTCTCTTTTGTTTTGTGTTTTGTTTTGTTTTTTTTCCACTACCTGCGGAGTATAATCTTGCCGCGAGGGCAGTGCCCACGGCTGGGGAGAGGAGGCCTGGCGGGGCGTTTGGAGGCCTGGCTGCCAGGCTGCTTCCAGTTCTATTTCTAGCTTCGTGTCCTACGGCTCAACCCCAGCAAATGCTGAAGGGGGTGTTCCGTACAATGAAAAACAAAGTCGCCATGACGGGCTTCCTCTCAGGGTCTGTGACGGACGGGGGACGCGGGCAGGGGCAAGGTGGCTCCCCCTGTCTCTGGTGAGACGGCCGCCGTGTGCGGGGCGAGGGCGCAGCCAGCAGTGCGCTCTGCGTCCCCCTTGAGGCCCCGGACGGCGCTGGGCAGGGGTCTGAGCGCTCGGGCACCTGCCGAGATGCAGTCGGCCGTGGTGGAAGGACACGGATCGACTTCTTCGGGGTTGTGCAGAGATGACGCGTTTGTGTGGTTCTGAAATACACGAGCTTTCAGAATGAGAGGAAATACTTCCGCCCCCTCTGGCCTTTTGAACGAGCTGAGGATGGAGCTCGCAGTGGGCGCTGGACCCACTGGGAGCTGATGCGCGGTCCGCGGGCTCCAGGCGCCCCTACTCCCCACGCTGGCGTCCATCTCTGCGCCTGCCCCCGCCGGGACCTGGAGGCGGCATGGCTTCGGAGATGAGCCGCGCTTTCATGGACGTCCACTATATTAAGCCGTCTCGAATAAGCTCTCCCCAATATTTGCTTGGACGCCTGCGCTGTGAGGTGCTGAATCTCCTGGGCAGGCAGCCAGGCTCTGGAGGCAGCAGCAGAAACTGGGAGTCATGGGTGCGGAGCTCCCCAGTGGCCGCCGATGTGCCAGGCATCAGCCTGAGCGTCTCAGGGCTGTCGGGAAAGTCACTGGAAATGTGTTCATTCCAGGTAAATGTAATCCCTTTGAGTAGTTAAAGAATTCAGATTTGAATTACGGTTTAGGTAGGAAATTGAGTGGAAGCTGGGAGGGATGAGGGGAGGGGAGAGATGCCCCCCCTCAACCCCGGCAGGAAGGCAGGCCCTGGGCAGGCCGGGACCTACCTGTCCACGTTTTGTCCGAAAAGGGAGAACTTCTCTCACCAGACTGTGGCTGAGGTCAGAATCAAGTTCAGGCGCTTAAGGCTTTTGCTGTGTAATTCCTTTAATTAAGGAAAACTCACGCTTAGGTGGTCTTTTTTGTGTTTTAATAAAGGCTTATAAAGTCTTATGTTTTTCTCTTCCTCGTTGCATCGCGCTTATTGACAGACTTTGGTTAAATAAAGGCCCCCCTTCGGAATGCCCTGGGAGTCAGCGGACCCCCTGTTCCCCATCTCCCTCGGGGGGCCGGGGGCAGGGGCGGGCACGCTCTCAGATCCCCGCCATGACTCGGGCTCGGGACCACGAATGTGGCTGAGCCCCGTGGGCAGGTGGTGGGGAGGCCCCACGCTGATTGCTAGGATTTTTTTGAATTCTTGGAATTACCTTCCTGCCAGCAAATGGTAGTTCAGTGGTGGGATCAGCTGTATCTTTTAAAATAAATGACAGATTTGCATAATATTCTCTAGCTGGGCGGGAAGTATGGGATCTGTCCACTAACCCCCCTGCAAGGCCCCCCAAGGCCTCCGGGTGCTGGGGAAGGGGCCTGGCAGGCCCGTTGAGGGTGTGTGCGGACCCGGGCCTGGGCTCTGTGCACAGTTTGTATGTTTGCCGTCGTGTCCTGCCTGGGCTTCCCTCCTGGAGTCGTGACTTGTCTTTAAAATGAAGTCCGTTCTTCGTCGAATGCCGGATGGCCTGTGCACTTCACGTGGAGGAAAGGGCTCAAAGCACACGGTGACCACAGAAGCGAGGGTGCAGGCCTGGGGCACCTTCACTGCTCCCAGGATCGGCCGGTTCTGGGGCCCTCTTTCAGCTGGGGGGGGGGGGGGGGGGGGCTGGCGCGTTGTCCCCTTGCGGACAGAACGTCAGGGAGGCACGGGGCTCGTGCCGCATCATGGCTGCTGCCCGGGGCTCTTTGTCCGCAGGAGCTGGGATGGGCCTCCTCCGTGGGCCGGGGAAGGCGCGCGTCCAGGCTGGTTCAGGCCGGCGAGTACCCTCTGGTGTCAGGGTGCAGGCAGAGGCGGGGCCCATGTGTTGGGCTGCGGACCTGCGGGGGAGTCAGGGCGGGCGGGGTGAAGACCCCACTCGCTGAGGTGGAGCTGGAGAGCCGGTTATGAGAAGCCGCCTGAGAAATGCCAGAAATGCTGGTTCCGATGCTTTAGCTCACATGGCACCTGGATGGTGGGGGGCGGAGGGTGGGGCAGGGAGCCAGGGTCTCTGTAACTCACACTTGACCTTGGAACACGTCAAACGTAATACAGCTACTGGCTGAAGTGTCGTTACTGGAATTCCTGCCCTGGACGTATGGAATACGATTGGTTCATGTTCTGCTTACTGACCACGCAGCCCTCATCACAATCACACAACAGGTGGTGCTGGACACTCCAGCCCGTCCAGCCTGCTTTTGGTCGACATCTGACTTACCTGAAGCCACACAGGTACTGGGAACGGTTTTTTGTTTCTCAAGCTGGCAGTTCTGGTTAGAATGGTTTGGAAAGTGTTGGGCCAGCGGTGAAGGGAGACCCTCTTAGTGGGAGGTCTGTGGATGTGGCTGTAATGTCCGTGTAACGTACCACCGCGCTGTGGCCTGAAGGGGACCTTGGTTCTGCCCGGCGCATCGGCCAGGTGCCTCTGGGAAGAAACACACAGCAGCATTTAGGCTCCCACGGTAACTGAGAGAAGACTGATTCCGTGTTGACACCACTGCCGCCCCTGATGGGTCCTGCCCTCGCAGAGACCCCGGGGCCTCCTGTGGGATCCGCACCAGCCCGCTGCCGGGGTCCCTCTGGACAGCACTGGCCCGGCCTCCTCTGCGTCCAGGACCTCTGCTCACCCAGGCACAGGGTGGGGCTGAGGCAGGGGTGTCCGCACCTGTCCCGAGGGGCCACCGCGTGGCGGGCGGGGCCTCAGCGGCCTGGCCTGCAGCCCCCGTGCCCCCCTCCTTCTGAGCAGTCTTGACTGTCTCCTCTGGCCATGCCTTTCCAGGCTTATTAACCTCCTGTGTGATTTTTGCAAAGACTGTCCTCCGATTTTTAACATTCTAGTACGGTTTTGGTGCTAAATGTGTCCGTGGGCCTGCGAGGGTGTTGGTGTGAGCGGGGGACCCGGCAGTCGAGGGGAGCTTCGCCCAGCAGCCCCAGGTGGGTCGGGCGCTGGCGTCGGGGTCCGGCCCCTGGTCGCGCCGCCCGTCCTTCCCTCTCGGGCTGAGGGGGTGACGAGGCTTGCAGGGGGCATATCCGCGGACCCGCCTGGCCCCCCTCCGCCCAGGCGCCGCCTCCCACTCAGAGCTTCTGGTTCCCTCCGCTGCAGTTTCGCTTCTCTCCCCCTCACGGCTCAGTCTCTCCCTGGGGCCGTTTGCAATCTGGACGACACTGATGCTTTCTCCCTAGAAGCCAGCCCGGCCTTGACCCCCGGGGCCTGTGTTCCCTCTGGGCCACTCTTCTGGGGAGCGGCAGAGAGCAGGGTTTTATGGGGCAGGGGGTTCAGAGTGTAAAAGCCAGAGCTTCTCGATAGCAAAGACGTAAGGGTCTGGGTTACCGGAGGGAGGTTGTACGCTCCTTCTGAAATAAGCCATAATGGAAATAGATATCCCCCTACTGGGGGAGCTGGACCCACTTCTGTTAACAAATCCGATGGGATGTGAACCTGTACTTTGAGGCCCTTGATTCTCTGGGGTCCGCCCAGGTGGGTTTCTGAAGCCCAGCGGAAGGGCGGCACTGTCAGTGGATGAAGCGTCTCCGGGCTGGTGCGCTTGGCCCGGGAGGTGGTGTAGGGTTTCCACGAGCAGCTCCATTATTCAGAGACCTGGGGAGCCTCAGCTCTAGGCACACGATAATGAGGTACCCACATGTTACAAAGGGTCTGTTCAAATTGGAAATCCAGACGTGTGGCTTTGCTGCTAAAAATGACTAATTACACTAGTAGTGACTTTTTTAAAACATATTTTACTGAGACTATAATCAATATCTGATGATTTAGTGTACGGCTGTACCTCAGTATCGTCTGCTTCGTTTTTCCTGTAAAAGAAGGATTCTTAGGCCATGAGCCACCATCAGAAGGTACACGAGAGATCCCGGAACCGATGTGTTCGTCCAAAACCCTTGGGGTGTTTTCTCTGTCGCTGGCGATGAGTCTGTCACAGCGTCTTTAAACGTCCAGGGCCCCGTGTCTAAAACCCGCCCGCCCGTCTCTTGGTTGGACAGATGGAGCACCATTGTGGACCAGGCACAGGCCTGGGCCCTGGAGGCAGGGGTGGACCAGGGTAGACCTGGGCGGGCCCGACGCTGCCCTCAGAGGCATGGGTTCTGCTGGTGCAGGACGTGATGGGGGAGATGGTGAACGTGAGGAACAGAAAGAAAGTGGGGGAGGGTGACACGCCTGTTGGGCTGGGGGCTGCGACTGGGGTAGGGCAGGTGGGAGATGTGATTTTTGAGAAAAAGCAGAAAAAAGTAAGGGGACCGGCGCTGCGGCTCTGCGGGAAGGATGTTTGCGCAGAGGGAAGCCCCGGTGGGCGCGTGTCCAAGTGAGAGGGCGGTGGCTGGAGTGGAGAAAGGAGGGGCCCGGGAGGGGCGCAGGGACCCTGCTGGAGCAGCAGTAGCGAGCCCATCTCGGAGGCCAGGCCCGCGGGGTGAGGGGTGAGGCCGGTCCCGGATCGCGGGGTCCCTGAGCGTGTGGGTGGCGGTTCCGTGGCCAGCGCCTCACCCGTCTCCCCCTCCCTTCCAGAGCACTACAGTTACGTCACCTCCGGCATCGGCTCCGGCCTGCCCCTCTCCTCCGCCCACCCCTCGCTGCCAGCCCCGTGCCACGGCCTGCAGACCTCGGCCCCGGGCGTCTCCACCGCAGGCTACGGGGCCGCCCTGGACGGCGGGCCCTCGAGCTACTTCCTCTCCTCCGGCGGAGTCAGGCCCAACGGGGCCCCGGCCCTGGAGAGCCCTCGCATCGAGATCACCTCCTACCTGGGGCTGCACCACGGCAACGGCCAGTTCTTCCATGACGCGGACGCGGAAGACGTCCTTCCCAGCTCCAAGCGGTCCCCGTCCACGGCCACCCTGAACCTGCCCAGCCTGGAGGCCTACCGCGACCCCTCGTGCCTGAGCCCGGCCAGCAGCCTGTCGTCCCGCAGCTGCAACTCCGAGGCCTCGTCCTACGAGTCCAGCTTCTCGTACCCGTACGCGTCCCCGCAGACGTCCCCGTGGCAGTCCCCCTGCGTGTCCCCCAAGACCACAGACCCCGAGGAGGGCTTCCCCCGTGGCCTGGGGGCCTGCGGCCTGCTCGGGTCCCCGAGGCACTCGCCCTCCACGTCGCCGCGCACCAGCGTCACTGAGGAGAGCTGGCTGGGGGCCCGCACGTCCAGGCCCTCGTCCCCCTGCAACAAGCGGAAGTACGGCCTCAACGGCCGGCAGCTGTCCTGCTCCCCCCACCCCTCGCCCACGCCGTCCCCGCAAGGATCGCCACGGGTCAGCGTCACCGACGACACCTGGCTGGGCAACACCACGCAGTACACCAGCTCGGCCATCGTGGCCGCCATCAACGCCCTGAGCACCGACGGCAGCCTGGACCTGGGCGACGGCGTCCCCGTCAAGGCCCGCAAGACCGCCCTGGACCACTCGCCCTCAGTGGCGCTCAAGGTGGAGCCAGCCGGGGAGGACCTGGGGGCCACGCCGCCCACGTCTGATTTCCCACCCGAGGAGTTCCCATCCTTCCAGCACATCCGCAAGGGCGCCTTCTGCGACCAGTACCTGTCGGTACCGCAGCACCTGTACCCGTGGGCCCGGCCGAGGTCCCCGACGTCCTACACCAGGTAAGCGGGTCCAGGCGGGCGTGGGCCGCGGCAGCGGGTTCCCGAGGCCCGGGTGCCGGCAGGGCTGGTTCCTTCCGAGGCTCAGGGAGGATCTCCCGCTCTCCACGCCGGGTCTGCTGCTGTCCTGGCGTCCCTCTGCCTTCACACCCCTCGGCCTTCTCCCGGCCTGTGTCTGTGTCCGAAACTCCCTCTGTCGGGACCCAGTCGTGTTGGTCGAGGGACCACCCCGAAGACCTCACCTTCACGAATTCTCTCCTTTTTAAAGGCCTGTCTCCAGGTGAGGTCATATCCGAGGTGCTGGAGGCGGCAGCGGGGTCAGACCTTTGGGGATAGGAGTCAGCCCGTCACAAGGGTTTACCGACACGTGGGCTCAGTTTTTGTTTTGTTTCCTATAAAACCAAGTGACGCCCGTGTCTGTGTTTTTGGCTTCCCTGCTCACACCTAACTGCCGTCACTGCACTGTCGGTGCAGATGGGACCTCGGCTCCGCGATTCCCCGGAGTAGCGCGCCCGCACCAGCCCCGCCCGCCGGCGTTTGGAAACAGCGCAGCCTTCTCCTCCCAGGAGGCGGGCTGCCTGGCGGGAGCCTCAGCTCCTCCGAGCGTCGGGGCTGCCGGTGCTCTGTTGGGTCCACTTACTCAGCCCGGGGTTTTTATTTTTAACTAAACAGCTTTCCCAACAGGTGGGCCGCTAATGACCCCTGGCAGAGTGCTTTCTGCTCCAGGATTTTTATCAGGCGTAGACTGTGCACACGGGCCTTCCCAGGAGGTGCACGGCCTTTGCCGTGGGGGCTGCGGGGGCCTCTCCAGGAAGAGGCGTGTGTGACAGGCATGCAGGCTTCTGCCTGTAGATTCAGGTATTCGAGGCTCAGTGTTTTCTTGTCCCTGCTCCCTTTTTTGTTCCGGCGGCAAGACTGCATGGTAGGGCCCAGTGCCTTCCAGCCATTGTGCCCGTTAGATGAGGAGAGCAAATCGGTAGGGTTTCATTTGTTTCAGAATTTTCTCTGTTGTGCTCAGACCCTCTTTTTCTCCACGACTAAAGCACATGAGTTAGTTAGAGCGCCAGTGGGTAATGTAGTTCCAGGCGCCAAATGAACACAGCTGAACCTTTTTGGAAGTTTGTGGCAAAGAAACAGTATGAGAGATGAACGTTTCTAAAGCGTCGGACGGTGAATACTTCCTTTCTGGTGGCACATTTAGGAGTCGAGAGGTAGAGAAGCAAGGATTACCGTGGACTGGGAATCAGAACCTGGATTTAATTCATAAATGTGGGAATTTTAAAAGCCCATTTGGAGGCATTTTAAAATATAAAAACTGTTTATGCAAGCTGTCCTCTCTTTATAATTATTACTTAAGAAGAAGAAGGTTTTGAAGCTCACCTGCTCAAGCACACAGGCCCACACACAGTTTAGGACCTTCTCATTTTCATGGACCGTGACGGGGCGTCAGTTAACCCACATCATCACTGCAGGTGCAAAGGTAGCTACCGTGTCTCCAGGAGCTGCTGTGACCAAACCCCACAGACGGGGCGGCTTAAACAGCAGGCCTTTATCCCTCAGGGTTCTGGGGCCTGGAGTCTACGATCCAGGCACCGGCGTTGAAGTCCTTGGACCAGGACCACCCAGGGGCCTTGCCCTACCTTCACGGCCCCTGTAAAGACCCCACATCCAAGCGCGGTGGCCTTCTGAGGTCCTGGGGTTAGGACTCCAACCTGGGACTTTTGGAGGGACCAGCTCAGCCTGTGACCCCCGGTGGCAGATGGGGTGGCTTCCTCAGGACCTCAGCAACGGGGAACCTGCGGGAACGCGGGTGTTTCTGGGGGGTCGTCCTGCGTCAGGACGCAGAGCTGCTGCCTGCTGTCTGCTCCGGGGTCTCGGTGATGATTCCCTGGTTGAGTGCCCTGCTCCATTTATCTCTTGGTCCCAGAGCTCCGGGTGAGGTGTGACGCCCCCGGCGTTGCTGTGAGTTCACGCCAACAAACGCTGTGAAGGCACCACACTTCCCCCCCGAGGGTCTGAAGTCAACTTTTCCCTCTGTTTTGGTTCCACATCAAAATATGTTTCCTGGTCCCTGGCGATGTGTTTCCGTGTGATCCCGTCAGCTGGTGCAGGGGGTGGGCGGCTGGAGGCCACGGGAGAAGAGAGAGGTCGAGGCACTCACCTGCCGGGAAGGTGGCCAGACTTCCTGCCCACGGGGTCTCGGGCTGCCCAGCTGGGGTGCCCAGTGCTGCCAGGCTCCGACGTCTGGGGTGGACGGCTTATTGGGGCAGATCCACTTCCCAGCCTGTGGTGCGGCACCTCTGGGCACTTCTGCTCCTGTCTTGCCAGTGAAAGGACCTTTTTAACGAGAAGCGTGCAGTGTTATTCTCTTCCCAAGGAATTTGGGGGCCGTGGGCTCACTGCCCTTTTGGGGTCTTTTTGTCTGTGCAGCATGCGTGGCTCGCCCTGTGTGCAGAGCCTTCTGATGGGCCCACGGGGTCACGGAATGATGCTAACTTCTTTCCACAGAAGGTTTGTGAAACCAACAACAGTGTTGGATAGAAGTTCATGGGTTTTAACTAAGAGTTTAGACTTATTTTAGAGCCTCAGAGAATGACGCTTCTGCTCTTAAAGCTTTTGGGAAACGCAGGCGGCTAGTTTTAGGTGTCCCCTGCGCTCACGTCCGACAGGCCATGAGCCTCTTCAGGAAGGGGACGGTCTTCCCACCTCGCTTCTTTCTGCGGACGAGAAAGCGATTCCGCCAAGGAGGGTGCCACGCGGCTCCCACGATCGGCCGTGGCAGTGAGGGTGGAGGTGACCGGCCGATTCCCGCTCCCGGTGGATTGCTTCTCCGTGGTGGCTTTCAGAGGACGTTGTATTGTCCCAAAGGAGCTAAAGTTTAAACGTCCGTTGGTTCAAGCGAACGTACTTGAGCGTCTGCCCTGGGCGAGGGTCCATATCCAGGGTCCTCGCTGTGTGTGTCCAG
Organism: Phocoena sinus; assembly: GCF_008692025.1. NCBI lineage: Eukaryota > Metazoa > Chordata > Mammalia > Artiodactyla > Phocoenidae > Phocoena > Phocoena sinus. The sequence continues at coordinate 705,964 of NC_045776.1, read as the reverse complement.
TGAACTTGTGTTTCCTTTAGAATAGGCTCGGGGAAAGCCCCAACTTTTGAGGTCTTAATGTCTCTGTTTGTGCCCGGCATAACCTCTGGATTTGCCTTTAAAGGGGCAAAGTTACACGAGGAATGTATAATACTTAAAAGGAAACTAGTTTTGGGAGTGTGGAGCATTTTAAGGTGAGTCTTTTGTGACATCAACAGCACACGTGTTGAATTAAACTCCTGTAGACAGACTTTGCTTTTGTGATTTGAGTACTTAAAGAGTAGACTTTCTTCAGGGGCGAGGGCACGCGATGAACAGGGTTACTTGGGGCTACTGGGTTCAGTGACCCGAGGGGCTGCGTGTCCAAATCAGTATTTCAGACGGGGTTTCTTTTAGGTTGTTGGGTCCGATCGATGATTTTAATAGCATCCATAACCTTTCTGCTGTGTCTAACTGTTAGTTTCCAAAAGTCCCATGAAACTACTGCTGACTCTGACTGCATTTTATAAGTTGTTTGAATATTTCAGAGTGTATCCTAATTTGGAATAAGATTAAATGAAGCTGGAGGCTGGTAACAAATCCAACTACACGTCGTTCCGCTGGGGCACCCGTGGCCCCGGCCCGTCTGCACTCGGTGGTCTCCATCGGGCCAGCCCACTCGGGCTTTTGGACCAGTCAGTCACTTCTGGGTTATCTTCTCTTTTCTGACCTGGCAAAGGATCCCCAGCCACATCATCTGAAGATCACAAGAGGAAGCTCACTGGGGACTCCCCTGGTGGTCCAGCGGTTAAGACTCTGCGCCTCCACTGCAGGGGGCTCAGGTTCAATTCCTGGTTGGGGAACTAAGATCCCATATGTGGCACGGCCGGAAAGTTAAAAAAAATTTTTTAAAGATTACCAAAAAAAAAAAAGGAAGCTCACTGATAGTGAGCTTTAAAAAGAAGACAGTTTGTGGGGAGGTCTCTGCACGGTCCCCCTGAGCACTTGCTTACAAGACCCAGCGCCAGGGTCACGTGTTCAGGCCCCACTAATAAGGGGTAGAGCTGGACTCACGCCGTGATTAGCTCACCCCAGAGGCGCCCCTGGCTGGGCCCCTGCTCCCCGTAGCCCTGACGAGTTTTCCCTCTAATCGGGGGGCGTTGGGGAGCCTGGGACCTTTCTCTGACGTCCGCGTCCTGCTCCCAGGATGCTGGTGGCGCTCGGGGAGGGTGGGAGCCCCGCAGTCAGAGGTCCTCACGAGGCCAGAGGCTGACCTTGGCCACAGGCCTGCAGAGGCTCCTGCAGGTGAATTTGGAGTCTGAGTGCAGGACCCGGGCTGTGTGTTTCTGCAGTTGTGCTTTCTTGCCGCAGGACTATGTGGTCTCAGAGGCCCAAACCCTCATCCCCGCGGGGCAGGCTCTTTCTGGTTTCCCAGAGTTCAGAGCTGACGCCAGAAAAGGTGCTCTGTGTACTGACTTCCAACTGGAAAAATTAGCCTTGCAGATTCAGCTGTGATTTGTGGATTTGTGGCAGAGGGAGAGGCTTCTGCTCCACCTTTAGGGCCCTTCCCCTAAGGTGTACATGGAGGATGTAGGCCCTGATTTCTTTTTTTTTTGCGGTACGCGGGCCTCTCACCGCTGCGGCCTCTCCCGCTGCGGAGCACAGGCTCCGGACGCGCAGGCTCAGCGGCCGTGGCTCACGGGCCCAGCCGCTCCGCGGCATGTGGGATCCTCCCGGACCGGGGCACGAACCCGCGTCCCCTGCATCGGCAGGCGGACTCTCAACCACTGCGCCACCAGGGAAGCCCTGATTTCTCTTTTTGATGTTGTTCTATGAATGTCTATTTTTAGCCATGAAAAGGAGAAAGAGGATCTCAAGTACTTCTGCGTTCCTGGAGAGGATAAAATAATTTGAATCTTTGTGGCTTTACACACAGATGTTTAAGTCTAGCCATTGAGATCTACCATGTTGGCTGATTTTGTAGATAATCCGAATGCCCGCAGAGTTTCGGCTACGAAACCGGTCAGCTCCTGGCCTGGTCCTGCTCCCGCCGGGCCGTCCACCCATGTGCGTGTGAAGGCGGGGCTGCTGCGCTCAGGGGTCTCCTATCCCGGGGCCCCTTCCCGGGTCTCCAGTCTTGAGATTTTCCAAACCGTGAGGAGACTCGACCAGGAGCAAGTGTCCAGTGACGACACGCACGAGTGACCACAGACACAACAGAATTGCTTTCTGCTCAGACATTTTCCCCCGAGGAGAGTGTGGGGTGCTCGTCGGGGACCCCGGGCACCTGCAGCACACCTGGGCCGGGCCTCCGGGGAAACAAGGGAACAGTCCTGCCGGAGACTGAAATGTAATCGTGAGGCAGCTTTAAAACTCGGCCTTCCGTGAAAATTAATGAGCAAAATTGTATTTATATGTCATGATGGGCTTTGCTTTCTAAATAAATGCTTCTAAAATACCTTCTGGGGCTTCCCTGGTGGCGCAGTGGTTGGGAGTCCGCCTGCCGATGCAGGGGACGCGGGTTCGTGCCCCGGTCCGGGAAGATCCCACGTGCCGCGGAGCGGCTGGGCCCGTGAGCCAAGGCCGCTGAGCCTGCGCGTCCGGAGCAACGGGAGAGGCCACAACAGCGAGAGGCCCGCGTACCGCAAAAAAATAAAATAATAAAATAAAATACCTTCTGGAAGCTGGGGCTTGACCCACAGCATTGAGCTAGCTGGTTTTCGGTAAAGAAAGCGGCCCACATGTTGTTTTTCCCTCTGAGGTTTCCCGTCCAGGTTCGTCTGTGCTCTGAGCGCCCAACAGGCACCGGCTGCGAAAGCCCTCACGACTGGAGCACGGAAGCGGTGCGTTAATTACGCGCTGCGTTCCAGTGCTCTCAGCGACGGTGCCTTTGTCCCTCTGGCCACGTTGTTTTACAGGCTTGTTGAGGTGGACGGTTCTGTCCTCTCCCTGCTCAGGCTTCATGTAGCGGGCTGCTTCCAGTATCTGACCGTTCTGCTCAAGCCTTGGAAGCCCCGGGGCCCCTGGGAACGCCTGATTTTCTTCCGGGAGTCACTTCCCACAGGCGAGCGTACCCCACCTGCAGGGCAATCACACCGTGATGATGCCTGTTTCCCCTGAGCCCAGAGCTCTGCAGGGCTGTCGGGACGTGCGTGCACTGTGGCCTCAGCATCCCTACCCGGGGACCTGGGCTCGGGGCCAGCGAGCTCACGGGAGGCGTGGTTGGGTCTCACTTTACAGATGGGGAAACTGAGGCACTTGGAAATTGCTAGACACAAAACGAAAGACAAAAGGCTGCAAGGCTCCAGTTGCCGAGTCTGGGGGTGCGGGACGTGTGTGGTCACTGCAGGGCTCGAGGCTGGGAGGATCCAGTGATGGCTGTGAGTCCCCCACTGCGGGGGCACGTCTCGGGGCTGGACATGCACCTGTAGGTGGTACTGGCGTCCCACTGTTTTATTTCAAGTCGGATGTTACGGGGGGTGGGGGGAGGCGGAGTCCGGGGTGCTGCGGTCACTCGCTCTTGGTGTCCAGAGAGCACGGCAACGGGCGCAACGCCCAGCGGGCTGTGCCTGTTGGGCACGGGGTCTCCTCTGGCCTGACCACAGGCTGAGCTCTGTTTCAGCGAGACCCTCGCTGGGGCCGTGATCTTCTCTAGTCCTCAGGGAGCAACGTGCCTGATACAGGTACATTCCTGTAGATGGTCTGAGAAGCTTATTTATTACGTCCTGAGCCCCTGAAGTCTGTTTTAAACTTAGAGTTTGGAAATGGAATGGTTACTAGTTCATGACTGTCCAGGTTTTCCTGTGGGTCCCCTATTAAAACAGATTAAGGGTGAACTCTGGGAGCTGCCCCCTGACGGTCCTGGCATCTCTGGGTAGAAATCAAATCCCAGTGTCAGTTTCATGGCTTATTTATGCCCCATCCTACACTAGCTTGGCGATTCTGTTTCTCGGTTTTTATAAGCAGTGTGGCAGGTATCATCTGAGCTTTCTCAAGCTCTGTAATGACTGGTTAGCAGCAGGCTCTAGCGGCATCTGAAAAGGCATTTGGGGCCCAGGAGCAGTCACAAACTCGCTGGCATCAGCCCCCTGTAACAAACATGAGGGTCAGTGGAGAAGCAGAAGGACCACCTAGAGCTCAGCTTCCCACGGGGGTCCTCACCAAGTAAACATTCCTCCACCCACCCACCCACCCTTCTTTCCATCCACCCATCTATCCACCCATCTACCCAGACATCCATCCACCCATCCAAGGCATGGGCCCTCCCTGTGCCCTTTGTTCCACTCCAATAGTGGACGTGAGGGAAAGGCGGCGTCCTCCCTTGTCTAGACAGTTCTGGTCCCCGGGGACGGAGGAGCTGGGTGCAAATGCAGTTGTCTAGTCTTGGGTCAGGAGGAGAAGCCCCAGTAGTTTGAGAAATTCCTCCAAAGTAGCTTATTTTCCACCTCAGCTGGATTTCTGGACAAGAGCTCTTTGTGTCCCACTGGGCTGCCCCCACATTGAGTTGTAGAAGCATCTGGTGTTCTTAGACATGTCTTCTCTCGGGAGAGGTTTTAGGAGTTGGAGGGCGTGTTTTCCTGGAGAACAGAGGGCCGGCTCTGTAAGAGGAGGGCCCCGCAGCGATGCTGCCCTCTCGCGAGCCGAGGAGGAGACCCCAGGTGGCTGTCCGCCCGGGAGAGGGGCCAGGTCCAGTCTGCCTGGGGGTCCTGGAGGCTGCCTGGCTCCCCCCGTGCAGGTGCAGGGCGGTGGGAACTGTCGGGATGCAAGTCTGGACGGCAGGGCCTGAGAGGCTTACGTGAAACTGGCCTGTTTTGGGGGGGGGCGGCGTGGGGATGAGTGGTGCAGAGTAAGGATGACGGCAGTTTTCCGGAAAGCTGGAAGGAAGTCTTAGCCCCTTGGACTTCTCCACACCCTGTTCGGTGGAGCCACTGAAAGCAACGCATTCTTACGAAATTCCTGAATTGATCATTACGAAAACAAAAAGAATCTCTCCACGGTGGCCTTGCTGTCCTTGTTCTGAAAGTGCCAGGTCCATGACTGAGTTTGAATTGGATTTCTGAGCAGACCTGGGCCTGGCAGAGCCTCCGAGAGGGTGGAGAGCAAGCAGGTGGCCCTTCCTGGGCTGCCCGCCTCCCAGCACGCACCAGGCGCTACACCCCGTCCGTGCCCCCAGTCCCCGGGGCGTGGGGACAAGTTGGGGACCGGCCGGGAACAAGTCAGGGCCGAGGTGGCAGCAAGGAGGCATCTGGCACTGGTGTGACCCAGACAGGGCCTCTTGCGGGGGGGGGGGGGGGGGGGGGGGATCCTGGGCCTCAGGACAGGTCACTGGCCGCAGAATCTCGGGGTACGGGGGCGCTGCCTACAGCACCCGACGGGGGGCTCCCTCCTCTCGCCTCACCCGCCTCCTTGCATTGTACTGCCCGGCTCTATCTCTCGGGCCCCTGTTCACCCACCAACGTCTTTGTAAAAGCACTTTTCCAGCCTCCAGGAGTGGTCAGGGCATCTCCTCCAGGCCACCATCCTCCTCGTGGCCAGTCCTGTCCCCGAGTCCCCTCAGTGCCATCTGAGTGACAGTGCAGAGGAAGCCGGTCCCAACAGCTGGGGGTGACCACCCAGGACCGCCGGGGCGTGAGTTCCTGTCTGAGGCCCGCCCCCCAGTCCCATCCCTTCCAGACCCATCAGACGTGCGAGGCCAGCCCCGAAGGACTTTGGCCTTCCGTGGATCACAGCCAGCCCCTCCCCAAGGGCTGTTCCCTGGGAGGGTAGGTGGGTGGGTGAGGATGCCACCCACGGCCCGCGAACCTCTGGGGGGTCATCAGCGGAGAGGTCGGCTTCTCCAGGGCGCCCTCCAGGAAGGCCGACCTTTCTGGCATGGGAGGAGCTTTCTCACCCATGCCTCTCGGGGGCCCCGGGGGGAGCCGGGTGGACCTTGGGGCGAGGTGTGTGGTCCCGGCCAAGCCTTGGCCCGCGGAGCCTTTGGCGGCCCGGAGACCCTGCTTGATTAAACAGCCAAGAACTGAGCTGATAACCTTTTTTAAAATTAGAGGGGAAAAGACAAAACAAAGCTAGTAAGTTAGGCGGCCATGGGCTCCCGACCCTGGGAAGACGTGTTACTTTAAAGTTGGGGTGATGTCCCTCCCCTTCTTCTCTGGTTCTCTCTCTCATTCGGGCGGACTTCAGTCCTGCCAAGTTCCGAGTTTGTAGCTTCAGCTCTTTTAGAAACAGAAGAGTCCTGAAAGCTTTTACAGTTTTCTTCTAAGTGATAATTCCATGTGAGCCTTAGGTCTCAGAAAATTCAGAATTGAAAGGATTCTACCCAAACCATCTGAACCAAAGAGCAGCCACCCTTCCCGGGTGTCTACACGGAAGGAGAACTCCACAGCACAGGGGCTTTGCTGAGGCTCTCGTATGCGGCACCTTGCGGTGGGATGTCCAGTGCACGGTGGTTCTCTGACGTTGAGTGGACAAGGCCTTTTTTCCGGGAGAAGGTTCCAGAAGGGCTCCAGGCTCAAGTGCGGCCAGTTTAGGGAAGTCGCTGCCTCTGACTCAGTCTCCGAGCTCGCCAGGGCGAGAACAGGAAGGTGAGAAAGTAGACGATTTGGGGAGTTTACAGTCCACATCCTTCAGGGTGGAGACTCTTCAATGCCGATAAACAGAGGGAAGTGAATCCCTGACAGCTCCCGGCCCTGGAACGTCACCGTGGTAGCTTGAGTGCCTGTGTCTCAGCTTTGCTCTTTCGCTCTGTATCACAGAAAACCAAACTGTACACGAGTCAGAGACTAGTCGTGGGCCGCCACGCCCACACCCAACTGACTGATTACTTGTGGTCCTCTTGCCTCACCTCATCACCCACACCCGTTACTTGGCGGTAAATCCCAGACCTCGTGAAGTCTTACCCATCGATATTCAGCGTGTCTTTCAGAGATGGGGGCTCAGTTTTAGAAACGAATCATGACACCGGTAGATACCGTACCCGACACTGATACATGATTTAAGAGAATCCCTTGGTATCACCGAGCAAGTGTCCAGACTCCCCTGACGTACTTTCTCCGAGGTGGTCAGATTCCAACTCCGGGCCTCCCGACCGGCTCAGGTGCAGAAATCTCTGTTTCCCGCACTCAGCTGCGGGGGGCTCGGCAGGCCCCAGTCCGGGGCGCCTGACGCACTCCTCTGTCCCTGGCGTTCGCGGTTTTTCCTTGAATTGCTGCAGAATCGGGGCCTTGCTGGGGTCTGGCTCCGAGTTTTGGCGAAGTGGTGCGTGCCGTTCCCTCAGAGGCGGGTTCTGGCGTCTCCGTGGTGGTAGCAGTGGCCGATGAAGTGGTTTAAATGGAGAGGTCTGGGGTGAGCAGGTCCGGCCCGAGCCCCGCCCCGCTGGCCATCAGGAGCACAGAGGGGTGGCGGGGACTGACCGAGGCTCTCCGGAGCCCTGAGCCCTGCGATGACCTTGGTTTCGAATCAGTGCGAATGGCCTCCGTCCGTCTGTGTCCCCGCGGTCAGCCGTGCTCCAAGCCGGGTCTCCTGTGCTGGAGAAACATGTCATTGGCAGGCTGCACCCGCGGAGACTGGCAGGTCGGCTGGTGTCCCTGGGTCCTGCTCAGGGGCGGGTTTGGTTGGTATCGAGGCGTGTGCAGGCGGTCGGTGGTGCCGAGGTCAGGGCTGCGGTCTCATAAACACCTGCTCCGGGGCGGCACAGCTTTTGCTGAAGCGCGGGAGGCTGTCTGTGAAATCCTTTGTGTGCTGGAAAGACTGCCCCGGACTCGCAGGTACCCAGGGAAGCCCCGAGCAGGTGACCACAGTGGCCGGGCAGGGAGGAGGGGCCCCGGGAAGCTGGGGCAGGGCCTGGATGGGGGCGGGAGACACGGGCTGAGAGAAGTTCGGGTTCGTCTCGGGCTCTGCATGCCCGTGGGGAGGTGGGCTCCAGGCTCCAGGCCGTGAACTAAGCGTCAGAAAAGATCCTTCACCCTTTTCCCGCATGAAGGAAGCACAGAGATTCAATAGGACACGAAAGGCTTTCTGGTGGGAAGTGGATGGTGGCAGCAGCTCCAAGAGCAGGGGATTCAGATTGGGGCCCAGGGGGCTCCCCGATGGAGGTCGCATGACTCCCTTCCTTGTGTCACACGAGCCGGCGTCTCCAGCCTGGAGGCCAGGCCAAGCCAAGCCGCTTAACACCTACTCACAGTGGGGCTCCTGGTGGCTCGGGGGGGCCGTGGGCCTGGTCCACCCCTCGGCCCTGGGGGCGGGGTGATGGTGCCAGTGGTAACGGGTGGAAACCGCAGGCACTCAGCGCCGACGCGGCACCAGCGTCGCTCCTCGGTGGGCGGGGGGGTGGGGGCGTGAGACGCGGCCTCCAGCCTCTTCTTTAAACGGGAGCAAAAGGAACGTGATTCAGGTCCTTACGTACCAAGTGCACAACAGCCATTTAGAAAAGCCTTCTATTTGCAAGAATTCCAGACTCACAGAGAGTTGCAGAGAGATCTGTGTCCTCTTCAGCCAGTGTCCCCAGCAACGACAAGTTGATATTAAGGACAGTGGCCGTCATCCCGGAGTGGCCTTTGGAGACCCCGAAGGAGCCAGAGTTGGGGTGTGGGAGGCCTGGAGTCCCACGTTGCCATTAGTCAAATGCGTGTAAGAGGTCAGGGGACGTTTGAGAGGCCTGGAGGCTTTCAGAGATGTTACCACTGGGGGTTCAGAGTGTCTCAGTTTATCGTTACCACGTGATGGGTGCGTGTTACAGGAAGATGCAGCCTCAGAGCGCCCTTCCCTGTGTGGTTTGGCAAAGATTAAATCCATCGGGCCCTGTGTTGGCGAGGCCGTGCAGGGGACCTGACCCCCGGGAGGTGTCAGGAGCCCCAAGTGTTCATGCTCTTTGACGGAGGCTGTGGATCTGTGCTGAGGAAATGACCAGAAAGGCCACCAGGATCTCACGCTGGATGTTCACACCTCTGGTACTGATAAGAGCAACAAATTGGGAGCAACCCACAGGTCCACCCACAGAGCACTGCTCAGTCATCTCCAGGGCAAGATGTGACGCTGAGATCAAACCATTTTTGAACAATGTGCAAAAATGCTCAACATGTGATCTTTACGTTCAAAAAGGCAGGGTATCACACTATGTATTTTATTTTGTTAAGATCTATCCCTTTCGTGTAAAAATACTTACAGATATACGCCCAGCTGTGGAGGCAGTTTCTCTGGTTGATTATGAGATACATACGTGTGTGTGTGGAGAGAATGAAAAGTAGCTTCTGTTTGTACAGATCAGCGGGATCTTAGATTCGAATTTAACCGCGTGTTGTCTTGGCTGCACTGAGTGTGGCTTTTTAAAAAATCCAGTGAAGTTGGAGGTGAGTTTGAAGTTATTCAGCAGCCCTGGGCTGAGGCCATGAGAGAACTCTCCTGACGTGGTCCCCGTGGCGGCTCCTCTCCGGGTCATTGGTGACCCCCAGGAATGACGCTCCGCTGCGGGGCCCGTGAGGGGGTTGGGCTGGGACAGCGCAGCCATGAATCACCGTCCTCGCAGCCGGGGCCGCTGCGTCTTGGAACATTCCTTCCAGTCTTAGGCCTTTTCTCTGAATCAGAGATACATTTACATTTTTTGTGGAGTTGCCAAACTCATGCTGAAAATTTCCAACCCCAAACAATAATTTAAATTGTCTGTATTACAGTATTTATTTTGTGGACCATTCTAACTCGAAACTGTGCTCACGCTGTGTTGCTGGCTTTGTCCGTGATTCAGGAGCCAATCATTTCCCCAGATCTATTCCTCTGTGGTGTTCAAGTGCAGGGCGGCTCAGAAGATGCTTGCCCTGCGCAGACGGCGAGGGATTGCACTTTCCATCCTTCCTTTGCTTCTCTTTCCGTCGCACACTCTCGTTTTTTAATTTCCTGGGAGTCAGATGAACCTAACTTTTATTTTGTTTTTCATTTGTTTCTTTTCTGTTTATAGCAGAGGACAGTGTTTTCACTTAGATCAACAGTATGTATAAGATAACAGAACAGATTAGTACGTTGGATATTCTAAACGGAGACGTGGTCCGCTCCCTCCGGGCGGGGTGTGCTGAGCTGGGCAGTTTGTCTGGGGGTCGGGGCAGCTCCCGTAAGATGCTAGTTACCGAGGGCCGGCCTCGCGCTCAAAGCCCGTGGCTCGCTGGTCCTTCGTCCTGGCGGTGTGGCCGCATGTGTCGCTGACAACACGTCAAGAAAGTGCTTCTGAGCACCACAGCCCGGGAGACTGCTAAACGCATCGCGGAGCTTCGCCCACCAGGAAAACTCCCATTCGATTCTGCTTAGCGTTTCTCAGAAGCCACCTGGCATTGGGGGGGCGGCGCTTCTCCGCTCAGCCCGTGACTTGGGCGTTTCCCTTGTCTGGGCATCTCGGAATCTCCGCGCACACACATGTCCGCCCCATTCTTCTTGGTCACATCGTCTTGAGTTTTCCGAGGCTGTACTTAGTGAGAACCGGGGGGCGGGGGGCATCTTGTTGCCATGGAGTCAAAATGTAGACAGCAGACGGGGGCCTGGCGGGTGGGCGATGAGCATCCCACCCGCCTGCGGTCTCGCTTCCTGAAGAAATCTGGGTTTAGGCTGGCCGTTGAATAGAGGGTTTTCAAGTGCAAGTTGGCCCTGGAATCGGACACGTAGTCTGGAGGAGGGGCTTCCCAGGGTTGGAAGGCCTCCCATGCAGACGGTGATTTTAGGGCCCAGCAGGGTGGACACGGGGGCTGAGGCACACACTCCAAAGTGGCCTCCGTGCCTGCACGGAGGTCCTGGCCCCTGGGGGGCGCTGGTCTTCCCCACCTCCACTGGTGTCTGACTGTCGGACACGCCCACTTCACTGTATCTGTGGCGGATTCCAGTTAGGATTTTACATTTCTCGCTGCGTCTACACAGATGCGGCCTCTTCTCACGTTCGAGCCTTTGATTTGCTGCTCGAAGGTCGAGCTCAGACCCACTGGGAGGCCCGTCCGCCCGGGTGGCATCGGGGCTGGCGGTGTCCCTGGAACCCAGTGAAGACTGTATAGTGGGATGTGGTGTGCGCGGCCTGCGTCCCGCCAGGCTCTCAGCAGCGCCGTGTGCTCTCAGAGGAGCCAGCGGGCGGGGCTGCAGAGCCCGAGGGTGGACACGGTGCCCGCAAAGCGGATTCAGCGGTAACTGACGTGCGTGGCGAGATGATTCCGTTTCTACCGTCACTGGAAAACCACGAATGCCCCGAAATATACTGTCCTTTCCAGGAGTATTTTGCCCGTGTTTTAGAAATTGCATGTTTGATTCCAGTTCAAGCTGATTTCTGGGCTTTCTCTCCTTTCAAAAAGTACCTTTATTCTATCTATTGTTTTGTGTTTTAAAAATCACCCTGATTCATAGTCTGAGATGAGGCGGAGAAGCTGGGGGACGTTTCGGGGAAGCAGTGGACCGACTCCTTCCAGGCTGAGACGCCACGAGCACTGCGTCCGTGTGTCTGGGCCTCTAAACAAAACCCACCCTTCCCAGCCACCTGTTCCAAACAAGCCGCCGGCACGCACGGTCTCTCTGCTGCGTGCACGGAAACGGACGCATCAGCGACAGGCGGAGCGGGGCGAGGGGACAGTGGCGCCCAGACGGCGGAGACTCTGGGAGCGAGGGCACCTTCAGCGCTGTGTGTGGAGGGCGAGACCTGGGCGCCTCCCGTCCACCTCTGCGGGGGCAGGGCGTCCTCACACTGCTCCCGCTCTGCAGCCCTCCTGGCCGGCCCGGGGTTGGCTTCCAGACACCTCTGAGGTCCGACGAGCAGCATCTCTGTTGGGTCAGGTTCTGCATCCGAGAGGGGAGGGGGAGGGGCTGTCACCGTGGGGACCAAGAGCCGCCACCCCCCTCACTGGGCTCTCGTTGTAGAAAGGCAGTGGGTGGACCAGACCCCAGCTCCTGTGAGGGCCTGGCGGCCTCTGCCTGTGGACTGTCCCTGAAGCATGTTCTGTAGGGAGAGCAGGACCTTTGGCCTCACGTGGACCTGGTTTCAGGTGGCAAATGGCCTCCATCTCCCATCTGTACAGTGAGGCTGTCAGTGCCCCAGAGATCTGAGGTTGTCGTGGGCCTCGTGGACCCCTCAGGCAGGGCCCGGCTCACTCCACCTCCCCTCTTCAGCCTCCAAGTGACAAACCCACCTTGCAAATCTGCCTTGGGCCCCAGGGCCGCTCCCTTGGTTCTGTGGATCTTTGTCTGCAGCTCACTCGCGCCCTGGGTGGGCGGCTGCCCAGGTGTCGTGCACGGAGCACGGGATGTAGGGGGCTGGGCGAGATTGCCACAACCCCGCCATTTTATCAGGGGCCCGGCGGCACCCCCGACGGTTCACTCCTGCCCGCAAACAGCGCGCGTGGGACAGAGGGGATGGGAACCAGGCCGCCCAGTTCTGAGGCCAGGCTGATAGAACTGTGATTCTGAAAAGGTCTTTAATTCTGGAGCCTATCTTATTAGGGAGGTTAAATAATTTATAGGCTTATCGTGAAGGAAGGAAAATATTTTAAGGTCGTGTGGGAAAATGTTTCCATCTTATTCAGAAGCTCATCATGAAGGCCTGACAAGGCTCTGGGCGTCCATCACGACCGGGTTGCTGGTGGCTGTGTCAGGCCGTTATCCTTATCGATGGGAATTTCAGATACAAGCCCGGCAGGATGAGCTGCTTCTCAGGGCCCCAGGGTCTTAGGTGGGTCTGTGGTCTGCGGGAAGCCGCGGCATGAATGTTTAATGCTCTGTGTTCCATTTCAGCCCGTCTCTCCCTGCCCTCGACTGGCAGCTGCCGTCACACTCAGGACCGTACGAGCTGAGGATCGAGGTGCAGCCCAAGTCCCACCACAGAGCGCATTACGAGACGGAGGGGAGCCGGGGGGCCGTGAAGGCGTTGGCCGGAGGACACCCCAGCGTGCAGGTATCCACTCTGCTCTGACTCCAAGTCCTGTCCCTGCTGCAGGGGCAGCAGCTGGGGCTGGTTTAATCCAAAGGCCACTTTGCGGTAACAGCTAACAGCGCCTTTCATTTTCTGTCTTTTTTAAAAAAATATTCTTATCTCCCAACCAGTTTAGCTAAATATCTTATACACAGTCAAGCCCCAGTTTTCTCCTCAATACATAGAGTGGTACAATGGTACAGTATACAGTGGTATAAAGGTACCAAGCTCTGCTTGCCTCTGGAGCTCATAGACCAGCTGTACTCATTACACCTGAGGCTCCTCTTCGGTGGAACTGCTTTGGGGGAGCAGGCGATACCCTGAAGATTGTGGGGGCGCGACCAGCCCGGCGGGGTTGGGAGGACTCCCCTGGACGGTGTTGCCAGCAAGCCTTTATTCAACGGGGAGGCAGGACGGCTGTAGCATTTGCTTGTGTCTCCTGGTGGGTAACTGAGGGGACCTCGGTACAGCCCGGCTATTGCTGTGTTCTGGTGGACAATGCCCTTTATCCCCATGTGTCCCTGAGCAGTCATGTTCCACTCAGAACAGACGGGAAAGAGGGAAGAGAGAAGCCAAGGGGAGACAGTGTGTCCAAGAAGATGCCCTGGGCCACCTTGAGGGTCCATCTCGCTGCCTGGATGGTGGCCAGTGGGCAGTGTGGCCTGGGGGCTGCTGTCTAGACCTCTTAGTAGACTTGACCTTGGTGCTATTTCGTTTTAAGGTGTCCTGGAATAGGAAAATTTAAAAGAAAAGAAATATACCTTTGAAATAAAAGTGCTTTATTTTTGAGGACCTTTTCTTTAACAAATCTGTAGAAGTAAGTGTTCAGGGTTATTAGAACCAAGGACTGAAGCTTCTGCTGAGAAGCGCCCCCTCGATTTCTAATCCAGCTGCGTTTTGTCCATCGTTCCTGCTGCAGACGTTCCACAGCGTACACCACACTCTGGGTGCCGTGCACGCCACACACAGACGGGCAGAGGACTCCTCCTGGCGCCCCTGCTCTGGGGAGAGTCAGAGAATCAAATCCAGGGGCCCTCTGCCCTCTCCAGCCCCGAGGGGAATGGAGCCCACCTCTGCCCAGCCCTCTGCTCAGAAATAACCCCATCTCCCAGATCACGGATGGGGACAGATGGGAAGAGCGTGCAGCCCTGCTCTGCCCGCAGCCGCTGTTCCCCTCCTGCGTTGGCCGTGGCCGCCCACCTCCTGGGGCTGCTTCCCCAAATGTGGCCACCATCCTTGTAGCACGTCTCCCCACGGCCGTCAACAGAGCCTCGACCGAGGTCTCCTTGGGCCACGTTAAGATTTGTCCAAAGCGAAGTCCGTCTGCACGGCAGCTGCCTCTGGTTTGGGGTTTTCAGAGGCTACTTTTAAAGACTCCATCCTTTCCTCTCTGAAGCCTTGGACCCTTTGAGCCAGTGGTTCCCAAAGTAAACCTCCCCAGGGTCCCTTAGAGATGCGATTCTCTGGCCCACGCGCCCCACTGGGCCCTGGGTCTGCTCACCAGCCCCAGCACTGGAGTGCCGGCTGGGACCCGCCACTTTTCTTCTCAGCTGGGGACAGGAGGAGTGGGGACCTGCCGTGGGGTGTCGGGGCCGGGGCAGCATCGGGGAGGGGCTGCTCCGGCCTCACGGGGAGCCGGCGGGGCTCTGTCGGTGTGGCTCCGGGTGCCACTCCCCGGCCTCACACACCCCGGGGGAGATGGGTGTACTTGGCGTCAGAGTCAACGTGTTCAGAGCTGGTGTCCAGGCCGCGCCTGCCATCCCAAACCTGTCGCTCCCCTCCAGCCCAGGAGGTAAAGGTGAGCTCGCGGCCAGGCTGTCCTGCAGGCGTTGGCATTTGGTCACACGTGTCTCCTCATCAGCCCAGCGTCTCCCACCAGACCCCTGTGATGTGATCTGTGACCGTCCCCTTGGACGTGAGCTTGCCCTCTTGCCCCGGAACTGCAGCCGTACGGCGCTGACAGAGACGGTTCTCCCCCGTCTAGCTACGCCTCTGCCTGTCTAGTCCGCTCCCCAACCCTGTCATTTAGGGAATGGTGCAAGCCGGAAGGGGAAGCAGCAGGGCACCCCGTGTTTGTATTTGATTCCATTTAGATAAATAAAAATAAAGCTTGCGAGGGCAGGAGGGCGCAGAGACAAGTGCCGGTCCGCCGACGCGGCAGTCAGGGCCTGGAGTGTGCGGGGTGACACTGGGGCGACGTCGGAGGCTGTGCGCTCGACGCCGGTTAATACCCACTTGGTATTGGTTGGCCGCTTGACTAGGGAAACGCAGAGCGGGCTCAGCAGTGCCCAGCGGCCCTTTCAGGTCCCCTCCCGGGCAGAGGCAGGTCGGATAATGCCTGCGCTTAGCCAAGTCCGTAAACGGTGTTTAAGTCCCTTCCTGCTACGGTTTCCACTGGAAGAAAGTACGTTGCTGCTGAATGGAAAAGACATTACAAAGGTGAGGAAGTAGGCTGTTCAATAAGGAGAAATGGAAATAAAGCAGCAGAGAAATAATGGCCCAAAGCCCCCGTTTCTTGTCAATTACATTGGCGAGGGGCGCTGGCCCTGGAGGGCAGGGAGCCTTGTGCCACGTGGACACTCCTGTCGTGACATGCAAAGCGCGGGGCTGAGGCCCTGAGCGAGGGCCGTCCCTGTCCTTGGCCTGGTGGCTGTGGCCCTGGGGACAAGGGCGTGCCCCGCCTCTTCTGGGAGCCCAAGGAGCCCACCCCCTGCAGGGTCCCAGCGCCGTGCTCCCGTTCCCACCGGGCAGGTGTCTTGGGCACAGGGCGGTGTTGATCTCTCAGTGTAGACGAGATGGAGAGGACTGAGACTTGTGGAGGAATTCTGAAACTTGAAACCCCATTGGAAATACCTTAAGAGTGAATCCTCCAGAATTATTTCGAGGTCAGTGATGGCAGGATGGGAGAGGCTGCTTCTGGGTTTAAGCAGAATGAAGGCCCCTCCCCCTGCCGCACAGCTGAACCGCCAGAGGAAACCAGGCCCAACAGAAATGTCAGCCTCTATCAGCATTCCTCCTGCAAGAGGGTTAGGACTGGAGAGTTCTCTGATCTGTCTGCAGTAGAGGGAGTCTGTGTGCAAGGTGAGGTGAGCAGGTACAAAGAGGGGCTTTGGGGTTTGTTTTCTTTTTCAGTTAGTGGAGCACAAACTGGATAAAAATAGAATTTGCACATAATTGTAAAACAGATGAAAACAGAAAGCTCTCTCAGTTGCCGTGAAAGCCCAGTAACCACAGAGTTTTATTCTGCGCTGTGAGTTATTTTAGCACATCCTCCGACACCAGCGGCTCCCCGGAGCTCGGCCACAGGCTGATCCACATGTTGGGGAGACAGCCACTCCCACTGGCCGTTCTGCGGTCAGCTGGTCAGAGGGAAGCCGGGTTTTGGTTCCGGGGCGTCCAGGCCGTCCCTCGGAGCCGCCGTCACATGGAGCTCAGAGGAGGCCAGCACCCGGGGCTTTTGCTGCCCTTCTAGGACAGCCAGCTCATCGACCTGCTTCTGCATCCCCAAGCTTGTCGTGAAGTCAGGGGCAGTGGCCTTGTGTAGGACAGAGGCCCTGCCAGGCCCAGGGAGGACTCCTGCATTTCCCGAGCATCCAAGACGCAGGGGGAGCTGCCTCCACCTCCGCGGCCCCTCCTCTGAGTCTAGGAGACGCGACGAAATGCAGAACCTTCCTTCCGGGCAGGGTCAGGCTGCAACTTCAGATGAGGAAAGGACCTTGCGTTCACGTGGTCTTGTCCCCGTTTGCATTTGGGGACACAGATGTGTACGGGGCTTGCCCAGCATCGTTCGGGGGCTGGTGCCGGGAGTGAGCGTTCCAGACCGTCCACCACCCAGACTCTCCAGAGTCCTTGACGGCCCTGGTGGGTGTGCCCGGCGGGCGCGTCTGGGCCCCCGAGGCTGCTGTGATGGCCCTATCGGGTGCTGGCTCCCCTTGCCCGCGGGCTGGAGCTGGGTGGGCGCGGGCCGTCCTCCTCGAGGCCCCCGGCTCCACCGGCGGGTGTGCGTGTGATGCGGCCACAGCGAGCACCAGGGGCCCCGGGTCTGCGCTGGCCTCTGCTGACTTTGTAATGATGGGACCAGGGAGGAAGGGAGTGTGGGTTTCCCTGAACTTTAAAATTGTACCTTTTCCCCTACTGCCAAAGGATTCAGACACACGTAGAATCCTCCCGGGCGGGAGTCGTCCAGCTGGGGGCAGGGTGGAGTGTCCTGGCTCCCAGCACCCAGGGCCCCTCTTGTCATCGGTCCAGAACTTCTGCCACCAGCGCCCCGCGTGTGTGTGTAAATCCGTGGGCCGCTCTCTGGTTTAAGATGCAGGAGCCCCGAGAGCTTCCGCCGGGGATGCAAAGGCCTCTTCCAGCGGTGCCAGCAGGACAGACCGACCCGGAGCAGTCAGAGCGGGTGCTTCACACCGTTGTTCTGTGTCTCCTGAGCTGCAGGGCTCACAGCGACTCTCCGGTGGGATGAGTGCGGGGCCCCTTCGCCCCGGGGGCCAGGTGTTCTGGGTGCGTCTGGGGGCCCTCCCTCCAGTCCAGTCTCCCAGCCCGTCCTGCTGGCACCCCGCCCCGCGTCCGCGCCCAGCGCCCGGACGGCAGCCGCAGCTGGTTCCCTGCCGTTGCCGTCAGTGGGTCTGGGCTGAGGAGGGAGAGTCCCCCGCCTTCTCCCTGGGGAGGGAGAGCAGAGAGCCGTCGGGCTGCGTGGAGTTTGCCTTTCCAGTGTTTTTGCCGATAACTCAGAGTACGCGTCCCCAAAGGGGCCCCTGGGTTCCTGTGTTCCCTCTGCCTCCGAAGAGAAAGCTGCAGCTCTAGGAGGCCGTTTCCGTTCACTTCGTTTTTCTGCTTTTCTTTCCTGCTGTGTCCCCGGCTCCCTTCTACCCTCCTGGGCTGTTGACCAGGCCTGGCCGTCACTCTTCCCTGCCCGCTGCGCTGCATCCCTGGTCCCCTGTCCCGAGAGCAGAGGTCCCTTCCGGGAAGGTCCCCGGTTCCTGCCGCCCCGTGGGGGCTGGGGGAGTGAGCTGGGGGTCGTCACGATCTCTGACCCGGGGGTCAAAGGATGAAGCTCTGTTTACCCAGTTACCAAAATAACCTGCTCGATAGCATCTAGCCCGTCACACAGGAGGCCAGGCCTGTGTGAATAATTAATAGGTCGCAGAAACGTGAGACTCGGCGGGGGCCTGTCAATTCCTAAACAGCAGTTTAGGTTTGTAATTTGTGTTCCTGTCAGTTACGAGTGACCAGTGTAACCCCTGTCAGGCCGGGTGACTGGCGGGGGGATGCGGGGACCACCCTGGCCCAGGCAGTGGGGACCGGGAGGCCGGGCTGGCCCGAGGGGCGTCCCGGCCCCGGCCTGGTGCCCTGCGTGGTGCAGGGGCCTCTCTTTAGGGTGGTCGGCTTTGAGGCTCACGTTTGCCCCCGTAGGCCAGGACAGGTATTTTTCTATTATGTAAGACGTTCGAGCTGGCACTGAGGAAGGAACACGCCAGGAACCAGTCATTCTTTCCAGATCGTTACAATCAGCCGGTCGGCTGTTATCACTTTTCATTTCCTGTAGCACCCCGCACCCCTGGGTCCAGAAGCATCAGCCTTTCAAGAAACAGGCTTCCTGGGGGTGTCTGAATGCTGCGGACACACAGCAGTGCTTTCTTTTATCTGGTGTCCACAGCACGTTCTGTTTTACCCAAAGCTTTGCTCCATTCTTTCTTACGGAAACTGGATTGAGACAGGATCGTTAACCTGGAAGCCAAGGTTTTCACAAAAGCCAGAGAAATAGATGCTAGTGGAAGAAATTCCTTGGGCCCAGTGAGGAGCTGAGGGTCAGAACTGCCCTATAGCAGCAGCCCTGCTCCAGCCCAGACCCCACCCCCTACCCCAGGAGCTGAGACAGCGCTCGGACGCAGGTCTGACCCTAGCCCGGACCCCGGTCGTCCGGCAGCCAAACACCGCTGACCTGCCCGTGGGGCGGATTAATCTTTCATGGGGCAGCTGGGCAGCGGACAGCTGCCCTCTGCTCTTCCAGCAGCGTCCGGGCAGGTGGCCGTTTCCCTCTGGGCCGGCCGCGCACACAGGCCTGGACGGTCTCACTCTTTGTAGACACACCTGTGTCGCGGGAGCCGCTGCCATTGTTCCCACGACACAGTGGGCTCTGCGGAAGCTCAGGGCACCGAGCGGGGGGTTTGCCATTTCTGTTCCCCCAAAGCAAAGAGGTGCCTGTGCCTGCGTGGTCTCGGTTAGGGTGTCCTGTCCCTGCGTGGTCTCGGTTAGGGTGTCCAGTGGAGTCGTACCGTGTCAGCATGAGAATACAGTGAAGTTGCCAGTGATAATAATAGGAAGGATAGCTGGGATTTTGTTGCTGTCTGCTGACACACGGCACAGACACTCGATCTCAGGTACGGCACATTGGTTTTTAAACACCTGTTTTAGAGTTTCATTGGGCAGCAGAACTGAGGACAGCGCAGTTCAAGTTTTCCTGCAGCCGATACAGTCACTGGGGGATAAAGTCCGCGAGTAGCTCAGCAGTGGAAACCTTTTCAGAGCAATAAACAACACCGTCAGCCTCCAAAAATCTTCTAATTCAAGGGCTTTGGCTTCTGTGTTCCAGGCTGCGGGAATT
The DNA here is from genome assembly GCF_008692025.1 of Phocoena sinus. NCBI lineage: Eukaryota > Metazoa > Chordata > Mammalia > Artiodactyla > Phocoenidae > Phocoena > Phocoena sinus. The sequence goes on along the minus strand of NC_045776.1, from coordinate 686,480 downwards.
CTAGAATAAAAGTCACCTCGGGCACAGAACCTCTGATGACTTTCCATAATTCTGCTGTGCTTTCTGCATTATCCCAGGGTGTTTTCCTGATGTCTTTTGAGGGCAGAGCCATGTGCCGGACCGTTTCAGTTCAGAGCTATGCGTCGGCACTGCGGCCCCATCGCAACTGTCAGAACATTCACACGTGGTGCAGGTGGGGAGGGGGGGGTGCCAGACGGTGTAACGGAGATAATGGTGAGAAACCACTGTCTTTGATAAAAATGACAAAATAGGAAAATCCGTGGCCCTGGCCGGCCCTCCCCTCTGACTGGGGGCTCCATGGTCTCCTGGGGGCCGCACCACGGGCGGCTGAGTCACAGATGCCCAGTACCCATGGCTGGGGGGTGGCCCGGTGGGAGGTCCCCGCCTCGTTTGCTTCGGGACCGGGTCTCCCTCCCACTGGCAGCCCCCAGCCTGCTGCCCCGTGCAGAACCCTGTCCTTCGCCTTCGGGCCAAGCTCTCCCCAGGGAGGGTCTTCTGGGCGTCGTCCTCCTGGGGCACCGCCCAGCACAGGGACGTAGGGAGGTGCGCCCGCTGCGCGGCCTGCCCTCCGTGGGCAGAAGGAGGATGAGAGCCACGGAGGGCACGCCGGCCCGAGCTCTGGGGCCCAGTGTCTACGCCCGGCTCGCAGGTGGGTGGCTCCCGGCAGCGACCCCATGTCCAGGTCCTCCTGGGCACCCCTTCCTGCTGTGCTTTGCAGACTGCTCTGTCTCCGGGGGGCGCTCTGGATTTGGGGTGTGCTGGCTCCCTGAGCGCTGCCCCTGCCCCGCACGCAGCTGGGGAGCCGTGAGCACCCCGTCTGCACACTCGAGGGTGGGGCGGCCTGGCCTTGCCGAGCCGGACTTCCAGTCTCCTCCTGCACGGGATGCTGGGCTCTGGCCAGCACAGGTGGCCAGCTCGGCCCTGCTGTGGGCCGGGCCCCGCCCAGCGGGACTCATGATCGTGCCATGGCTGGCGGCGGTGGCCGTCCCCTCAGCAGCAGCTGGAGCCAGGGCAGGGCTGGCCCGACGGCAGGCCGGTGACCGTCGCGTGGGCATGTGGGTGTCTGGCGGGCAGCACCCTCAGCCCACACAGCGCCTCCGTCAGCCCTCGTCCGGGCCCTGCCCGAGGCCGCCCTTTGGGCGCTGGTGATAAACACCAAGGGCCAGGCCCTCTGCCTGCCCCGTATGCCTGGGGGGTGGCCACTGCCCCTGTCCGTCGTGCAGTGCTTCCAGTGAGTTCAGAGAGGCCGTCCCGGGGAAGGAGGGCTCGGGAGCACAGCCTTGGCCCTGCCCGCCTGAGGTCTGGTCTACTGTGAGCTGACCGCATGCCCTGGACCCGTCCTCCCTCCCGGGCCGGCGCGGGGTCGGGGGGGCAGGCGGCGCCCCTTGGGGAAAGCTCTCCTGTGGTTTTGGAGACCGAAAGCTCACACAACGCAGTCTCTTAAGTTAATCCAGTACTGGGAAAGTTGGGGTTGAAAGAAGTGGAGGCAGCTTGAGCGCTGGATTCTCTCCTTCCTGCAGAGTCCCTCTGGGTGTTGTGTAAAGACGCACAGTTTACATCTGGGTTAAATGCGTGATTTCCCTTTAAATTGCCTGCTGCGCTGTGCGCAAGGATCTCTTGCTCGGTGTATGTTGGTCCCATCTCAAAACTTAGTGGAAAGTACTTTCCCTCAATTAACTGGTCCTTCGTACGACGCTCCTGCCACTGGGCTTGCGCTGTGGGAATTTGAGCACCGAGTAAATTTGGCGTCAGTCATTCCCTCTGCCCGTCATCCTGCCGAGCAAGTGCGAAGGTGAGCAGAGCAGCTAAAAACAAACATTTTTATGTGTAGGAAACTCACCAGGTCTTACACCTTGAAAATGGAATAGCACGTTTTGTTTAGTTTAGGTTGAAGCAAAGAGAGGTCATGGTTATGACAGGTAATTTTATTTTATTTTATTTTTGTGTGTGTGTGTGCGTTCAAAATACTGATTTATTTTAGGTGATGGGATGAAGGGTGATTGTTTCTTTTTTGCTTCTCTATCTACTTTTTTTTTTTTTACATCTTTATTGGAGTATAATTGCTTTACAATGGTGTGTTAGTTTCTGCTTTATAACAAAGTGAATCAGTTATACATATACATATGTCCCCATATCCCCTCCCTCTTGCGTCTCCCTCCCTCCCACCCTCCCTATCCCACCCCTCCAGGTGGTCACAAAGCACCAAGCTGATCTCCCTGTGCTATGCGGCTGCTTCCCACTAGCTAGCTATTTTACGTTTGGTAGTGTATATACGTCCATGCTACTGTCTCACTTTGTCACAGCTTACCCTTCCCCCTCCCCATATCCTCAAGTCTGTTCTCTAGTAGGTCTGTGTCTTTATTCCTGTCTTACCCCTAGGTTCTTCATGACTTTTTTTTTTCTTAAATTCCATATATATGTGTTAGCATACGGTATTTGTCTTTCTCTTTCTGACTTACTTCACTCTGTATGACAGAGTCTAGGTCCATCCACCTCACTACAAATAACTCAATTTCGTTTCTTTTTATGGCTGAGTAATATTCCATTGTGTATATGTGCCACATCTTCTTTATCCATTCATCCGATGATGGGCACTTAGGTTGTTTCCATCTCCGGGCTATTGTAAATAGAGCTGCAATGAACATTTTGGTACATGACTCTTTTTGAATTTCGGTTTTCTCAGGGTATATGCCCAGTAGTGGGATTGCTAGGTCATATGGTAGTTCTATTTGTCGTTTTTTAAGGAACCTCCATACTGTTCTCCATAGTGGCTGTACCAATTCACATTCCCACCAGCAGTGCAAGAGTGTTCCCTTTTCTCCACACCCTCTCCAGCATTTATTGTTTCTAGATTTTTTGATGATGGCCATTCTGACTGGTGTGAGATGATATCTCATTGTAGTTTTGATTTGCATTTCTCTAATGATTAATGATGTTGAGCATTCTTTCATGTGTTTGTTGGCAGTCTGTATATCTTCTTTGGAGAAAATATGACAGGTAATTTTATAAATATTATTTTGACAGATAGTAGAACGTGCCAGGGGCAGAAAACCCATGCAGTAGAATATGTGAAGTATTTAAATTACTTCTCTTAAAATGAACTTCATGTTTTCAATAATAGATGTTTATCTTCCAGGTTAGACCTTAAATATTCCCATTTTCACTGAAATGGCATGTTTTTAAAAAGGCAAAGTTACTCCCACAGTCCGCTGCATCCTACCAGCCGTCAGAGCAGGGCCCCAGTGTGAGTCCCGTGGGATTTGGAATTGTCATTTTCAAATCGTCTGACCCCGGCCAGGCCATGTGCCGGCCTGGGGGCTGGGAGGAATACGCCTTGGCCACACAAGAGACAGTCTTAGCCAAAGACTCATTTACATATTCTTATATTAAATGTCACAAAATGGAATGCTAAGAGGCAGAATTTGTTTCTTCATCAGTCTCTGATTTTATTTTTACGTTTCCTGTTTTAAAAATGTAGGTCAAGTCTAGCACAGAGTACAGGTTTCTTAGGAGGTTCGTTAAATTGGCAAAAGACTGGACTCACGCTCCCCAGCAGGGAGAAGTTGGGTGGACCCAGCAAGCTGGTCTCGGTTCCCCCCTAACTGAACTCTGTGTGTGTAGAGATGCTCGTGTCCACACAGGAAAAAAGCTCTTCAGTTCAGACAGGAGAGGCATCTTGTTTCTGCAGAATTAAGCCACGTGAGCAGGATCCACCTTGAAATGAGCATCAGGCACTGGGTGGCTCCTGGCAGGTTCTCTGTGTGGCGGCCTTAGAGCAGGAAAGGCTCTGCACTGGCCTCGAGAGGGGCACAGCAGGCCAGGAGGGCAGCGAGTGGGTGGGTGGGTCTCTCAGCAAACGTGACGCTTCCTCTAGTCCTCTGCTCACCACGGCCACTCGGGTTCAGCCGCAGGCCTGAGACCGACTCCCCTCCTCTGTGCACGCCCGTCAGACACTCATCTGGTCCATATGGGCCAGACACCTGTGGGTCAGTATGAAAGCTCGATTATTTTAATAGGAAAGAACCACTTTGACCATGAGCACATCCACGGGTGCTTGGGACCACGTCACAGATGAAAACGATAAAAATTGGGAGCCTGGCGCGTGAAACTCCTGCTGCCGCCAGGAAATAAGATCTTCCCAACCAACCACCGAATTCCAGAGCAAGTCTGGAGAGCGCGTGCGGGTGCGCGTGTGTCGGTGTGTGCTGCGTGTGCGTCCGTGCACACCTGTCCTACGTGGAGCTCCTGCTTGTCTCCAGAAAATCTCAAGGGTGACGTCCAGAGCCCCCGGGGGCCACTCCACAGCCTGTGACAGACACGGGCTGTTAAATATTAACCGGGTGCTACGGAATGCTCTGGAATGTCCACAGACACCGGACACCCGTGGTGAGCTCGTGTGGGAGCCTCAGAGCTGCTGGACGTTCACCTGAAGCTGGAAATTCATTCATCGGGGGCTGCGGCCCAGCAGCGGTCAGTCCTGGCTCATGGCCTGCGGTGTCCTGTCCATAGTTGCGACACCATGCAGACCCTGTTGGCCGGGAGACGGGACGGGGGGGGGGGGGGGGAAGGAGCCGCTGACCCTGCGGGGGCCCCGCCCTAATAAGGCGCCACCTGGATCCCTCGTCTGGCCCGGCTGTCAGCCCCACCAGCGGCCTGGCGCCCAGGCACATCCTTCCCGGGGGCCCCAAGCGGGTGGCGCGCGGGCCCTGGCCCTCTGCTTGCTGAGTGCCCGTGAGGCTCCCGTGAACGGCCTGTCGTCGTTTGGGACTGTCTTTTGAGCTCTGTGAGGCTCCCGTGAACGGCCTGTCATTGGGACTGTCTCCTGAGCTCTGAAAATTTATAAGTGCTTCTTCAGCTCGTAATTAAGTGAAGTCAGCGCAGTAGCTGGTCTTTGTCAGCGCGGCTTTGATGAACGGTTCACTGCTGATTTGAACCACACTTGAAACAGCAGGCGCTCGCTTCTCTGGGTTGAAGAGACATTTGTTCCCAAACGCAGGGACGGAGGAGAGCTCGGGGAGGCCACAGTGCGGGGGGGGCGGGACGAGGCGGGCGCTGCTAACTGGATGTCGTAGAAGGAAATGGAAAACCAGCCAGAGCAGCATATAGTCAGTTCTCTGCACGGAAGACAGAGAGCGAGACACCTGGGCAGGGAAAGCGCTCAGCTCCCAGCACTGGACCTTCCAGCGGAATTCCGACTTACTCATCTGGACGGAGCTTCAGCTTCCATTCTAACGTCCCAACTTGGAAAAATGACCCGTAGAGACGGAAGCAGGATCTCGGTCACCGCGGTCAGCTGCAGCTGGACCGGAGGTTTCCCGTTTCTTCGGGTCACTGACACATGCCCCTCTTGTGCTCCCTCGGTCACCTGGCAGCCTGGCCCTTTGCGCTGTGCCCCGGCCCCCTCCGTGTCCTGAGCCAGTGCGGCTTGGAAGGTCTTGGTCATCCAGCCTGAGCTTCTTCCCCATGGGCTGTGAAGTGACCATCAGGGCGCCTTCCCACAGGGCAGAGACGGAGCCCGGACGGGGCTCACGGGGCGCATGGACCCGACCACACCCCGCTGCGGGGCTGGTTCTTCCGTGGCTTCCACTCGGCCGCAGGGCTGGCAGGGGCTCGCGACCCCCTGAGAATCCCGCAGGGGAGCAGGCGGGTCGGGGGCCTCCAGGTGGCCTCGTTGGCACTGCCGTACCCGGGTCTCTGCTGCTGTGGAAGCAGTGACAGCGCTCTCGGGGGCGGCACTAGTTCGGCCCATCAGACTGTGTTACAATTGCTACCTGTTGTCAAAGCGGCTAAAATTAGTCCAGGGAGAGCATGACCACAACGGGAGAAGCAGCAGAGCTGTGCTGACTGAGCCTTTCTGCTCGTGGGGCTGCCCCTCTCGCGGGGGTCCTGCGTCGGGACCCTTGGGGGCTCTGGCTGGACACAGGTCGCCTGCCTCTGCAGGAGGAGGGGGTGAGCCCCAGGGGTCCTGTGGAATCTGGGCCTGGGCCTCGCCCTGAGATGCCTGCTTTCTTCAGGATTTGCCTCTTGAGTACGGTCAGCTGTGACCTGGACGGAGAAGGCGAGTCAAGTTCAGTTCTGAAAAGGACTCACCCCGAGGGAGGCAGCGGCTGGAGGTGCAGGGGCACGAGGAGGGCTCTGACCTGCGCCCCTGGTGGTCAGCCCGGGTGCGGCCAGTGTAGGTCCTGAAATGCGGGAGCAGCGCTCTCCCATGGGCTCCTGGTGCACGATGGGCTCCTTCCGGTTCCGGGGCCCGAGTCTCACTGGGTTTTGTGCCCACACACGATCTTGTCTTCGAGACCGTGCACCTAGCCGGCTGGCCCACACGATCGGAACGGCCACGCGCGGCCGCCCGTGTTGGGTCTGATGCTGGTGGCAGATGGACCACGACCTGGGGCTCCCCGCAGCCGGTCCAGGGGCGCCTGCAACGGGCACCAGGGCAGCCCGTAGCCCCCACCTGCCAAGCCAGGCCGAAAAGGGCCGATGCTGTTTGTATCTTGTCTGCAAGCATCCTGTTTGCTGGTTCGGACTGGACTGAGCAGGGGAAAGTGGATGGCGTCCTCTTGGGCGAGTGTCTGAATTCATCAGGGGAGGCTTGTGCGGACGGCTTGGCACTGGCCCAGCTTCGGGTGGGGCCCCACGAGCTGCTTGTGTCACCCGCGTGTGGGAAGAGGGGTGGCCTGAGGAGGAGGCAGTGGCCCGGAGAGACTGACTCTGCTTCCCATCTGCCTCCTCCTGCGGGTCCCCGTCACTCTCCTGGGCACGGGGCACGTGTGCTCCTGGGATGCAGGTACATGCGTGCAGGTGTGCACTGCACGTCTGTGTGCGTGTGTTCCAGCGTGGGCAGCCAAGCGTTCAGAACCGACTGTGGAGCAGAGGCCCCAGACTTTGGGGCCCGAGGTGCAGGAGGGGCCGGGGGACCAGCCTCGGCCCGCGCACACTCCCCTCTGAACCGGCCTCTGCACGGGGAGCACGGTGGGTCTGGGCGTGGTGTGGCACGGCGCTCACAGGCCTGTCCCCCTCTCTCCCCAGCTGCACGGCTACATGGAGAGCGAGCCACTCACCCTGCAGCTGTTCATCGGGACAGCGGACGACCGGCTGCTGAGGCCCCACGCCTTCTACCAGGTGCACCGGATCACGGGCAAGACCGTCTCCACCACCAGCCACGAGGCCATCCTCTCCAACACCAAGGTCCTGGAAATCCCGCTGCTGCCGGAAAACAACATGCGAGCGATGTAAGCTGCACCTCGGGGGCTCGGGTGGGCGCTTGCACGCCTGCATGTCTCCCCACATTTCCACAGCTCAGGGGCCTTGGGTGCCCTGGGCTTAACACCTCAGTAAACGTTACAAATATTTATGACGATGGATTTGTTTCTTCCTGGGGTTTCAGCCCCTGTGCATGTTGCCACTTCAAGTATCTCAGTTCCCAGCTGTCAGTACTTCCTCCGTGTGTGAACGTGGCACCCATGTATTTCTGTGACTGCACTGTGGAAGTTAGAGCAGTGGTCAAAAGGCAAACATTGAAACATTAAAGAGGCCGGTATGTCTGGGTCGTATTTGCACTGAGGGTTTCTGCATCTCCGATGTAACCAGCTGGAACGTGCAGGTCAGATCTGACTCGGTAGTTTAGAGGTGAATTGGTTAACAAGCTGCAGGGCAATCTTCTCGTGTCCAAGTAGGGCTTGTGTTCGTGGCTTCCTGAACTGAGTGACTGCTACATGCATTTCACTCCTGAGCTGTGAATGCAGCAGAGAAAGGGGACACGGTTGTCCCACAGGACTTGCCTTCTCCTGGGGGCCTCTGGGGCGGGGGACATAAGGCAGGAACTCATTAGCACGGGGGGCCTGTTGGAGACTTCGGGGGCGAGTGTCTGTGGGGGGGCAGCACAGAAGCCGAGACTGACCCTGCAGGAAGGCAGCAAGTGCAGAGGCCCCAAGGCAGGAGTGATTCTGGGGCATCCGTGGGGCAGCGAGGAGCTCAGGGCTGTGGCGAGTGAGGGAGCGGGTGTGGAAGCCACATCCTGTAGAGCTTTGCGTGGGATTTGGATAAGTTGTTTGTAACTCATAAACCCTCTAAGTCAAAAACAAAGGGAGGGACTTCCCTGGTGGCGCAGCGGTTGAGAATCCACCTGCCAATGCAGGGGACACGGGTTCAAGCCCTGGTCCCGGAAGATCCCACATGCCGCGGAGCGACTAAGCCCGTGCGCCACAACTACTGAGCCTGCGCTCTAGAGCCCGTGAGCCACAACTACTGAGCCTGTGAGCCACAACTGCTGAGCGCCCGTGCTTGCAACAAAAAAAAAAAAAAAAAGAGAGAGATAAAAAAGGGAAGTCCTTCTCTCCATGTTGGCTTTTCATGGATTTGGGGGAATTCATTCTAAATCCTTGGGTTTGCTTCAAGAGCTGTTATCACAGTTCCCTCGGACCAGGGCAGATGGTTTGAGAGAACTGCTGGTTCCTTCAGCAGCAGCCGTTCCTTCGGTGGCTGCATTTACCACAATACCAACCAACCCAGAGACGGTGTAGACACCACGGGACCGGGACTGGCCCCGGGCTCCAGGGCCAGGGCTTCCCTGCTGCTCCGGGCTGGGCTGTGGTCCTGACCTAGAGGCGTCATGCGGCCTCGTTTCCTTAGCTTCCGACAGAGGGAAAGGGCTGGTTTCCATCTGATGAATGACGCCTGGGTTGTTCTGCTGGAGTCTGGTGTTGAATGGAACTGTTAAGTTAAATGAAATTAAGTGAAATCATATGAGGCCCTAGAAAACTCAGGATCCTGAATTAAGGGGGACGCTGCCAGAATCTTAAGTGGAAGGAGGTTTTTGGAGCAGCCGGGGGAGCCTTCCCTTGGACGCCGCATCCTGCTCTGGGGCATTCACACGAGCCCAGGGCAGTGGGGCTGGGGCTTCTGGAGCCCTGAGCGTGTGGCAGCTCCTCCTGCTTGGGATCCGGGCTCCTGAGGCCGGGGCTGGCTCGTCTCCCGCTGCCTCGGCCCCAGCTCAGTTGACGGGTGGGTGTCTGGCCGCCCCGGCCCCTGGGCAGGGCCGCAAAGACCCTTCGGTGAGCGGTCGCCCGGGCTGGGCCGGGGGTCCGGGGCTGAGCGTAGACTCTTGTTTCCGGAAGCATCGACTGCGCCGGGATCCTGAAGCTCAGAAACTCTGACATCGAGCTCCGCAAGGGGGAGACAGACATCGGGAGGAAGAACACGCGGGTGAGGCTGGTCTTCCGCGTCCACGTCCCGCAGCCCAACGGCCGGACGCTGTCGCTGCAGGTCGCCTCCAACCCCATCGAGTGCTGTGAGTTCCGCCCCACCCCACACCCCCGTCTCCAGGCTGAGCGGGGCCAGCCCCTGCCGCAGGTTTCCTCTCCGGTAGCACCCTGGTTCTCGTGCGCAGCCCCTGAGCTGTGCTCGTCCCACCACAACACCCACACCTTCCCGTGCAGTCACGGAAACCCCTGCACCCTGGCCAGGGCGCCCGCAGCTCCTGTGCGTGCGTGGTGTGAGGGCTGCCGCCGGCTCCCGGCACCTACAGGAGGGCCTAAGAGGGAAAGGAGGCTTTGTCCCGAAGTACCGAGATGTTTGCCGTGACCGAATTTGACTTAATCCCCTCACGATTCAGGGAACTTGAGAAAGTGGCGTTTTGGCCTTGAAATCTGTTGGGCTGAAGGGACCTAAATTTGCAAGCCTGCCCGTATGTAACTCGGGTCTCTGTCCCTGGTGGCCCTGGATTCACTGCCCTCGGTGTGCGTGGACGGGCCCCGGCGCTGAGACGCTTCTGGCTCGGATGCCCGTGACCGCGCAGCTCCTCCAGGAGCCGGGACCGCCGCGGCCTGGGGTCAGCTTCCTCTTGCAGTGACTCTGTTCGTTTTTGTTAGCGAGTCGGGTGACCGGTTCAGCTCCGCATGGAAACCCCGCAGTGCCCGCCCCTGACCCGGCATCCGGACCCGGGGCGGGGACCAGAGTCTCCACTGGCCACTGCCCCAGCGAGAGCCTTTCCACCCGCCCTCCTCCTTCTCTCATCTCTGAAGCACCGCCCCACCCCTCCGGTGTGGGCTGTCTCAGGACACCCCCGACCTCGCGGCTCAGCCGCCCACCCGTCTCGGCGGGAACGTCCTGGCTCGGTTCCTCGGCCTCTGAGCTGAGCGTCGGCCAGACCTCGGCGACGGGACGTCCTCCCCCGCAGCCCCTTCTCCTTCTCTGCTGTGTGGTCTTCACCTCCGTCCCAGCCCTCCCCCCTGCTGCTGCTGGACCCTCCCGTCCAGTCTCTAGAAGTCCATCTCCAGGCCGTGGGGTCTGCCACGGATGGCTCTGCGCCCCTGCCCCGAGGCCCCCGCCCCGTGAGGCGGAGCGGGACCCTCCCTCTCGGGTCCCCTGGCTGTTGGGTGACCGTGTCAGGACCCCTGGCTTGGCCTCACCACCTCTGCAGCCACACTTCTGCCTCCTCCTGCGTCTGGTCCTTTGCCCGTCCCGCCCTCCCCGACAGCCTGAGCTCGGCCACCTGTGGCCTGCCAGCCCCTAAGCCGGAGCCCGCTTCAGACGGGTCCCCACATCCCACCTCCTAGCTGGGGACGCCTGCTCTTCAGGCCGTGGCCTCCCCATCACCAGCAGGGCTCCCCACGGCTTCCCCGGGCCCTTCCCACTGGCAGTCAGTCTCCCTGGCAGAGCACGCCCACTCACACACACGCGTGTGCACACTCGTCACTGAGAGGTGAGCTGTCTCCACGTGGGCAAGTCAGAGGCGTGGCTGCCTTCCCGTGTCACTCTAACCTAGAGTAGGCTGTGAAGACACGGACCACGCGTGGTTACTCTTCTGTTCCGTGTACCAGGGACGGGTCGCTCTGCTCACCCAGGAACTCTTTGAAAGCAGGGTGTAGTGGCCGCCCCTGAGAGGGCCAAGCAGAGGGGCCTGGGCGTCTCACTCCCGTTGCTCTCCTGCCCCACACAGCCCAGCGCTCGGCCCAGGAGCTGCCCCTCGTGGAGAAGCAGAGCGCGGCCAGCGGCCCCGTCCTCGGTGGGAAGAGGATGGTCCTGTCCGGCCACAACTTTCTGCAGGACTCCAAGGTCATTTTCGTGGAGAAAGCACCAGGTATCTTCTTTAAAAACCAACATCGAGCCCTTGCTGTTTGGGCGCCGGTGGAGGTTGGCTGGCAGGAGGTGGGTGTGGGCGGCCACGGGCGCCGTGCGCAGTCCTGGGCCACTGCACGCGGTGCCGGCCGTAGAGGGGCTGCAGGCGCGGGGCCTCCAGGAGGCTGTGCTCTGCTGAGGGGCGGCCCGCGTCTGCCTGGCTAGCGGGTGCCTCCCTCGTGGGCTCCGACCAGCTCCTGCTGCCGGGCCTGCCCGTGCGGAGGCGTCTTCTCGTTTCTCAGAACCACAGACCGTCCGAGGCAGGCGCCTGGGCACGGAGCGGCCACGGTAGCTGAGCGGAGCCCCGCTGGGCCCGGAGACCTTGCTGTACCTCCGTGGCGCGCTTCAGGCCCTCGCCCTTGTCGGCACAGACCCTCGAGATGCAAAGGCAGATGCTGTTCCTTTAGTGACGGCGGCCCCTGGGCCGCTCCGTGCGTGTGTGCACGCCTGTGTGGACCCCTGCACGTGTGCTCGGGAAAGGGGGCTGCGGGTTGGAAGGGGAAGGGTCTCCTCCCTCTGGTGTCTGGGGAGCCAGGCAGTGAGCCTCTCGCCGTGCTGCAGGGGAGACGCAGGGGCGGCACAGCTCCTGCCCCGGGACGCCCGGCCCGACCACGTGGCCACGTGGCAATAGGGGAAGCGTGTGGACCTTCTGTCTCTCTCAAACTCCGGAGTTTGTTTTGGGGGCGGGTCCTTGCAGGGAGCTGGCCCCCAGGCGGGGGAGGGGCTCCTGTGGGGTCCGGGCCTGCTGCCTTATCCCTCGCCTTCTCTTTCCCAGTCACGGTCCCCCTCCCGAGCGCCGGGGCAGGGCTCGTGCTGAGTACCGCAAACCGCGGAGGCACTCAGCCTCCGTAATGGGGTTGATTTTGTACAGTTTGCAGGAAACTTAAGTACTTCAGTGAAAATGGGCTTAAAAAGTCTCACGTTTAACGCGTTCTGCCTGTACGATCGCGCGTGTGATTGGAAACTGTTTTAGAGGATGGAACAAACCCGACCAGTACAGTGGTAGGGGAGGGATCTGTGCTCCCGGAAAGCCCCCCTTTGGACCAGGTGGATTCGGAAACAGTGTAAGCTTCTGTGCTTTAGATGTGTGCCCACGCGCGGGGCGGGGCGGGGAGCCCAGGCCTGGTGCTGCGTCCTCACCGCGCCTTCACCGCGCACAGAGACGTCTGTGGCGGGAACCAGCCGGCGCCCCTCGCTGTTTCCTCGACCAGTCAGCCCCGACTTTGACCTTGGTGCCAGGATGGGACTGTGAGACGTCTCCTGACCCCCTCGGCTCGTCGTGGGTGCCCGTGGGGCTCCTAGGTTGGCGTGGCTTACCGTGGCCCGGTCACGGGGTCTTCACAGCGGCCACCCGCCTGCGGGCGGGAGCCGAGTCCTCGGATGTCTGGCCGTCGCCCTCACGTGGCCTCCGGGCCGCCCCGGCCCCGTGCAGGCCGAGCGCCGCCGTCGCTCGCTGTCACGTCGGGGCCCATCCCCAGCCCGCTCGCTCCTGCGGCAGGTCTGCATCTGGCAGGCAGAAGGCGAGAAACCAGTAAGTGGGTGGAGGCCAGACGGCCCGTGAACACCGTGCAACAAGGGAGACGTGAAGACGCGGCTGTGCGTCCTGTCACGTCGTGCTTGTGTCCGAGCAGGGTTGTTGGCACGTCTGTGTGCGCACTTGTGCCAGTTCTGTGTTTGCAGGAGGGGCAGCTGTCCACACGCTTTCTGCCTCTGCCTTCATTCTAGCACAGCGCGTGCCGACGCTGCCTGGCCGGCTGAACTGTCTCTGGGCTTCTCTTGGTTGATTTGCAGGGGGAGAAACCACTGAAGTCAATTTAGATTCCAAGCCTAATCCTCCTCTAGCTTGCGAGGAGGCCGCCTGGTCTGCTTGAAGGTTCTTTCACCCCCAGCTCGGTGGCAGCAAGGCCGGCGCGCACAGTGAGCCTGGTCTCTGGAGCCGCTGGACGTGGGCAGTGGGCCCCGTGGCAGCCGCTGCAGGAGCAGGACTGTAGCTGCCGCGAACGTTGCCACGTCAGGCACCCGGGAAGCCGAGCTCCGCGTCACCATGTCCCCTCGGCTGCACTGGGCCGCGCTCGGAGCATCCTCAGTGTTTCAGGGTTCCTCCTGGCTGAGGCCCCGCCGTCACCTGTGTCCTCATCGTGGTGACTGAGCACGGTCCCCGCGGGAGGACGGCCCTCGGGATGTAGGAGCAAAGCCCCGTCTGTGGACAAGGGGCCCGTCACAAAGAGCCGTGGACCAGCCACGCTCAGCTCTGGCTGCATAAGGTGACAACTTTCCGGAACCGTCCTGTGATTCTCCTGAGGTCTTTGTGTCCAGCAAGAGGCTTCAGGGCCTGGCCTTCACGGTTGACAGCCGTGGGCTCCGTGTCAGATGACACCTCCCACGGTGGCCGTGTGTGTGCGTGGACACCGGCACAGGCTCACATAGGGGGCACGGCAGGTGCGGGACGCCACGGCAGGGCCACCTGCAGGAAGTGAGATGCTGTGCCCCGTCTCCCACTGAAGATCTGGGGGTCTCTCTTCAGACCTGTGCGCGGGGGACATCTCTGTACGCATGCGTGAGTGTTTGAAACAGCCTGACAAATACTTGAGAACACAGAGAGAGCGCCCACGTGGAGGGGAACTGCCGCTTCTGGAGACAGGAGAGAGGGAGGCTTCAGAGGTTCAGTTGCCGTGAACGTTATCGTGTTCTTGATGCCGACGCTGAAAGTCCCCGCTGCGTGCAGCCCCGGCCTGTTCTCTGCAATTCCCGGAAACTGTGTGAATCCTGTTTGGGCTTCTTCTGCTGCACGACAGACCTCACCAGAACTTGGCGGTTTCAACAAACAACAGTTTGCCGGCCCTCGCGTGTGGCGGACGCAGCCGTGGCCCCCGGGTCTCCTCCACAAGGCGCCGGGCACCCTCCGTGGGCTCCAGGCCTCCTCAAGGCCCAGACTCAGAGGGGCCGCACCGCACTGGGGCTCACCGGGTCCCAGCCTGCCCAGACTTGAAGGTAGGACACCCAGGGTGTAGACGGGGAGGGTCATCGGACACAGCGGGACCGCCCGCCACACGACTAGACCACCTCCTTGTCAAACCTCTTACTAAGGCCCCAGAGCCAACAGAGGCAGACCCCAGAAGAAAAGATTGCGTCCAGGGTCTCCTGAGACCTTAAAACGGAAGCAGGACTTGTTTCTTGCGGGGAAGCGTCTGGAGCCGGAGTCCACACTGAACTAGACGCAGACGTTGCCCATTTTACGGAAGAGGATCGGAGTCGGGTCGTCATGGGGCCACCCCGGCTGGGTGGTGCCCGGCGGTCCTTTGGCTTTTGGGGTCTGGCCGCTGTGGTCGGCCTTTGCCGGGCGGCGTCTCGGGTAGGGCCTTGCGGGTCGGGTGTCACTCGCCGGTTGTCCAGCTGGCACTCAGGCTGCGGCCCCGCTGACCCAGGTGTTGGTCCCAGGGGTTCTGGAACTCGCACAGAACGGACCCCGCTGGCTGGTGCGCCGCTCACACCCAGAAGCCAAGACTTGGTGCGGGGGAGACGCTGTGTTCAGATGCTTCTGGCGCTGACCCAGGAAGGCGGGCGGGGAAGGTGCTGCGCGTCCACGAGGACGGCTGTGGTCGTGGGCGGCTGACCTCTGCGGGTGGGGTCTTAGGGTAGCCCTGGGCCGAGACGCCTCCAGGTGTGGGCTCGTGGGGCGGCGGGGGCGTGGGAGCTGCTGCCCCCTGGTAGCCCCAGCCTGCGACCTGCCTGGCACTGACCGTCCGGGAAACGGCCTGACCCCCAGTCAGCAGACAAGAGCAGCGGCTGGGCCCTTCTTGTCCTCAGAAGGCTCTTTCTCACGCTGCGGCCTCGGAATTCAGTGATCCTCCCATGCTTCTAAACTACACAACATCTTGAACAGGCTTGGGAGGGATCACGCTACCCCGGCGCCTCTCCGCAGAGATGGGCAGACGGGCAGGGCCCTGTCAGGTGCGCAGGCTCTGTTGGCGTCAGGGGCTCGAGGGCCCTTCTCCTCCCGGCTCCGAGCTCTCCCCTTTGTCGGTGTCCCAGGACGCGCCCTAGCCCCTGTCCCCGGGGACCTCCCCTCCCTGCAGGGCTCTCCTCGTGGGTGTGCACGCGACAGGCTGGGGAGGGGAGTGGGCTACAGCTGCTGGAGCGCGCGGTGGGCTCAGCGTGACCTCTGCCCTCCCTGGCCTTCACAGCCCCGGCTGCACCTCTCCCTCCAGGGCACGGCCACCTGCAGTGGAGGGTGCGGGGGTGTGAGGCCGGCTGTGAGCCTTGCGGGGGCTGCAGTAGCCAGAGTGGAGTCCTGTGCACGCGTGGGTGTCACCAGAGAGCCCCCTCGCCTTGGCCAGGCTCGCTCGTCCCTTCCTCCGGGCACCTCCCCAGGAGGGCTCCAGAGAGTGGGCCCGGGTCCCTCCCGGGGAGGGGCAGCGGGGTGGGAGTGGGCACGGCGGGGGGAGCGGCTCCAGGCTCTGGCCTCTTCCGCCTCTTTCAGGACCATGTGTGGCGACGCCACGTGCGGCCGTGTGGGAGGATTCATTTTCCGTGTCAGCCACGTTGAGCTGTAACTCACAGACCGCACAACTCGCCCGTCTAAAGTCCAAGGGCTTGGGTTGATTCAGAGCCCAGCACATATATCCCAGGACATTCTCCTGGCCCCAAAGAAGCTTCACCCGCTAGCCGTCACCCTTGTCCTCCCGCAGCCTGGCAGCCGAGGGCCGCTTTCTGTCTCCACGGACTTGCCTGCTCAGGGCGTCCTGTGGGCCCAGCTCCTCCACCCAGCGAGGTCCTTGAGGTCCATCCGCGGGAGCATCAGGACATCACCCTCTGAGGACCGGAGAGAGAATGTCCTGGTCATCGTTCGCCGTGCACGGCCGTCGGTGTCACGCGTGACCCTGCGGTGGCTCCGTGCGCGGGCTCCCGAGAGCACACGTGTGTTGCTCCCCTGGGCGCTCCTGGTGGGGGCGTCGGGCCTCAGAGGTGCCGCAGCGGCTGGACCTTCCCTCACTCTGGAGGTGCATCTGCTGGTCCATGGGGCTCCGACGGCCGGAGTGTGCCACCACGTGTGGGTCAGAGGCGGCACCTCCGCCCCGGCCCTGCGGAGGGCCGGAAACAAGTGAGGCTGCTGGGGACCCTCGGGCCTCTGTCGGTGGCGCCCGCTCAGCCCTGTCCCACGGAGGCAGCTCCTCCCGAGGCGGCTGTGGCAGCCTCCTGGCCGTGGGTGGGGTGGGGAAGCCTTCCTGATGACTCACGCCGCAGGGAATTCCCTAATGATTCGGAATAGTTTTACTTCTGGGCTTGCGTGCAGTTTCCTGCTGAGAAAGCCAGCAAGTTCCTGATAAGGCTGGAACACAAAGGGCCGTTCAGGGCCGATCGCTTCCCTTCCTGGTAGAGGCTGAACTTGCGCAGGACGCCCAGCCGGGCCTGTGCAGAAGAGGCCGCCCAGAGGCCGCGTGGCCTCCCACCCGAGGGAGGCCAGGGCAGCTCTGGGGAGTCAGCAGCCAGTGGGGCTGCGGGTGCCGGTGGGGAGGGTCCCCGTGTGACGACAGAGCAGGCAGTCACCAGCCCTGGGCGGCTCCTCCTGTCTTGGCCCTGAGCAGGGCTGCGTGTGCACTTCTGACCAAGGAGACATTGGCCTCTAAGAGCTCACGCTGCGCTTGGGATCCCCAAGGCCGGCCCCTCGGCTGTGACTCAACCACAGAATAGAGACCTCGGGGCCAGAGCCCCCAGGGCCAGTGTGGCGGGGACACAGGGAGCCCTGGGCCTGTGAGTCGGGCTTTAGTGGTGTGGTTTGAGGGTCTGTACTTTCGGAAACCGTGCCGGTGGCCAGGCCCGGCTGGCTCGCAGACCTGGTGCGCACAGTGGGACCGCCGGCCCCCAGGCAGGCGCTGTGACAAGGACGGTGTCCCAAAGGCCCGGGAGGCCCTGGAGGGAAGAGACCCCTCCCGCCCTGCGTGTCCTCAGCGTGCACACCCCACCGCCCGCTCCACTCCATGCCTGTATTTCCCTTAATTTTTGTTCCACGGGTGAACCTGCAACGGCATTCCTGGGAGGCTGGTCTGGTCTCGGGCCCCTCCTGGAGGGCGGTGGTGGTAAGGTGGACGCCGGGTAATGCTGGGCGGCCTCAGTCTCCCCTCTCCTGATGGGAGGCCCGTCAGCCTCTGTCGACAAAAGACTGAGCGGCTGCCGACAGTTCAGGTTTTAGCGCTTAAAGCTGTTTTGGGGGAAAGGGACAAAGATAGGCTTTGTCATGAGAAAACTTGTTGATCTTAAAAGGCACCAAGGACACGGGAGCCTTGGTTACAGGAAGAGTAACTTCGATCTCCTCAAACCGGTGGGGGGCCTGACAGTACGTCCACGTGCGCGGCAGGTCTGGGCTGCGCCACGGAGCAGCCCGCGTCCCGTAGCGCTTTGCAGAGGCGCTGGGATCCCCCCTCGTTTATCGGCCCGGAGTCAGAGCACGTCGTTCACCGAGTCCTGTTCTCACAGGGCTCTGGAGCGTTTGCTGCTTTGCAGAACTCCTGATGCCTTTAAGGGCGGTGGGTGTTCTTTCCGTTTCCTGTTATTTTTTCCTAGAGGAGAGATGGATGCGGGTCCCTCGGGCCTCCGGCCCATGTCTTATCACTGAGTGGGTCCATCTGGTGGATACTCAGCATGGGCACCTCCGCGTCCCGAGGGGCTGGTGTGGTCCTGGCACGTCCCAGCCTCTCTGTGACTCACATTTCCTCTCTGCTCCACCCTCCGCCCCTGCCCGGCCAGCACTGCCAGGGAGAAAAAGGAGATTTTGTCTAATTTATTTATAATTTAGGATTTGGAACACACACACATTTCTTCTTGGAAAACAGAGAATAAGCAGCAGCTCAGCCCATCCAGCTGTAATGGTTTGTCTGGGGAGCCGACTTTATACAAGATGCAGAGGAAGGAGGCCCCTGGAGAGCCTGACGTCTGTTAATTCAAAGTAACGGCCAAACGTGGTCCACAAACAGCGTGCCACCCCGAAGTGCTTCCCAGCTCCCAGAACAGGGCTCCGCTCCGTCACCCCGGAGGGCGGGCTTCCAGGCTTCGGCTCCCTCGAGGGCCTGGTCCGGGGACAATAAACCCTTTCTTTCACGGCACTGGAGCCTTTTCAGTTTTTTCAAACATGCAAACGCCACAGGGTGAGGTTAAAAATACCTTGTGTTGTGCATTTCTGTATCCTGATGCGCCAAAGCAGTCACAGGGCGGATTCTCTTGTTCACCCGGCAGTCCCCCTGAGCTGGGGCAGGACCCAAGGCTCCCGGGCCCCTGCTCCCGAGACACCGAGGGCTCTGTGGCCCCAGTCGCGAGGCCCCGCACCCCCCTGTATGCCGCAGGCCAGACTCAAGCCGGGTCCGAGTCCCCAGACAGCACCCTTCTTACCCGGGTCATCCGCGCGCCTCCCGGGCTCGCTCCCCTTGGAGACCCGAGCATGGACCCCTCCCGGGGCTGGCGCCGGGAGTGCTCGCTGGCACGTGGCTCCTTCCTGCAGAGCGGGGGTCTCCAGGCCCCACCAGGTCCATGCTCTCGGGTTTGGGTTTGAGCTTCTCCCCAGGGCCTCGTGGCCTCTCTCCAGCCGGTCAGTCAGGTGTGGCATCCCAGTCTCACCAGCTGCTAGTGGGCCGGCCGGGCCAGGGTGGACCCTCTCATCAGAGGGTTCCCGCCCCGAGTCCCGTCTGCTTGCATCCAGGTGTGATTTCGGGGCGGTGCCCGGTCAGGACAGAGTAACGAACTTCTCGCGCCCTTTCTTGCAGACGGCCACCACATCTGGGAGATGGAGGCGAAAATCGATGGAGCCCTGTGCAAGCCGGTGAGTGCGGCTGGTGGCCATGGGTGGCGCTCTCTGGGCGGGGCTTTTTATCGGCGGCTCCTGGCCCAAGGCACGTGGCTTCTCCTTTGTTAAAACGAACCACTGATGAACATAACAGACAGAGCGAGGAACAGAAATGGTTGGGAAATGCCTCCCGACATAAGCGCTCTCGGGATTTGCAGCACGGGCACGACTCGGACGTGGGGCCACCAGAGAGGACAGGGCGCCTCGTGCGCTGCAGGCCCCCCACCAGGAAGACCAGGATGCACTCATACCCCCGGGGCCTGCTGTCCCCTCTGGCTGCCATTGTCACCAGGGCCCCAGGGGGCCCGCTGCCCCCCCCCCCCCACCCCGCCGGAAGGACCTGCTGTCCGGAAGGAACCTAAGCGCACCTTCCCCGCTCCCGGGCAGGTGGGCCTCGAGGTTCTGCCAGCATCCTTGACAGTGACCCCTCACTGCTGTCCTCCCCGGGAAGAGCCGGGACACAGACGTGAGGTCAGACCTCAGTGTGCTCAACCGGCTTGTCCGTTGGCCGGCAGCTGGGGCCCCTGCGGGGACGGGCGCCCGCTGCACACGCCTGACCTCTGAGGGGTCGCTGCGCTGGCCCAGGGCCTGCCTGAGCCCGTCCTTACGCGTGGCCTCCCGTGGCCCTCGTGGTTGTTCACGCACGGAGGGACCTGAGGCAGAATGATTGTTTCTCGAGTTGTCGATGGAGGATGTTTTCTGTGTGAAGTCACTTAGCTGCTGCAGCTTTCTCTGGCCCGCCTTTCAGTCTGTGTCCTTGTGTTTTAAGCGGGCCCTTGCAGACAGCAAAGAGCCGGGCCTCGTGTTCTTACCTGCCCTCACAGCCTCTGTCTTCTCGTTGGGGTGTTGAGACCATTGTGTGTGAAGCGATTATTGCCGGGGTTGGGTTAACTGTGCACCACTGAGTGCATGTGTGTCCTACTTAGTCCCAGAAGAGCGGTAGAAACCTTCAGGTAACGTAAAGTACAGGCTAGCAGGTGACTTTCTGGAGACGTTCACAGACCTTCCAGGCTCTCTGCCTCGGCCCACCAGCCACTCCTGACGCAGGTGTGTGGATGCAGGGAATGGGGGTCACGGTTCAGAATCTCGTCCAGGTCAAGGACTGAATTTTTTCCTCAGGCTCCCCCGTGTGAACAGGGGACCTCGGGCTGTGGGCTTTGCCGAAGGGATCTAGGCGCCCTCTGCGCGGTGGCCGGGAGGACACGTGCTGGGAAGGAGGCCTGGGGCCTGCACTTCCTCCGCACGGGTGGCGCCGTCAGGAAGAAGCATCTTTCACCTGCGACTTAAGCTTTCTTTTCCAAGCACCGACCCATTTACCAGAAGGCTTTTCAAATGGTATCAGAAGGAGATGCTTCCTCCCTGGCCCAGGGGCGACACCTGCGTCCACGACCTCGCTCCCCTCAGGGTGTCCAGGCCTCTAACCTCACACATCCTCTTGGGCTCCTCCTGGCTCCCCCGAGAAAGTGCCCCGTCTCAGGCAGCTCCACTTTCTGACGGGGACTCTGGGTCCCGCAGGCCCAGCAGTCGCAGAGCCGGCCCTCGGGTTTGCTGTGACAGACACTGGCCACCAGCCGTCACCCCGAAACGGGGGCCCTCGGCTCCCAGTTCCAGCCCCACCGCAGGCCCGAGTCCTCTGCCCCCAGGCCCCAGTGCCGCCCACCCCTTCTCCCTGGGCAGGAAGGAGAGGCCTGCAGAAGCTATGCATCTGTTGGCATCGAAATAATTCTGCCAAGTTTGCATGTTCAGATTTTCCGTTGTTGAGTTTCCTTTTCCACTGTGAACAGCGCATATATTAAAGAAAGCTTAACGGTTATCAGTCGTGTGTTCTAAAAGAAACGTAGGACATGTGAATAATGGTGTGCTTTACGTTCACCATTTCATCTTTCTTATCTCTTAAATGAAGTTTACTTTTATATATTTTTTTCTAACTATAAAAGAGTGTCATATTCACTGTGGAAAATTGGAAGATATAGCAAAGTATAACCAAAGAAAACGCCTAGTGTAATTTCACCACTTGGATGTGGCCACCATTAACATTTGGGCGTATTTCCTTCCATCCTTTTCCTGTCACGGGTGTGTATCTACATGTGCACACACATATATACATGTACCTTATGTCGTGTGCATGTTTAAGACAAGGTCGGATTGTGCTGTATGTATAGTTCATGTCCTATCGTGAGCAAGTTAGACAACGGGTTTTCTTTTTTTTTAATTAATTATTTATTTTTGGCTGCATTGGGTCTTCGTTGCTGCACACGGGCTTTTCTCTGGTTGCGGTGAGCGGGGGCTAATCTTGGTTGCGGTGCACAGGCTTCTTCTCGTTGCGGTGGCTTCTCTTGCTGTGGCTCACGGGCTCTAGGCGCGTGGGCTTCAGTAACTGTGGCTCGCGGGCTTAGTTGCTCCGCAGCCTGTGGGATCCTCCCGGACCGGGGATCGAACCCGTGTCCCCTGCACTGGCAGGTGGATCCTTAACCACTGCGCCACCAGGGAAGCCCCCAGACAGTGGGTCTTCTTAAAGCAGGTGACATGGATGTACTGAGTGCCGTCTGTAACCCTTACTCTGTTCCTGTCGTGACAGGTTTTCCTGTCACTGCATTTTCCTTCCCACCTCTACCTTACTGTGTATTCAGCATTAGTGCTCCCACGAGGACAGAACTTTGTCACAAAATTTCATAGTTTGTCTAGCATATCAGTCTGTGCCCACATCAAAACACAACCCTCCAGCCTCTTAGAAGCCACAGAAGCCGACCGCGTGACGTGGAACCTGCTCAAGGCTCCTTGCCCTGCCGGACGCATCCCGGTACTTCCTGCAGCCGCTCCTGTTGATGCCTCCCCGCTTTGCCTCTGGCCTCGGCTTAGGCAAACCCTCCTCCTTTCTGTCTCTCGTCCTGGTTCCTCCTGTAGAGATCGGGCTCTGGTCACCGTGGGCCGCCGTGTCTGCCGTCATGGCGCACCAGCTGTGTGCCGGGTGCCAGCGTCACCTGCAGGGTCGCCTCATATCATTGAATTCTCAGAAAACAGCCCCCAAGGAGTGTCTTTCTCTTCCGGTTCCCTGTGCAGGTGGTGGAGCTAAGACTCAGAGATGGCAGAGCCAGGGCAGAAACCCAGACCCGTCGGGCCCCAGCCAGGCTCCCGAACACGGGCCGCGTAGCTGGGGTGCAGACTCTCAGCAGGGGTCTGGCCGGGCTCACACCCTCACCCCCACTGGGTCCATCCCCTTGGGGTTCCTCTGCTCAGGCAGGAGACCTGCGTGCTTGTGGCTTCTTCCAAATGGAATGGAGCTGTTAGAACAATAGGGGCACATTGCCTGACCCAAGTGTGGCCCCAGGGGACGGAGCCCAGAGGGGGCTGCAGCCCGGGTCCCGGCCCCTCTGGCCCTGCCACTCGTGTGCCCTCAGCAGCAGGCATCTGAGCCCCATTTCTTCACCTGGAAAGGGAAGAGGTTGCCCTGAAGTTCTCCTCAGTTTTGGTTAGACATTCTTCAGATTTCATTATTAACAGGATTCAATCAATTTTGCTGTTAAATTGGGTAACAGGCTACAGTTACTCTAATTTAAAAAAAAAGGGATGCCATGGATTTTTCTTATACATTTTCCTACTTGCTAACCGAAATCATATGACAAAAAGCCTTGAAGAAACTTTCTGGATGTGAACTCTCCTCCCCGCTCCCTAAATCAAGGGCACCTCTTTGGCGCCAAGGACGGGCCCTCATGTGGACGCCCGGTCTCAGCACACAGACCCCAGCCTGCTTCCTTCTCCCACACGCATGCTGCCCCACGGCGACCTGTGTTTATACCTGTACTTGAAAGGGCACACTTTTATAAACGTGTCGCTGACTTTTCATTGAAAACATGGAAAGGTAACAGCAGCTTCCGCAAGCCACCCTGATGCATCCATGCCTGACTGTCCGCCCCTCCCAAGTTCGCTGAGTCCGACTCTCCCGTCCCCTTCGATTTGAGAGGGTCATGGCTTGGGCTTTGGGCCGTCGGCACAGAACGTCTGCAGCGAGCACTTCCCCTGGGTCTTCGTTGCCAGTTACCTGAACTGCTGCTCCCGGCTTCCCCAGGAGCACCAAGTCGGTGAATGTGGGCTTAGTTTTCTGAAGGTCATGCCTTGGCGAGGGGGCAGAGGGGCGTGGGGTCTCGTGGAGACTTCCCTGCCCGATAGCGGGCCC